>NC_056734.1:53243271-53568271 GCF_019279795.1 Protopterus annectens
GGCCTTTTCTTACACAGAAAAACACCCAGGCCCTGCTAAAATTTGCAAAACAATACAATGAGTCTCCCAAAAGCATGTGGGAAAATGTGTTATGGTCTGCTGAGACCATGGTTGAACTTTTTGGCCACAATTCCAAATGGTACATTTGGCACAAAAACAATACTTCACATCACCAAAAGAACACCATCCCAATGCTGAAGCATGGTGGTGACAATATCATGCTTTGGGGTTGCTTTTCTTCAGCTTGAACTGGGGCTTTAGTCAAGGTGGAGGGTATTATGAACAGTTCCAAATACCAGTCACTTTTGGCCCAAAACTTTCAGGCTTCTGCTAGAAAGCTGAAGATGAAGAGGAATTTCACCTTGTCAAAGGGGGAATTATACTCAGTGATTGACATAATAAGTACCAAATATAGTGGAATGATCACAACCCTTGACTTGGATGCCATACCCTTACTAACATAGCTTTCAGTATGAGACACTGAAAAGTGGTACAGGTGTCCTGGAAAAGTAGGCACATCCAGCCAATAATAATATAATAATATTGTAATACCAAAATTCCTACTAACAGTAAGACTGTAGGATACTGCTTGGAAACACCTTTAATGAACTGAGTGTCAGACATGATGGAAAAATGCAAATACATTATCAAAGAGTCAGTGTAAAATCTGTAGACTGTAATGAACTGGGCTAACAAATTCTACTACACAAGATCATTTATTTTTGATTTTGAAAAAGAGAGATGTAAGATGTGTGTCCTGTCTTTACATTATTGGGACAACTTGTGTGTTGGTCATGTGGTGTGTTTTTTCTGTGTGAAAGATAGCTTCAAAAATTGTGTGTGATAAATGGATTCAGAAAATTGTGTGAATGGATAAATCAAGTCTGAAAATAGAGATATTCCTTCAAAATGAAGTGCATCATATGTAGGCATAAATCAGGCATGAAAATATGTTCTTCAAAATGGGTCTATATTAGATCATCGAAGTGTTAATACTTCTAATGGTCAAATATCGACCTGACAACAGTGAATGCTGAAAATAGTGAAGCTGCAGATAACCAAATTTTTTCTTAGGGAAAGAATTCGGTTGTCAGTTTCTGTGGCTTTGCTATTTTCAGCACTGTGGTGGAAAGTTACGGGTTGGGTTCAGGTAAGTTTGCAATTGTGTGGACATTAGGGTTAGGATGGGGTATGTGAGTTAAGCTTAGGGCGCTGGTGAGGAGAGTGTGTGATAGTGATAGACTTTAGGGTTAGGGCGGGGTATGTGAGTTAGGGTTAGGGCGCGGGTGAAGTGAGTGTGCGATAGTGACGCACCTTAGGGTTAGGGTTTGGGTTAAGGATAGTGGATAGATAGTACTGTATGTACAGTTTTGTGTAAGGTGAGATGTAGGATTTTAAGTGTATGTTTGTGGATTGCTGTTTTCTTGGTGTGCTTGTGTTGTGTGTGTGTTTCTCGGAACAGTGAATTTTTTCCCAGGGAATTACAATGATTTTAGATTTCGTGGTTAGAAGTTCGAGGTTTTTTGTATTCGATGATGTGCTGTTTCGTTGAACTGATATAGACCACTTCAAAACAGAGACAATAGAGGGTCTACTTGCTCATAAACTGTACAATGAAAAAGGACTTTCTTACAATAATGGATGCATGTTGATTGAAGGGCAGTTCACTGTTTACATAAATTCCAAGGTCCCTATGTACAAGATAGATGCCATCAATGTAAAAGGTACATGGTCATCATCCTTGCCAAAGGATATCATTGGATTTCTTTTTTTTTTTTTTTTTTTTTTTTTTGCATTTAGTTTTAGTCCATGGGTTTGACACCAGCAATTTGTTGGAGAAAAAGGTAATCTTGGGGGATACTGGAGTCTTCTGGACAATTAATAATGGCACCTAATTTGCAGTCACCAGCAAACTTGGTCAGACATAAGCCCCTAGCATTGTTTTTGATCTCTAAGAATTAAATATCAAAGAGAAGACACCCAAGGACCATGGGGTGCACATCTGGGAGCCATTTGTTTGGAGCAGATGGAGCTGTCCACCCTACTTTCCTGGATTCTATTTGAGAGCCAATTTACTTCCCACTGGGAGAGCTTATTAACAATACCTGAGTGTGGAAAGGTATCCAATGCCTTGGCGAGACCTAGATATATAATGTGGATTAATTTTCCCCTCATCAATTGCTTCAGTAACCTTCTCAAAGAAGGTGACCAGTTTGAGACAGCAGGTCTGCCCTTGACAAAACTGACCTGGCTTGGGTCAAGAGTTTGTTGCACTATAAAATGTACAAAAATGGCAGAGTCCATTGAAACAGAACTACAGTGAAGCAGAAGTGTAATTGTTCAGCGCACCCAGAATAAGCTACAGTTTCTGGACAATAATAACAAAGAAATGAAGGAGAAACTGAAGACTAGACACAGCAGACTAAATGTTGTGATAAACTTCATGAATTAGAAGGCAGAAGAGAAATTAACAACAATTTTTATTCCTAAACAACAGCTAAGAGACTTCATGAAAAAATACACTTGAACATTCCACTGGATTTCTCACAGATATTGAAATAAATCACAGGATGGAGAGGAAGAAGCATTCTAGTACTGTACCTTTTTATGTGCTTGTCTATATCTATCCTAATAAATGAAAGAATATTCTACACATAAGGCTAGAGCTCTGAAACAATAAATTAAAATACTGTAATGAAAGTCAAAGATTATTTTAAAAAGACAAAGGGTCCCTATTGAAATGTCAGCACTTGAAATGCCATGTGGTGAAAAGCCAAAAATAAAAATTAAAATTAAAAAAGACTGAAAACACACAGGAGAAGAGCAAATTTTGAAAATCACTCTTCTCATTAAAACTTGCAGGGGGCAAGCCCCCCTTGCACCCCTCATGTGGGAGCAACCCCCACACCCCTAAAATTTATATATGCCAATTCCAAGATCACCACACCTTAGAGAAAAGGAAATATTCCAAGAAACGATATCTCAGACTTAGTATATATAAGTAACTTCTTTCAGCCATTCAGCCTCCATATTTCAGCACTTGGTCTAGCAGGTCCTGACTTTTCTAATGGTTACCAAAGACAACACTTCAACCACTTCAGAGATACATTACTATCCTGAGGGTCATCTTTTGCCTGGTCTGTCCTACTGGGCTGTTAGTGTTCATGTAGAAATGTGAAGAATTCCTCTTTTAAGATCTGGAAAACATCCAGGAATTTATTGCCAGACTTCAATCAACTTTCGAGGGTGCAACCATGGATAAAGAGAGGAAAAAGAAGGCTAAATAGTAATTTTTAGATTTCTCAGAAGCTAATCACTGACTAACAGACATTTCAGTCATCTTAGAAAAGGGCTATCAGAAGACTACCCATGAAGATTCATGATGGCTAGTGGATATGGAATGGAAGTAAAGGCAACTAAAAGTAGGAAGAAGTAATAAGACAAAGAACTGTTCACACTAAAGTATTTCTCTGTTTGGTCTAAGTCCTCCTGCCCACCTTACTTGTGTGTTTGCCATAAGTGTAATCCTAGCATTATCCATTTCCCTTACCCTATCCCTATGCATTACATAGTAAAACTCCTTTCTCTAACAGTATCACTAGCAGGATGACACTTGATTGTGATTTTTTGCCTAGAGTTTAATGAAATAGTACTTTTTTCAGTTGGAGAGAAGTATTTGATGTTTTATAATTCACTCTTATTCAGTGCTTTGTAATTCCACCTTTTTTATTCTACCATCTCTGACTATCTCATTTGAATTTTCTACCTTTCATTATGTAAACATTCTGAGTTGTTGGACAATGCTAGAGTTGTGTTTTTGAGTTTCTGCTCTCAATAGTAGCATGGTCTGACATGCAAGGGTAGAATGCCAACACAAATTGCATGTATCAGATAACCATAGTTAGAATAGTCCAGAGGAAATTAATCATATATGTGCAAACTATAAAATTAATCACTACTCTGTGATTCTACTCATCTGCACTTATACATTCACTGTTTGTAGAATAACAGTTATAGTCCTTGGACTGTCCACAGATACCCTTCCTCCAGCAGGTGGCAGTGACCAGAGATCCCCAAGGGATGAATACACTGGCATTAGCTCATCACTCACATCCTCCATCACTGGCTACTACAGTATTTACAGTGGCTAATAGGGTTCATGTCATCTTGTCACGGTAAGGACTTTATCTCTGTTTGCCACAGAGCTTTCTGTAATACTGGTGATTATGATATGATCTTTAGATAACATTTGGGCTTTCTAATAATTTTATATATTGTTATAAAGATTATGTTTTTTATGTCAACTTCAGATGCATACATCAGATTTATAAAATATATTAATTATAATTTAACAGTTAATTTAACATGTTATGTAATAACTACATGTATTTTATGCTAGAATTGTATTAGAACTGCAAGTCTGTAGTGCTAAAAATTAGGTAGATAAATGTGTAGACTTTTACTATGACTAGGTGAGAGGTTAAGGAGACATGGCTATCAGGAACAGTGATGATGATGAATCAGAAAGATGTACGCATTCATTGATGGTGGGGGACTATATTTAAATGTATATTCATATGTTTTGAGGCTAAAAGGGTGGAAGTTGAAACTGGACTGTTCTTTGTAAAAAAATGCACCTTCTATGTAATAGTGAAAAGTGCAATTAGATAACATTTATGCAGGGTTAGCATACATGATTGAGTAGCTTTATGATGGAGATAAAAAGTGAGAGCCAAGATTCCAAACTGAAGACAGTCATTCATAGGATTTATACAATGAAATTAATTAACTGTTACAAAGCCTGAGAAGATTTCCACACTAGGTCTTAGGACTACTTCACCACTTAGAAATCTGAAAATGTCACAGTAATGATTTTTTGAGACTGGCATATGAAGACATGGAGGAAGTGATTAAGATGAAGTGGAAAGATACGTTGTATAGCTGGGGTTCTGTCAACATGAGGCATATGTGTGAGAATATCAAGGGTAACTGGAAAAAAGCCAATTAGGGAAACTCTATGAATATGTCTGAAGTGACATATGGACAGTCATCTTCCATGGGTGAATGTCAATGGCAACAATAAGTCAGACAAGGTGTATTTCTACACAAGGAAGCCAAGAAAGAGTTCTCATAGAAAAAAAAAACAAGGTGATGTACAGAAAACATAATAAATGAAGGCAACTCATTGCCTGTGTATGTGAATAGTGAAGAAGGAACAGTGAAGTTCTATCTGAATGACTATATGAAGCTAGGCTAAGAAGGAGATGAACAGCAGTTGGCAGAAATGTCTTGCTTTAGAGATGATAAAGGGATGATAAGGGGCTTGACCATAATTTGTCTTATTTCTAGAAAGAATGATTAGAGGACAGGGAATGGTCATGGAGAATTATTAAGTAATGGGGAGGGTTAAAACAAAGGGTGAAAGTGATAAGCAGTGAATCTCTTTTTTTCTCCTGAAATGTGGTAGATGGGTAGGTAGCCAACTTGAAAAAGGAAGAATGTAATATGGAAACTTTACAAAGAAAATAGAAACAATGTATTACAGCAGGAAACAAAAACGAAAGTGTGACATTCCAATAAGCTGCTCAGTTTTGATTTTACAAAGTTGATTACACACCACAACATAAAAAGATGCAAACAAGTAGTTGCAGTCTTGATTCAGAAATGAATGCAGGTGATTAATAAATATGGAGGACCTGTATGGTTAACTTGGATTGTAGACTCGGTGGCATATGAATCAGACTATGCTATTTGTGGAGGTGATTAAGTATTCTGCACAGTCCTATTTATTGAAAGGATTGGCAAGGAAATGGAAACAAAAATGAATGTAGTAAATGGACTTTATCATCACTCTGAAGATCTGTGGAGGAAGGCAAAAAGGGTATCCTAAAAGAGTGTGGGTACATTTACTAGGAAAAGTTTGATATAGACAAGTCATCTGGAACACTATCTCAGTAAGAAAATACCCAACTAATTAATAGAAGAAATACAGAGTAAACAAAGAGGTTTGTCAGACTATGTACTTTCAATCCTAAGGCTACAACTGAAGGAGGGAATGCGATAATCCAAAGGAAGAAAATTAACAAGCCATAAGTGGAGCCATTGAAAGAAAGCAAAGCAGTAATGAAATTAGTGGAATAGATTATAGCAGATAATTTAATGGTTAGAGAAGAAATGAATGTGTCATAAAGGGGTGAAGTGAAAATGGCAGTTAAGTGAAGATTTACTCTTATAGGAGGTAAATAAGCCTAAGAAGGAAGACTGGTGAAGTGAGACAGAAAGGCAATTGCTTTAGGTTTGGTAGGACTTGTGAAATGACTGGGTGGATGTGGCCATGCTTAGATATGGAATAATGCTGTAGTTTCACTTAGAAGGAGCTAGGCTGAGAAGACATCTAGTGGCAACATCATATCAGAAGGATTTTTGATATATTAAGAAAGAAAATTCTTAGAGATTTTTGACTAAAAAGATTTAAGGACTAGACTACAAGAATGGGATTGATGGAATTAAAGGGAGGAGATGGAACAATGTTGTGAAAAAAAGAAAAAATGGGATGACAACAGGACCTTCTATGGGAAGTTGTATTGGGCGGATGGTTTAGATATGCACCACTGCTGGAAAAGGGGTACCATAGAGACCAAACATAGGCTGACCAATGAGGAATTTGGGAGACTAGATAATATCATACTTCACAGGAAGCCACAACAGCCATCCAAAAATTGAATGAAGGGAAGGCAGATGCCCTTGGTGGTATTCTATAGAGTTTTACAAATGCATTGAATAGGCCATAGTGAATTGCATGTTGCATGAGGTCAATGAAACAGCAATAATGAGGCATATAGCTGGAGCCATGAAAAGAGCTGGACTGGAGGTCCTCATCATACCTAAAATGATTGGGTCTATTCAAGTAATTATAATTCTATTTCTTTAATAAGTAATAATATAAATATATTTGCAAGAATATTAACAGTGATATTACACACCACTCTCCCAAGACTTATTAAAAGAGATAAGGGTGCTTTGTGAAAGTCTAGTAAGTTATAGAAAATTGGCAGACATGAATAGATTATGTGTTGACACTTGATATCTGAATGGACTGCTGCTTCTGCTTAAATTAGATTAAACAGATATATGGTTAACTGGAGCTTCTTATCAGAAGGGTTAAAAGAAAGGGACATGCTTCTGCCAGAAAGTACAGGTACAAAAGAATAGGGGAGATTCAGAATTTATAAAAATAAAAAAGGATATTTTTCATGGCTGATCATTGTCTTTGGTGTATTAGTTATGGAGGTACAGGTAAGGAGAATAAGGTGAACACTTCAGCAAGAGAGAAGAGGAAAAAAGGCATAAAACGTTATTTATTTATTTATTTACAGATATTTTTTTCATTAATGCTTGAAGACTTTCTCCAAGCACTGACAGTGACATTATAAATTGTTGACCAATATACAGTGCAACAAAAGGAATATGGCACTGGAGTAGTTAGAGAACATCAAGGAAGCATGGAATCTGCCTGTGTAAGAGAAACATTATGTGCAGATAATATAGGCCTCCAAATGGGTAACACAGCAGAAGATTCCATTCACCAGAATCTAAATCAGCTAACAGGGAATATCCAAGTATTGCTGGAAAAAGAGGGGAAATTATGTAATTTTTTGATGAGCTTATTCATTCAAATAAACTGATGGCACCTCCCCTTAGGTTTACAGTTAATTAAGAAATCTTCAGTCTCTCCTCTCTAGTTCAGAAATTGGAAAATACAAGCAGATCAGCAAAATTAAGGGATGGAAAAGGGAGTTACATATAAGATAGACCATAATAAGACAGAAGGATGTGAAAGAAAAGTAAAAAATGGCAGAACGTTTTAAATAAATGATGGACATACAGTGGGGGAGGTCGTTGAGTAGTAACTTTATGGGGCAAAATTGATGGGGCAGTAACCAACTTAGGAAATGGTTGTAAGAAAACAAAGACTGAAATGAGTGAAGACATTAGCAGAAGAATATGTGTGTGTTGGGGAGCATAAAGTGAAATGTAAATTATTCCAAAATCTCACAGATAGCGAAGAGATCCCCAAGTAGGATTTGAAGCATTATGTAAAACTAGCATACATGTGATGAGCAGGAATCAAATGATAAGGGAAAGTCTAAGAAGAGCTTGACTGCCTCATACCAAAAATGGTGAAGCATAAATAAAGAATGAGGGAGATTATTTATTTTGTCTTTGTAGAAATGTGCAGTATGGCTGCTATTTATAAATGCAAAATAAAAAGGGAACTTGATAAATAACATAAGCTTAAACAGTAGGAGGGCAATCATTAACAAGGAAACTTTGGAAGTCTTAAGCTTTGGCAGAATATGCAAAATCACCCTAGGCATGTCATAATTCCCCTGATACATTGGCAAAAAAAAAAAAAAAAAAACAGAAGTACATGGATATCACCCATTTTGCAGTATGGTCAAATTACTGCAGGGATAATACATTGCTTTATTAAATATAACTGTTTTAGAAGGAGATTCAGGAGTTCTGAGATGTGTTTTCATAGAGAACCATTGAATTCGGGAATTCTATGGGTTCCAAGGAGGATAGGAAGGAAAGTTCAGGAAATAAGTGAATGATCAAGAAAAAATACTCATTAAAGATAAAATATCATCAAACTAGAAGGAGATAAAATAACAGCAAAATGGAAGTAATGGAAGGTATTTCACAAGGAAAAGGTGGAGGAAGAGATGGTGATATTGAATCATTAGAGGGGAGAATTTAAGAAACAGATGATCTGAAAACAACTTTGATAAAAGTCATATATTTCCTGCAATTAAGGTAAGGATGAATACTTAACGTGAATTGAAGGAGGCAACTGAGGATGGTTAGGATGCTGAAAGGGGTCAATAAGAAGGTAAGAAAACTTAATTGCTTTATGGGAAATATGGGGAATGAAAGTAAAATACAATGAATACATGGTGGAAGACTTTTATTTTCAAAAGCATAGGTGCAGCACACCAAAATCAGGTAAAGGTTAAATCATTGAGTGAATGATGATCTTGTTTTATTTATATAGTTTGCATAATCATGTCAGATGTCTTCTTATTCTAATGATAATTTATTGATGTGTTGTATGTAATTTCTATTAGAAAGTATTCACAAAGTTCTTTTTATGGTAGAAATGCCTATAAAACTTGATATAGGGGATCTATGTCTGCTACATTCTTGTAAGTAATATCCCCAGTGCTGGAGTCACTACATCTTATTGTAAGAAGCAACTCAGTGTTTCCATAGGATCATAGGAGGTTACTAGCTAATGGCCCTGGGGCCCTTCCAAGCCTAGCCAAGAGTTTATCCCCAAAAACTGTAGTTTTATTGGCCATTTTGGGTCAATTCCTAACTCCTTGATCTCCCTCTCTTAAAACCCGATTGCCTCGTGGTTTTGGTGTCTTTTCGGACTTGTTGGCTGTTGGTGAAGCACCCACCAAGAGGAGAAAATTCTGAGAGAAGAAAGGAGCCACTTTTGAGATTTTAAGTATTTTGCTTCAGATTATTTGTTAAGTTTTTCTGCATTGCCGCCTACTTTTGAGCATTTTCTGGCTTGTTAAACTTGATTTCTGTGTTGGTAACTGTATTTAGAACACAACCTAGAGCTGATTACTGAATTTCCTGCCTGCACTTATTTTTAAAATCTTTTTTTTCTTAAAACTTGCATTTTATCTGTCTCTGGCCTAGCACTCAAGTGTGGGGTCATTTACTGCACTGTTCTAACTTGTTGATGCTTGTGAACCTCTGTTTCCTTAAAAAAAACAAAAAAATCTTGCTTTTTTCCCACTTTTCTGAGATTTAAAAAAGTTCAGTTACAGATTTGCTGTTCTGAACTGTTTGTAAGTTTCTTGGAGGCCATTGTTTGCTTGGGCTAAAAGGAAGTCTCTGTGTTCATCAGTGGCAGTGATAAACATTGAGCAGCCTGCCTGCCCCTGTGGGAGTGGTTACTGCCTTGAAACTGTAGTTTTATTGGCCATTTTGGGTCAATTCCTAACTCCTTGATCTCCCTCTCTTAAAACCCGATTGGCTCGTGGTTTTGGCATCTTTTCGGACTTGTTAGCTGTTGGTGAAGCACCCACCAAGAGGAGAAAATGCTGAGAGAAGAAAGGAGCCACTTCTGAGATTTTAAGTATTTTGCTTCAGATTATTTGTTAAGTTTTTCTGCATTGCTGCCTACTTTTGAGCATTCTCTGGCTTGTTAAACTTGATTTCTGTGTTGGTAACTGTATTTAGAACACAACCTAAAGCTGATTACTGAATTTCCTGTCTGCACTTATCTTTAAAATTGTTTTTTTTTTCTTAAAACTTGCATTTTATCTGTCTCTGGCCTAGCACTCAAGTGTGGGGTCATTTACTGCACTGTTCTAACTTGTTGATACTTGTGAACCTCTGCTTTTCTTAAAAAAAAACAAAAAAAACAAAAAAATCTTGCTTTTTTCCCACTTTTCTGAGATTTAAAAAAGATCAGTTACAGATTTGCTGTTCTGAACTGTTTGTAAGTTTCTTGGAGGCCATTGTTTGCTTGGGCTAAAGGGAAGTCTCTGTGTTCATCAGTGGCAGTGATGAACATTGAGCAGCCTGCCTGCCCCTGTGGGAGTGGTTACTGCCTTGAAACTGTAGTTTGTTGGCCATTTTTGGGTCAATTCCTAACTCCTTGATCTCCCTCTCTTAAAACCCTTTTTTGTGCGGTTTTGCAAGTTTTTACGCATAGTGCAACATCGGGCAGCGCCACCTAATTTGGTTTAAACTATTCCTGGCTCCACGAAGTCTGCTCTTCACTTTTTCCCTTAGAACTGCTCTGTCTCTCAAATTAAACACCATATTCTCATTCTAAGGCCCCTCACTGGTCCAAATAAGTAATTTTACAAGTTAGCACTAATAAACCATAAGCACTACTTACTCTTATACTCTCTACAATTACCTTGTCCCCTATTGGTCCATTTTAATTCAGTTCCCTATATTACTCTAGCATGTCCAAAGGTCAGTCAATGGTTTCCTCTCCAGTCCAGCTGGTGAATCTGGGAATTTTGAGGCAATGTTACAACTGTCTCATGTACACGGACAACCCTCTCCTCCTCCAAACAGGTTCAAATATATGTGAGAGATGCAACCATATAGCCAAACTAGAGGCTGAGCTCTCTCATCTCAAAACTGGTGTAACCAGTCAGGAGGAGAAGGTAACCTCACACAACACAATTCCAGTATCACACAGTCCCACCACAACAGCGAACCAAACACATAAAAACACAAAAACATACTCAGAGGCTCTAAATAAAAATCTACCTAAGCAACAGAGACCTCCAAAGCAGACATCCAAGCAAATGCTACCCCAAAACAAAACACGTACAACACATAGCACACAAAGTCAGTGTGCCAAGCAGTCACTGCCCTTAAGGCTGAATAACACACCTGATACTCTTGTAATAGGTGACTCTATTGTCAGACACACTGACGTCCCGCTCACCAGGCTGAATAAAGAGAAGGTCACAGTGAGCTGCCTGTCGGGTGCTAGGATCCGCCACATAATGCAAGTACTCAGGTCACTCCAAAGCAAATACAAATATGACTCAGTCATTGTACATGCTGGCGTGAATGACCTGAGACGTACCTCCCTCGACTACATGAAAAGCGACATAGAGGAGCTCTCTGATCATGTAGCCCAGGCCGGTATGACCCTGACCTTGAGCAGCATCTTACCCTCACCTAGAATGATGCCACAGTATAAAGACAAAATTATCGATTTTAACAATTGGCTAAAATTTTGGTGTCATTCAAAGGGGATCCAGTGTCTGTCAGCCTGGGATGACATGCTCGACAAGCCACGTTGCTTCACTAGGGATGGCTTGCACCTGTCACTCCTGGGCTTTCGGATATTGACAAAGGCTCTTGCCACCCCCATAGTGCCTTTTTTAGGCAAGGCTCAAAAGTCAAACCCACCTCCATAGACAGCACAATGAACAAGAAACTAAGGGTAATGCTGCTAAATGCCAGAAGTCTTAACCTCAAGATGCATGCACTCGAAGCTCTCCTCAGTATGGAGAACATCAATATCTGTGCAGTGACAGAAACCTGGTTCAAGGCTCCAGAGAGCACCCCAGCACTACCAGGTTATACCTCATATCATGCTTTTCGGCCCCAAAACCCAGACCGAACCACAAAAGGAGGGGAAGTTTCCATATTTATCAAGGGTATCCACACCTCCAGGTTAGTGGCATTGCACAAAGTATTGGAGACCATCCATGTGCAACTGACAGTGGGCAAGACTGCTTTTCAGTTTATAGCATCCTACAGACCACCCTCTCAAAGTCAGGAATCCCACTCGGCTTTCCTGAAAACACTGGAGAACATGAAGATCTCTCCGAACACCATTATATTGGGCGACTTCAACTATCCAAACATAGACTGGGAGCATTACTCAAGCCCCAGCACCTTAGCCCAAAGGTTCCTGGAATTTATAAACTCAAATGCTATGGAGCAACTAGTCACCACTCCCACAAGAGGGGAAAACATACTAGACCTGATCATTACCAACATGGGGACTCTATGCTCCATACCAGAAGTATATCCCTGGATATCCACATCCCGACCCCACCCCCAGCCCAGAAAACCACAGTGAAAAACTTCTCAAAAGCGAACTTCACACTTCTCAAAACTGAAGTGGAATCTTTCAAGGCCCCAGAGCCAGTGGAAACTACGGCCCAAACAGCAGAATCCTATATAAATGCATTCTACAGACATCTCCAGGAATGCATGGCTCATGCTATCCCAAACAAAATCAAGACCCAATCATCCAAAGGCAGGCGTCCAGTCTGGTGGACCCCAGCCATAAATAAACTGTACAACAGAAGGAGGAAGCTACTACATGATAGAGCAAAATCCCTAAAAGGGAAGGCATCTCTGATCAGTACTAGCAAAAAATTACGATCCCTCATAAAATCCTGCAAGGCCAGCTTCGAGAGAAAAATTGCACAGGACACTAAAGATAATCATAAGGCTTTTTTCAGTTATGTTAGGAACCTGGGATGCAACTCCCAGACTTGTTCTGAGTTGATTCTAAACGACAAAAATACACTGAACCCACAGACATCGCCAATATCCTGGCAGACAGGTTCAGTGCAAACTTCTCCCCCCCCCCCAAAAGAGCAAGTATCTATCCTGGCAGAGTGCAGCCTCCCAAACATCTGTGATGCTCAGGTGAAGGCCGTCCTCTCCAAAGCAAAAAACACTGCTTCCATGGGACCAGATGGCGTCCCGGGTTGCGTCCTACATGAACTCCAAGAAGAACTAATCTCTCGAGTAAAACTGCTGTACAATCTCAGCCTCACTACAGGATAGTTGCCTAAAGAATGGCGTACAGCAACAGTGATCCCACTCCACAAAGGTGGTGCCTCTGCTGAACCTGGAAACTATCGCCCCATAAGCCTGACTAGCCTAGTCTGCAAGGCTATGGAGAGGATCATCATGGAACTCATAAACAAAGACATTGGGGACCTACAGACACTAGATCCTACCCAATTTGGCTTCGTCAAGGGCAGATCCTGCCTTTTGAACCTGGTCGACTTCTTTGAAACAGTCACCAAGGCCATATATGAAGGGAAGGTAGTCCACACAGCCTATCTGAACCTCACAAAGGCATTTGACACAATACCCCACTTGGGCATCATAGATAAGCTATCCAGCCTAAATATAAACCCCTATGTCACAAGATGGGTCGCAAACTGGCTCTAAGACAGAACCCACAGAGTCAGAGTTGCTGGAGCCATGTCAGACTCGAAACCAGTCACAAGTGTCATCCCACAAGGTTCTGTCCTGGGACCTCTCTTGTTCGGTATTTACTTTTCTGAGGTACACGCCAACGTGGGAGGACTATGGCTCACCAAGTTCGCAGATGACTGCAAACTGGGCACCATAATCGACTCTCCAGCTGACACAAACATCCTTCAAAAAGGTCTCGCAGAGACGCATAACTGGTGCCAGAGCCATGGTCTAAAGCTAAATGCCAAAAAGTATATAGTCATACCCTTTGGCAAAAACAATGTGCCCACAAATTACTACATAGGCAGTAACCCATTAAGTACAGAGAAAGTAATTAGGGATCTGGGGACCCAAGTTGATAGCATTCTCTCCTTTGACAACCACATTGCCAAAGTGGTTAGAAAGACCTTCTACAAAGCCCACCTCATCATGAAATGATTCACATCTAGATCAAGAGAGGTAATCGTGCCCCTTTATTCATCCCTCATCATGCCCATCATAGAATACAATGCCCCCTTTGGGATGTACCTTACCCGACACCTGCAGCAATTAGAAAGACCCCAAAAGTACCTCACCAGGAGGATCAAGGGACTCAAACAGATGTCATATGCTGCTCGGTTAAAAAAACTCCAGCTCTACTCAGTTGCATACCGCCTACTTCGAGGCGATCTATGCCTGACATATAAAGCTATGTCCAACCCAGAATTAATTGACATGCTCCACCTCAGTAAATCTAAATCCCTTAGAGCCACGCGCTCGAGGGACTTGAACCTCAGCACAGAAATAAATAGAACATGCTGGAGGGACAGATTCATAACCCAGAGGCTCCCTTCGCTCTGGAATAGAATTCCAGTTCATGTTAGGCAGAGCACCTCACTGACTCTCTTCAAGAAGAATCTTGATGAGTGGATGGGGGATCATAGGTTTGTCCTGGGGATTACTTCCGTGTCACTATTAGACAGAGGCACAGTAAACTAAACTTTAAAAAGGGCACAGTATACTCAAATCAAGGGGTGGTGTAAGCCAAACACAATCGGGCTAGGCTTATAAATCCCCCAGGGCAGATAGCCTAGTATGAACCTATGAACCTACGAACAAATTGTTTTACCTAATATTTTTTGGCCAAAATGCTAAAATAAGACTATAGAATTTTAGCACAACTGCTTACTGTCCCAGTAGCCAGTAACAGCAGTGTTAAGAGATACTGTGCAATTATCCCAAAGAATATGTAAACCAAGCATTGTACAGAACATGCAGTCCTGGCAGGTAGTTGTCAGTATAACTGAAGAAATGAATTGGACTGAGTTGCAAACATACTTTTAATTCATTGTGGACAATGGACCACATGCTATTGCCTCATAACCACACTGAACTTTAGGGCATTTGTTGACATTGTTACACACGGTCAAAGAACTCAGCACACACTGATCATTTAACATTCACCAATCCATAATTCTGTCCTTTTGAGGGTATGTTGCCCTGAAAGGCACAATGTGCATAGTCATGAATAATATATAGAATAAGATTGGATAACCAATAGATGTCTGTGTAGAAACTATCATTATAATTTTTAGTAAACATGTTTCAGAAAGTTGACTCAGTGAACCTGTTATTTTGATGATATGCTCCAAGGAACTGAGGCAGTGTCAAATGAAAGGACAATTAAGCATATCTGCGGATAATAATCATTGAAATAAACTGATTTATGTGAACAAAATGCAGTATTATATTAATGTCATGCATATTGTGACTTGTATTGATGTTACAGTGAAAGCAATAGAGCACATTTGTTTACATAGGACAGCCAAAATATGAATTTGGGTAAAACTCACCACCTCTCCCCATTTCATATGAAAGGTGGCAGTGTATTATGAAACAAAAAAATGGCTGCCTTCATACAACTATCAAATGTATTTTTTCACTTCCTTGTAGTCTTTAAGCACATAAATGTAAATGAACAGGTGTATAAACTTAAGTGATCCTAGAAATCTGTTGGATGTGCTCAAACTGTAACACTAACTTTTTAATAAATAAATAACTAATATTGTTTTCTTTAGCAAATAAAATTTAAGAAAAGTTCTTCCTCACTTGTCAGCCTTCAAGTAGCTATGGAGGAATGCCACCAAGCAAACATGAGAGTATGGAAGCATGGGAGCAGTGCCATCTGTCTTCATGTTTCTTGTGGTCACATATCCTTTCATTATCAGACTCATCCACTTGTTTTTTGGCAGCTATGTTCACTATAACTTCAGTCAAAAATAAATGCATTAATTGAATGAATCCAGTTGCACAATATTAAATGAATGAATCCAATTGCACAATACCGTAATAAGATGACCATGAATAGACAGTTTAATCTAAATTCATGTTTTGTCTGTCCTATATAAACAACCATGCTTCAGCAGGAGAAGCAACTCTCAAGTACAATGCAATAAATAAATAAACAAATAAATATATAAATAAAACAGATAGATACATTTAACAAAGGAAGGAAAGAATTTCTTCCCAAAATATACACTTGATAATGACTCAAAAACACAGTGCAAGAAATTTTCTGTTAAAAGCTGTGTTACTTACGTTTCGGGAACATACATGAGTTATCTGTTGAAAAATATGCTTTCTTAATAATAATAATAATAATAATAATAATAATAATAATAATAATAATAATAATAATATAGTACAGAAGATTAAAGAAATAGAATTTTATTCAAATAAGATAATCACAAACAGACTTAAACACTTATAATTATCTTTGAGACAGATAATGAGATGGATTCCAAAAGCTAGTTGCAGATAGCGCAGCACACCGAAGAAAGACTTCAGCACACCAGTTATGGATGTGATTTCAGAAGGCACACTTTAAGCAGTCTGAGTACTTATTTATGCAGTGTAGGATAATTATGGATTCTGTGCACACCTGTCAGTTTCCAAAACAAATCATGTGCACCCAAGATAACTTAGATTCGACAAAGTGCAATGCCAAATCTGTTTCAAAAATCCTTGGTTAATTCCATACTCAGTTGCAAAGAAAAGAAGTTATTCATGTGGAATCCCACATAATCCAAAGAAATACTGACAAAAAAATGCTACCTGCAGTGATTAAACTACAACAGGCTGTGGTTCTGCAGGCTATGGAGGAGGATCTGGCTGTGCATTCTAAAAGGCAGGCAGCTAGACAAAGAGCCAAGCTTCAACTAAGCCAACTCTCAGATCAAGAAAGCATTGACAGGTACCACACAGACAGACAGCTTGTGCAGGCTGTGTGCAACGTGTGCCCCACACATGTCTGTGCAGACAGTGTGAAGCAACTCAATACCTATTAAAAGAAAAGTCTGTCTGAGCCTAGGTGTACTGGCATCTGAGACATTCTAATGACATATGGGATATTCTGTAGGAGTGTCACAGACAGCAGCCAGTTGTAAGCTCACATAATTCCTGGCAGCAATGTGCACCAAGGTAGATGAATACATACACTTTCCAACTACACCAATGGAGCTGTGAACTGTCATACATCACTTCTATAACACTACAAACTTCCCTCATGTTCTTGATGCAATAGATTGCACTCATATCCCTGTGAAGACCTCCCCTGTGGACCCAGAAGGAGAAAGATACATCAACAGAAAGAGGTGGCCATCTCTGAACTGCTAGGTGATGTGTGCAACAGATGGCAGCATAACAAATATCATGGTGACAAACCCCGGAAGTGTCCATGATGCTGCCATATGGAAGGCAAGTGGTCTGAGAGCTTCATTCTGGCAAGGTGAAATACCTGAGGCACTAAAACTGGGTAAGTACAGGAACACAGCTAGGATGCAAGCTAAACACATCCCTATCAACATTATTCATGATTACAATATGTGCATTTCCCCTATGCACAACAGGTGACTATGATTATCCGCTTGAACCATGGCTAATGACACCATACAGAGAACCTTCCAACCTTGCAGAGGAGGCCTACAATTGAGCACATGCCACAACATAAAATACCACAGAGTGTGAGTTTGGTGTACTGAATACCAGCTTCAGATGTGTGGACACATCCAGGGGTGCACTGCAATAGACACCTGAAAAGGCAGCACAGATGATTACTGTCTGCACCATGCTACACAATATGCTAACAACACATGGTAGTCTTCTGGCTGCAGGTGGGGGAGAACTACACCATGGACCCCAGATGTCTGATGATGACATTCAACAGCTACTAGAGGAGGAGCAGGTGAACACAAGGGGCAGAAGAAACAGGCATGGATCACAGAGGATACGACCACAAGACCAGGCCAAGGTGACACAGCAGCATCTGACACATACCTTTGAGTCATGACAAGCCACACATAAAGAAGTATACACATTAAGTACTGATGTTCAGATGTTGTCCCACCACAGCAGCACAGATTGGATCTAACAGCAGTTATGCAGTAGATGAACACACTGGGTATAAGACATAGCTACATAATAGGTTCACAGTTGTTTACTAGGCTAATGACCATAAGGGCCTTTTTAAGCCTAGTTATGCATCCCAATTTTCTGACAAGTTCTTGTACCCTTGCTAAGTGTAGGCAGGTGCTTGGGAGATGAAATATTTACAAACAGTGGCCTGGGATATGAACAATTTGCAGGCTGCTTGTGTCCATTAGAAACACTGGCATCAAAAAAGGGCTGAATGTCTTGTTCCCCATCCAATTGTCCAAGTTACTCCTGAATTAGGGTAGGGAAGAACTTTGCTTCACACGAATGGGGAGCTTGTTCCATAAAAGGGATAGTCTCTGTGATACAAACTTGTCTCACCAGAAAGTGCTATTTATATCACAGGCAAGGTTTGAATCTTTAAAATGGGTTATTCTGGTGCTGTTTGTTTTGCAGATATGCAGGATATTCATTAGGGTGGGGACTGACAATGCCTTGTATGCCAGGCTTAGCTATCCTCTCAACAACCTGTAGGAGACAGAATACAGGGACTGGCCTTGAGGAGGTCTGCATAGGACATGCTACATACACTGTGTATTTTTCTAGTGAGGAACCTCTGTTGACATTCCAGTTGTTGGATGTGCCTGGTTAAGTACATTCCAAAGGGGGCTTTGCACTCAGTAATAGGTCTCATGAATGACAAATACAGTAGAACAATAACTTCTCTACACCTAAATGCCATATCTTTGATTATAAGTTGTACAATATAGAACAGGGGAGTCAAACACATGACTGACGGGCCACATGTGGCCCCCCCACACTCCGACGTGGCCAGCGGCACACCAGCTGCTCCAGTCCCAGGGTCAGCCTGCCCTCCCAAACACAGCAGGGCCACCAGCCAAGCAAATAAAACCACAGCTCATCACTCTCTCATCCTGTCAACATTTCAAGCCATCAGTCTATGAACACACGCATTCAATCACTCCAATCTCTCTTCCACACAGACTTCTCAGCTTTCATACAAGCATTCACTCAGTCTCTCTCTCTCTCCAATCTCTCTCACACACTCACTTCAGCTTTCATACATGCATTCACTCACTCAGTCCAATTACTCACCCACACAGTCTCTTCAGCTTTCACTCATTCTCACTCACTCACTCACTCACTCACTCACTCACTCACTCACTCACTCACTCACTCACTCACTCACTCACCCACTCACTCACTCACTCACTCACTCACTCACTCACTCACTCACTCACTCACTCACTCACTCACTCCAATTTCTCACCCACACAGTTTTTCCAGCTTTCAACCATGCATTTACTCACTCACTCTGATCGCTCACCTGCAGTCTCTTCAGCTTTCATACATGCATTCACTCAGTCTCTCTCTCTGATCTTTCTCACACACTCACTTCTGCTTTCATACATGCATTCACTCACTCTCTCTCTCTCTCTGATCTCTCACACATAGTTCTGCTTTCATACATGCATTTACTCACTCACTCACTCTGATTGCTCACTCACACAGTCTCTTCATTACCGTCCCTATCCCAAACATACCTCTCACTTGTCCAGAATTTCCCAGAATGTACAGACGTTTGCCTCATATTTTGGTCTGTTCTTCATAAAATGTGTAGTTTTCTCACAAATCATTGAAAGTTACATTCAATCCTGTTTGGGGGGGGGGGGGGGGCAAAAGACCTATGAAGGCAGTTTGTTAGCTGGGATATTTTGCAGTCAACCTAAGGTTTATGGATATCAGCTGGGTACAACAAGCTTGTGATTCCAAATGTTATCCAAGCATTCCACTTATACTGAGCTGATGATGGCATAATAAGGCAGAAACATGCATGTCCACAGCTAGTGGGGTTTGGCTTTGTTGACCTGAATTTGTCCATAAATAGACTTAAAAGAAAAAATCATGGACATTCAGAATTGCCATTTAGCTGAAACACCCGATGTGCTTAAAGGGTAATTTGCATATATCCCATGCCACCTGAAATACAAGAGGTTTAAGGAATCACATTGTGGAAAATCTAGCTTTGCTAGATTTTTCTTTTTGTTTTTTAACCAATTGTTTTTTTCTGTGTGACCTTTTTACTCATTGTTTTAGACTTTAAAAACCTTGAAAATTATTTTTCTATTTTCTCTAACCCTTTCTCTGTTAGTGCTAATAAGGTACCTGAACAGTTTCAGTTAGAACTAATTGAGCTGCAGTGTAATTCTGAGTTGAAGGATAAGTTTTTAAGTGTTGATATTGACACATTTTATCAGTATGTTGGGCAATATATCCCCAAATTAAATGTTTGGCTTCAAATATCATGGCAATGTTTGGCAGTAGCTATGCCTGTGAACACATCTTTTCTGTGATGAACTTGAACAAGTCTCAACTCAGGTCTCATCTTACTGATGAACATCTCAACTCAACACTGAAGGTAGCCACTGCTCAATCCTTAGTGCCAAACATTGAAACACGTATACAGGCCAAGAGGTGTCAAGTTTCTGGCATCAGTAGTACCAGGAATTAAGGCAAACAGTTTGATTTTCTTGGGTAAATTGACCTTTATTTATTATTATTAACACCATTATTATTATTATTATTATTATTATTATAATAATAATTATTATTATTATTATTATTATTAGTAGTAGTAGTAGTATTACATTTCTCCTCTAATAAATGGTCTCCATCTGATAATTACCTGGCCCGCATAATATATACTCTGATAAAATGTGGCCCACTGGGGCAAATGAGTTTGACAACCCTGATATAAAATGATTTTATCACTACTGTAGACACATGATGTTCAAAGGGTAGATTTATGTCTATGTGTGGCCCCAAGTTAACGACTACTGAGTCAACTTAATGGGTGTGTTGTCAATATGATAGTTGCCAGGGATGGATGACTTCCCAAATGATACAATTAGGCATTTCTTGGCATTTAATTTTAGTTCATGGCTCTAATACCAGTTGTCAGTATTAACCCTTGCCAGAGAACATTTGTGACAATGGAGGATTTGATGACTTCTCCTAATTTACAATCATCTGCAAATTTAGTCAGCCAGAGGGTACTGACATTGGCTTTGGTTTTGTAGAAGTAAAAACCAAAAAGGAGGAGACCCAGGACTGATCCCTGAAGGATTCTGCTTGTGACCGGCCTCTTTTTAGAGATGGACTCCCCAGTTCTAACTTACTGGATCCCGTCTGTGAATCAGCTGGTTATCCACTGGGTGACATAAGGGTTTATACCTAACCTGTTTGTCAACAATGCCTGAGTGGTATTGTGTGACATGCCTTGGCCAGATCAAGACAGACAGTGTGAACCATTTTGCCCTCATCCATTGCTTTAGTGACCTTCTCAAAGAAGCCCACCATGTTGTGTAGGCATGACCTGCCCTTTGACGGAACCAAATTGGGTTGTGTCTAGTGTTTTGAGGTTTCCTATGTCATTACTAATAATTTCCCTGATATTTTTTTTTCATGGCTTTTCATATGAGACTAGTGAGAATTATGGGTCTATAGTCTCTAGGTTCTGTAGATGGCCCACCTTTGTGCAAAGGGATTACTGTTGCAGTTTTCCATTTGTAAGGCATGAATCCTGTTTGGAGGCTACAGTTAAATAGCAATTCAAGAGGACCTGATAGGTCATGTTTCATGCTATTTACAAAAGATCCTGGATATTGTCTGGGCCCATTGACGCAGTGGTCTTGGCCTTAGAGAATGCACTAAAGACCTGTTTACTAGTGGATAGCAGGGGGAGTTATATCTGATGGTATTATCTGAGGGAAAGTTGAAGGGGAGAGAGGGGTAAAGTTGAAGATGAATTTGTTAGCCAAAAGGTGTACTGTATCTTCTGGCTCAGTTTAGGTGGCTCCATTAACAATGAGCTCTGCACACAATTGTGTATTGCCTTTGAGGTTGCAGACATAGCTAAACAATGCTCTGTGGTTGTCCTTTGCCTGGGAAACCAAATTTACCTCAAATTTGGCTTTAGTAGACTTTATTTGTCCTCTGAGTTGTTTGTTTAGCTTGATGGGAGTACTTTTACCCCGTTGGATGCTACACCTCCTAATATTTGCCAAAATTCTCTTCCTTTTCTAATACAGCCTATTGGTGTTGTGATTCCACAAGTGTAGCTTGTTTTTTGAGTTAGTTCTGTACTTCTTCCTGGTGGGTATGGCTGCCTCTGTGCAGCTATTACATATGCAAATATATCACAACATGGACCATTACCTCAGATCACAAGTAACATAGGCATGAATATAGAATTATAGTGGCATGTCTGTGTATGGCAGACAACAATGTACATTCCTCTGTGAATCTCATTTCTATCTCTCCACTATCAAATTATGCAAACAGGATACTCCTGTGATGTATGGTGCACCTGTTGGCCAGATGCCCCATGTAAAAAAACAGTGACACTAATTTCATACAACACAGTTATGCTACACAGTGCTGCAGCCTATGAACATGGTGGGAAACCAGGTCTGTCCATAGGAGCACCTGCACAGTTCAAGTCCCAAGATGTACCTGTAGTTTAAAATGTCAGGGTAATATCAATATGACAGTATACTCCACTGACATGATAGGAGACAGAGACAATTACAGGTAATGGTCACAGCAACAGTATATGGAGACACTCATCTGTTGTGTCCTGCTTTTGTACAGAAGTGGACAGACCTGTACAAATTAATGTAGACAACATTACAAATTTTGGTCGCACTGTTATATATGCACTGAAGTTGTATGGCAACCTGTCATTACACTTACATTGGACGTCATCAATCTGTGTGGACCCATCTTCATGATTCAGTTCTCAGAATCCAAATATAAATTCTGCTGCAGCAAAAATAGCAATACATGAATATACAGGCAGCAGCATTTTGTACTGAGGTATTCTGTAAGCATCAATGTTATACAAATTAACACATAAATTTGTGGCCTGGAACAATTGCTTGTACCCCACCCCCAGGAATGCAGCACTCCCCATTTGCTGTATGCAGTGATATCAGAAACTATGTGATCGCATCTAGGGGTGTCGATGGTGGGCCTCCACCTGTGGCATCCCTTGACCTCTCATACTGTCATACTCTGTTGGCTGCATGAAGGATCATGTCAGAGCATCATCAGGGACAGGTATCCTGGGATCTCTTGTGACCTCCCTCAGCATTAATCATGTTTGTGAGGTCAGTGCACACTTTATTCCTCCATATTGTATTTCCTGCCCTTCCAAGGAGTCTCTTTCCATATTGTCACAGAACATCTCTTATATTTTCATTTTTTTCTTGTGGTGAAAAATTGTTGCCTCTAGGTCTGTTTGCCATCTGGAAGACAGTTACATGCACATGGTTAGATTTACGTGGGGACACACATTTGGAGATGACTATGTTGACAGCTTATGACAATTTACCCTCTCTGCATTCATGTGCAATCCCAAAATCTAGGAAATAGCCCTTGTCCCATATAGTACTATGACATATAAAACAACATGTGATATAAAGACAAATGTCTGACTTGAAACAACAACATAACTTGTCATATCTGTAGAAGCTGTCTGCATGATTTGAACCCATTACAGGGGCAACACAGTAGTAGAGGTTCAACCAAACAGCATCATGCAACATGATTCACACACTCTACATGCAGTTTACATTGACATACTACTCATAACATACGTATAAAATAAAAAGGTTTCATGGCTGTTGCACACATCCTATATCATCAATAGCTGTAATGCAGGTAGAGTCTAAACAGAAAAGCTGTGTAAAAAAAGCAGCATTATTAACCTGAAGTGTTATACATAATTAGCTTATATCAAGACAATTAATACTGAACAGTGAATTCTGTTCCCATTAGCGGAGAGTATCTGTACATTATTAATTGAAAAATTTATGGAAAATGTCAGAAAGCCTCCATATCTGTAAGCATACCACACACAATACATGGTAAACAGGCATAATCATAGAACAAGTCATACTGAGGCCATATTTCTAGTACGTTTCAATAAGCATCATTGAATAAATATTCATATGATTACTACAAATATATACTACATAGCAACATATGGATAATGTCAGAATCTGTAGGTTTGCATACATATATGACAAATTGTACTGAGTCACCAGCACTATATATGGAAAATTAGTTAGTGCTTCCATATGTACTTTTCATTGGTGCTGTTTACATTTTTCTGCACAACTGCATATGGGGAAGCAGTGTTTGTTAGTGATGCAAATGTACACACCTGTATGGATATAGGTCAACCAAACATCCCGTTCAGTAAGACACACACAATTTTTATAATTCACACAATGTTCCCTAAATGCATCAAACTAAGTATATACATTTATATTTCTAAGAAGTAATGATAACATAAGTCTTTAAGGAAAGAAACTTATCCCACCACAGCAATGCTAGCAGATGCAAAATTACCATTGCAGTTACATCTGAGTCAGGTATACCTGAAAGTAAGACCAACTCTTTGCATGCAGTCCTATTTGTGCCATACATAATTAATGAGACTCAATAAAATTCAAGGTTTTTGAACATTTGTACTTGTCTACATAAGTTCTCAACATTTGGCACAGTAACCAATAGCTCATCATAAAGGGAAGGTGCTCCATGCAAATACTCAATAGGTATTGCTAAACAGGACCATATATAGCACATGTCCATTATCTAAAACAAAAAGCCGCTAAAGCTTAGACTCTGGTTACATGCTTTTAATACTTTGAAATGTTTAAAAACTTTTTTAACAAAGCTTTTCGTCCACCCTAATGGTTGAACTTCCTCAGAAATGAAAGACAAACATTAACAACCTGTTTCCGAAAAATATATATAGAGTATCATAATTGGTAAGCCCACCAAAACTCAAATTACAATGCTCAGTACTTAAAGTGAAAGGCTTCTTAGCTTAATGTATGCCTTTCAAACAAATCGTAGATGCTATTACGAGGTTGACATGCTAAATATACATTAACTTACACAATTTATCCTGACTTTGATTATAAAACTATAATCATAAAAAACCTATGTCATTATAACATTTTTTACATAACAATTAAAACATCCTAGATCATAATTATCATAAAATCATCACAATAATGATGATAAGCGCCTGCAGCACTAACGAGCTTAAAAACGTTACCGATGTTATAGCAAATCAATAAAATGCTAACAGGATCAGAAAAACCAAATGCTTGAAATACAACTATATTAAATATTATTTGTATTGTAATTTTTCTCATGTTTTCTGAAATCATCAAATGAATACTTATTGAAATGTTTTAATTAAAATTTTAAAAATATTCTAAAACTGATTATGAACTATCACCAAAAAGAACCTTGACCATAAAGTCCTGCCTAATATATATCTAAACTAACTCTTTCCAAATATGATGTTCTATGGTTCTCATTAATACACCAAACAGTGAACACAAATATATATAAGTTCTAAAACTCATTACCCAAGCTATCTCTCTAAACTCTTAAGTCTCAAGATACACATTAAGGGACATTTTTCATTAAGCCCTGGATATGTATAGGCATTAAGTTTTATTTGCCATAAAAGTTCGCTCTTTTCTAAGAGCAAACTAAAAGGGCCTCCTCTCATATCTTGTCTGATCTGATGAATTACTCTGAAATTAAATTTATGTTCGGGATACTGCATAATATGTCTTGCTAAAGCATTTTCATCCTTTTATAAATTGATGCTCCTAAGATGTTCATATACCCTATCCCTTAATCTGCGCTCTGTTTTTCCTATATACAAACATGGGCACCCTCGACAGGTTGCTAAATATACAACTCCTTTTGAGTGGCAATTAAATTTTTGAGGCAAGACGGGCAAGGAATTATTGCCAGTTTAGAAACTCTACAGGTGGAACAGAGAGACATCACACCGGGTCAACGCTCACAGCAAACAAGTACTTTACAGCATGTTAATAGAGATTCAATCTCTAACCAACATGTTCAACAATTGCAAATGTTGAACACAGCTAATATAACAAATGAACTAGTAGGCTGTGTGATGAGTAATAATAATAGTTAACATTGCAAATTTAACATCAATGCTATTGCGACAACAACCAGCTACAAATATTGTTAGACCGCTACCTAATTTGAAAGACTGGTTGGCAGCACCGATAGGTTTATTTGTAGTCAATACTTCAAATGATATTGTGTTGAATGATAACATAACAGAAAAGCCAATTTCTGAACTGCTTAATATGTTGGATCATAATATGCTTAAATATAAAAAAACTTTGTTTGGAAATTGAATATTTCCAAGAGTGCTTGAAACTGGAGATAGTACCAAAAGGGCTCAGATGCTGGAGATATCCGACATGTCCAATACCAGGTTCAGTTTTCCATCAATATTTAATGAAATTATTCAACCAACAAGGGTTGGGGTTGTTACAAACTATGGTTAAACATTATGTTTTGGCAACAAAAGACTTGGAACCTGTTATAGAAACTATTGATATACAAATTAAACAACATACAGATTTCATAAGATATAAATATGAATACCAGCGCTGTTTTCAGAGTATAGAACAGCATCTGGACAAAATAAGATCAACTAAAATCAAGAAGCTTCAAAGAGATCAATCGCAGTATAAAGCAGGTACAGCTTATCCTTTACCTCCGGTCTCACAGGCATGGGTCAACCAACAGTTGCCAAAGTTTAGATCGAATGGTGATCTACTTACGCAGCAGAACACCTCTTCAATTTCTGAAGAGGAGTTACAGCAAGGAGATGTGCACAACAATTTGGATACAGGAAATATACATAGTGAAAATATTAGAAGGAGTGAAAGAATTAGGGAACGTAATACCAACAATAACAACGAGGCAAGTAACAACCAACGAGCTTCCACTTCTAATTCCAATCAGGGTTTTCTATGGCGCAACCAGAAAAAAACAATGGAACAGGAGGAAAAACTACAACCGCAGGAGATAATATTAATGAATCAACAACATAATTCATTGGCAATAGTGGACAACATACAAAATGATTTTAAAGTTTACAATTGTCATGTTACAGAAAAGCTGGCTGATGTCCTTTCGAAAGGTTTGACATCCGTACCTACCAACAGAATGAATATAGCACAAACAATTTGTGATGTTAAACTTTTTGTTAGGAAATTGAATTTGAAGCAACTTTTAGGTGGACAATTGTCAAGCGACAATTGTTTTAGAGTGGCCAGCTGTTATAATCCACCCTTACACAATATACTGTATACATTTGAAAAAATGTGTGAAATAGATTTGAGAAAACTGAGCCAACAGAATAGGGAATATACGTATAACACGAGTAAAGATGAGAAGGATAATATAGACTTGTTACTGTCAGCCAATGTTAGGGTTATGAACCAAGATAAGGGTGGAGGACTTGTGATTATGGATACACCAGACTATGTTAACAAAATCAAAGAACTACTATCATCAGATATTTATCAGGGGTCTTCACTTAATGAATACAATAGATCTAATCAGTTCATAAAAAAGTTTTTTAAATGAGCTATTTATCGAGGCAAGAATAGACTTGCACACGTTCAATTATCTGATGATAGAGTCTACAAGAGTACCCACTATGTTTGGTGTACCGAAAATTCACAAGAATATAAATGACCCACCCTTTAGGCCAATAGTGGATGGTAGGAGATCCCCTAGTTATGCTTGTGCTAAATTTGTGGATGGAATTTTGAAGAAATATGTGGTAATGGAGGAGTGGATAGTGAAGGACTCATGGGCATTTTTGGAAAAAATTAACAACTTAGAATTTCAACAACAAAATAACTTTCTAATGGTTGATGTGAAGGAACTATATACTAGTATACCACATCAACAAATTATTGATTGGGTTATAGCAAGAATGCAACAAAAAATGCCCCAGTTGAGGAGACCTCTTTAGTGCGAGAGCTATTGGATGTGATCTTGTCTTATAACTTCATCCTCTTTGATAATCAGTTCTATAAACAAAAGAAAGGAGTAGCAATGGGATCCCCTTGTGGGTCCAGTTTTGCTAACCTGGTGATGATTTTGGGAGAATAATTTAGTATTTGAGAATAATTTTCTTAAAAGGATGATCAAATTTTATGTTAGATTTATAGATGACATCTTTATGATCATCCAGGGACATGAGGATGTAGCAACAGAAATTTTGAACATCTTAAATCAAAGCACAGAATTTTTACAATTCACTCACACGTATAATTCAGACTCCATTTCATATTTGGATGTAACATTGAGTAAGAATATGCAGCAAGAAGTGTATGAAGCAAATATATTTAGGAAACCAACATATTCCAATAAATTCTTACATTTCTCGAGCTCACACCTGGTACATCAAAAAAAGTCAGTTGTCAAGGGGCAGCTGGTTAGGGCTGCACGAATGATCACCACAGATGAGAATTTCGAACAAGAATGCTCGGTTTTGAAACAAATGTTTTTGAATAGAGCATATCCTATCTCTCTTTTGGAATCTTTAATTGAAGAGGTAAGAACTAAAAGAACAAATGAGTATTTTAAACCTATATTGAAGCAGCAAAGCATTCTGTGTAATAACCAATGTGCTCTGTTATGGGGCAACTCAAGGCAAAGTTTCATCAAACAATCAAATAATGTTGAATTTAGTTCAGCATGTATACTGAGATTCTCATTGGATTTTGGCATTATAAAAGAAATTATAATTAAAAATTGGGCAATTTTAAATGATGATAACATGTTGACATCTAAGCTTGGTAGTGTAGCTAAAATAATATGGAAAAAAGGTTTCAATTTCAAAGATCTTTTTCAAAGGCAATCACAATCTAAGCCACCAGTCTCCAACTTAGGTATGATGCAATGTGGCAATTGTCCATATTGTCATTATATGGCACCAGGTTTGAAATCAGATGTCAATGGAACCAAAATCTTTATAAAAAGAAAATTTAATTGCAACTCAAAAGGAGTTGTATATTTAGCAACCTGCCGAGGGTGCCCATGTTTTATATAGGAAAAACAGAGCACAGATTAAGGGATAGGGTATATGAACATCTTAGGAGCATTAATTTACAAAAGGATGAAAATGCTTTAGCAAGACATATTATGCAGTATCCTGAACATAAATTTAATTTCAGAGTAATTCATCAGATCAGACAAGATATGAGAGGAGGCCCTTTTAGTTTGCTCTTAAAAAAGAGCAAACTTTTATGGCAAATAAAACTTAATGCCTATACATATCCATGGCTTAATGAAAAATGTTCCTTAATGTGTATCTTGAGACTTAAGAGTTTAGAGAGATAGCTTGGGTAATGAGTTTTAGAACTTATATATATTTGTGTTCACTGTTTGGTGTATTAATGAGAACTATAGAACATCATATTTGGAAAGAGTGAGTTTAGATATATATTAGGCAGGACTTTATGGTCAAGGTTCTTTTTGGTGATAGTTCATAATCAGTTTTAGAATATTGTTAAAATTTTAATTAAACAATTTCAATAAGTATTCCTTTGATGATTTCAGATAACATGAGAAAAATTACAATACAAATAATATTTAATATAGTTGTATTTCAAGCATTTGGTTTTTCTGATCCTGTTAGCATTTTATTGATTTGCTATAACATCGTTAATGTTTTTAAGCGTGTTAGTGCTGCATGCGCTTATCATCATTATTGTGATGATTTTTATGATAATTATGATCTAGGATGTTTTAATTGTTATGTAAAAATGTTATAATGACATAGGTTTTTTATGATTATAGTTTTATAATCAAAGTCAGGATAAATTGTGTAAGTTAATGTATATTTAGCATGTCAACCTTGTAATAGCATCTATGATTTGTTTGAAAGGCATACATTAAGCTAAGAAGCCTTTCACTTTAAGTACTGAGCATTGTAATTTGAGTTTTGGCGGGCTTACCAATTATGATACTCTATATATGTATATATATATATATATATATATATATATATATATATATATATATATATATTTCGGAAACAGGTTGTTAATGTTTGCCTTTCATTTCTGAGGAAGTTCAACCATTAGGTTGGACGAAAAGCTTTGTTAAAAAAGTTTTTAAACGTTTCAAAGTATTAAAAGCATGTAACCAGAATCTAAGCTTTAGCGGCTTTTTGTTTTTGTTGTGGTCTTCTAACTAGTAGCAGTTTACATGTCCATTATCTTCCAGTGATCTGATACCGTCCCATAAGTGCCACTTTTAAATTGTGATTTTGATACATTTACATATCAGACCATTGCTGCCAGTAAACTCAGTGGGACCTCAGCGAACAATTTATTGAATTCTGATCTATTGACCCTATCAACGTTAGTATCAAGATGTCTACTTCCTGGAGATATCAACATGTCTTGGCACCCAACTGAAGTGAGGAGGAGACCACCCAGATGCTGAATGTAAATGCTGAAGTGGAGTATCATATGACAGCCACACCATGGAATTTTGTGATAATTGACATCTGGAATCAGATTACAAGGGTGTACCAACATCATGCAGGAATCTACAGGACTAACTTGCAGGTTCACTACTGCTACAATGACCTGCACCTGAGGGACACTGAGGATGTTCATTGGAGGGTCACCAAGGTGTGGAGACAGCCAATGGATTCCTACAGTATCACAATCATTCATAAGGACATCAGAGATATAGCTGTGACCCATATGTCAGTTATACGACTTTTAAACCCTTTATGTAGCTATTCTGACAATTATATCATCTAAATATCAAGAAGGTAAGGTGACTACTTTCCCTGTAATTATGGGTTTGACTCTTATAGAGTTTATTTGTTTAATATTGGTTTTCATGTATATACTATTAAACACTGTAGATTTTTCTATTCTCCAACATATAAGTACATCATTTCACACATCGAGTGTGGTTGTATATCACCGATGCCTGTAACTCCTAGGTCACTGATGACTATGCATTTCTCTGTTATGTGCAATTAATCTAGAGTATCGCACAGTCTACTTGTGTATGTGTGAATAGTACCTCAGACAGACATCTCTTAGTCCATTCTGCTGTACAGAATGTACAGTATTATTAAAATCCTGTTTGTTTAACACAAGACCAGTGAAGGTTTAAGTGTGTACCCATATTTTCTATGATGTAAAATTTGTTATGTGGATCTTCATGGCCTATACCATTTAGGTGCCAGATGTTTCTGTATTCCTCTATTATATGCAAGAATATGAATGTACACACACAATAGAAGTTTGTTAGGAAGCAAGGTATCATGCTGCAGGAAGGCACTATGTATATATCATGGCTACCTGTGGGTTCAAATCTCTGAAGGGGATAGATCTTTTTTAAATGTTGATCACTATGTTTGAGTAAAAGTTTTGAAAATTCTTGTATAGATACCTGGCTGTTGATATAAACTGAAAATTTTCACATGCCTATATTCCTATAAATATCTCCATTATGCATATTGTTCTGCTATCAGTAGTTTTTTCACTACACTTATATGTGTAATGATTTGAACATAGCGGAATATTTCTACAAAATGAATGTGGAATATGATAACATTGGCAAATGTAATTTAATGTATGTGTGTCATTGGTTATTTACTGCCAAGTTACCACCCTTCTCTTGTTTACATTTGGAGGACATGAGATGGCCAAATATACATTTTGACTGTAGAATGGGGACATCTCTTGATAGCAGAGATATTTTTGATGTATAAGTTGCAATTGGACAGCAAATTATATGTATATATTTTCTGTCTTCCCACTTAAACTACTTTTGGGTGTATGTGATGAATAGAAATTTGTAGTTCTCTTCAAAGAGCAGCTATGTATTAAATGACAGTGTTCCACTTTCTGAGATATAAAATTTTGCAGTTGTGTTTTTGTGTTGTGGCCACTGTGCTGACATGCATTCATGCTCCCGATTTTTTTGTAAATGCACAGCATGTTGTACTTTATTTTAAACATAAAGCTGTGATCTGTATAACTACACCATCCCTACCCATTTATACCTCTGATTTGTTTAACTGCATTTCCTCCATGCAATTTTAAGCACGGCAGATTGGCTAGACAGATAGGTGTCAGGGTTAGAGTTGCTGGCTTGAATCTTCAGTCCTCCAGTCTGTGTTTATTTTTCTTTCAATATGTAAAGGCCTGTATGTGAAACATGCAAAACCTGCGTGTGCAGGTTCTGTAATGTTATGCAACTTAAAAGTTAGAGAACATGAGCTGATCAATATAATTCACTGTTACTTTATATCCATAGTGTAATCCATACATGCTTTTTACTGTTCGCAGATGATGTGAAATGAGCTAGAAATCATGCCTTTTGCTTCAAGTGGATGCATAGGCTGCAGGAGTAGTGCAGGGAGAGAGGTATGTTTATAACTTTTTAACATTTATTACCTAGAACAGATCTGATCATTGCTAGATGATTGTTTTTTTTTTCTTTTTTTTTGTATTACCATGCATGCTACTTCTAATACAGGCACACCCATCATGTGTCTGTGAAGTAAGTGCAATAGTCATACAATCCCTGTGATTATCAGTAAGAATTTCATAAAAATATGTTTACATATGAAGTAGCAGCAAGCCATTATTTCCTGTATGTAATGTTTTGAATTGTTTGTCACAACCTAGATGACAGTTATGTGTAACTGTCACAGTGTTTTTGATTGTGATGTTTCACATACAAGTTCATAGTGGTTTGCTTTCTATTTATGCTGTAATCATTTGTATGTCTAGATATGGTGCTTGTTAACTGGTTTGTTGTACATAGCCTATGTATTGTATGAATGGGTGTCTGCTGTGTCACTGTTGATGGTGAACTGTGACTGGCATGCACTTTAGTTCAACATGGGTATTGTTTCTGCCTAAGGCAATGATACATTAGTAGGCAGTGCTGTTTGTAGGACATAACAAATGTTATCATATGTCACAGGCTGTCACTGTGTTTATGACTGTCCATTATTTCTAGGGTGCTGTGTTGCATTCCAAAGATTTGATGTTGGCTCAGCCAGAGACCATGCTGCCTTGCTCATCTGCTTTGCATATAGCTTTTATTTCTCCCACTGAATTGTCATCTCATTATATCTTCGTTATACTAATATGTTAATTGGTGGTTGTTTGCATGACTCATTACATACACAGCCCTGGGTTACAGTTGACATTTACACACCAAAATAAATGTGCAAGGCATGCAAGCAAGACAGGAACATGGAAATAGTGATACTCTCTCAGACAGCCTGCTGGTCAATGTAGTGAGACATACATCAAGTATTGAGCACTGCAGGTTGCAGTACTTGTGTTATGTTGTCATTTTCATAGTGTTGTTTTGCAAGATAGATGAGTCAGTGTTACATGACACAATTTCATGGCATGTTTCTCTTCAGATGCCATTATATGTAAATGTGCTGACTGTGCACATGCTTGTCATGCATAATGATGGCTGATAAACAAGTGTTCAGGTAATGTCAGGATTTCCACTAGTAAGCTGTGTTATGCATGCCATGCCATGGCCTGGAGTAACCTGCTCACATTATGTGATGGATACAGTGGCCTTGACATGAACCTGTATTGAAATTATCAATAAGTATAGAATGTAAATGTTTTTGCCACAAACTCTGTATGATTTGAAAATTTTCTCAAAAATGTTTTTGCCCTTTGTCCATGTCCTTTAACTAGACATCCAGTGGGATTTAATAAAGCTTACTTTGTGGTTTTCCACTGTGTGCACATCATGATGCAATGCAAACACTGGCACAGAAACTGTTAAATTCAGTAAGTGCTGTGTAGCAGTGTGCACCCACAGTCAAAAAAGTTAAACCATGTGGCATGCTAATTACTGCATAAGCAGGTGAATTGCAAGCTAATCAACCAAGGCTACATGTTGGAGCTATTCAACAAGCTATAAAGCAACTGTGTAGACTTTGTGCTCTTGTTCCCCATGAATTCCAATTTTTTTGGAATACTGTCAGGGAAAGGAGTCTACATGGACAGAATAAAAATAAAATGTCTGAGTTTTGTGCAGAAGTGACCTTAACATGTGACAGGAGGCTGGATGCAACAAAAGGAGAGTAACAATAGCAACACAAAACTGTTTTAGTACAATAACACAAATGCAGCTTTGCACCCCCACCCCCAAATAAACAGTACACTTGTAAGTAATGCAGACAGATAAAAGTGGAAAAGTGTGTGCTAATCAAAATAATTATAAACACCATTAAACAGACTATACATAGTTACACATCAGCGTTTGCAATATATAGCTGACAGAATGCAGGCATATCATCTAGAATTCAGTACTCTTTTGTGTTCAACACATAAACAATTCAGCTCCCCTTCAGTTTCCCTAGCTACATGGTTGCCTTCTGGTGTGAATTTAGGGCTGTCAGCATGGTGAAGATGCAAATGAGGTCTGATCTCATTAGAATTGCTGAATACTAAATCCTTGGCTCTGTGTATCACATGTAAACATCACGCAGGCATTCCATCAGTGTATAGATGGAAAGTGTGAAGGCTTACATTAGGTTGTTGTGTCAGAATAGACTTACAAAGTGTTACATGTATGTCTGTCAAGGTGGAAAATGCAAGTAAGCAGTGCACAATTCACAGGTTCTGTTTCATTAACATCCAACCTTCTCTTAATTTGTGGGCAAATTGTGTTTTCTCTGTCAGTTTTTTATTACCATTTTATTATTTTTTGGCCATAATTTGCATGAAGCAGCTGGCAACAGATGAATGAATGGGATGCTTGGCTATGCCTATATTATTTGCACAGTTGCATAATGGGCAAAAGGGAAGCCTTAAGAATGACTAGTATAGAAGGGAATGTAATGTAACTCTTCCAGTGGCAGCATTGCTAAAGTCTTACAGTTACTACTGAGCCTCTGGACTATACTTGTTACTTAACTGACTCTGTAGCAGCAGGTGCTTATGCACTGATATGTTTCTTCTCCTGGGCATGTGGTATTGGGTTTGAATACAGTTTTATCTAATAGTCTTAACTACATTTGTTCTACCACTGGTGCACATTTACACAATAATGTTTTAAAGAAAAGAAATGGAGAGGATTGGACAGTGGTAAAATGGACAGCAAACAGGGGAAGAACAAATGGAAAGCAATAAAGGAATGTGCAGGAGGGAGGTAGGAAAAAACCATAGCTATCCATTTCTTCAACAGTAAAAACTGAAAATATATGTAGAATATTAGCTGAATTTTGGCTGTCACCTCCAGAGAGAGAGGGGTGACTACAACACAATCATGTTGTGTAGCCAATTGTACAGAATCAAGTGTGTCAAGAAGACACGTGTTGAAATGGACAGCTATGTATGGGACATTTTTTTTTGGGGGGAGAGGAATGTTGAAAAAGGGACATAGGTATGTTTGGGTCTGGTAAGTTGGGTAGGTGAGGAGGCAATTGCAGATAGACAAGACAAACAAGACAAGACACAAGGATGGTGATGTGCGCAAGAGGTCAGTGGATACCATGGATGGGGTGAGGATGGGGACATCCAGGACCGATGAATGACAAGCTGTTTGACAGTGAGAATTGAGTCCTCACCCACAGGACTGCCATCACTGTCATTTCACTCTGCCACTGGCTGAAGCCCTCAATGTCTCCTTCTCCTGCTCCTGGTCCTACATAAAAGAGGAAGAGCAGCTCCTCCATTCAGCATAGGCATGTATCAGCAGTGTGGTGCACAACATATACACCATACTTGGCAGTTCAGCATGGGTGATAAACTCACTACCCCTAGCACTGCTCCTGGAGGGAACCACTAGCCTGTCCTCTGAGGTGGAACTACCTAAGTGGACAGGTAGTACAGGGGCAGCAGAGGTGGTGCTGCCAGGTTGGCTGTCAAATATGCTGGGGCCAGCAGTGGAGTAGGGGTAGGTGGATCCTGCCCCAATGTACTGTGGAGCATTTCATGATGTGCTACACATGGATGACATGGACACATTTTGATAACACATAAAATAAAATAAAATAAAAACAACAAAAAAAGAGAGATAAGGGTTTGGGGTGAGAGAAAAAAGAGATAGGATTAGTACCTTCATATGTAACATACAATGCATCAATACAATTATTTTACTGTATTATCTTAACCTTTATTCTTAAGACTACCACCACCTGTGACAATGTGACAACCTCCTATGCCAAAGAGAGTAGGGCAGTGCATGTGTAACATGTGCCAGCATAGCTAGCTGGAGTGTTGCAAAGAATTTTATGTCATTTGTATATCAAACTGATTTGTATAGATGTTTGTGTTAAAATGTATTTGTAAAGCTGCTTGTGTTAAAAATGTATCAACAGTGGGTCCTGCTGGACAGAAAAGAAATATACATGTATGTCAGGCTGTATTGTGATAACTGCTGAAGTGTATATATGTTAACAGAGGATGCTGGAAGGGAAGGGTTTAAGCTCAGTCCAGCATACCTTAAGAAAAATAGCTTTAAATTAAATGACGTGGTTTATGACATAAATATTTTATCTCACAGGTGTGAATGCAGCCAGAGACATAATGTCTGGTCTGGGATCCTTCTCTTATTGTCCTTAGTGGTGAGTTAATTGCTACTCTGGGGTATCAAAGAATGGCTGGTTAGTCTCTACAAGAAGGGTGAAAGTAGTGTAATTGTTTTACAGTCTCCAGGTGTCTTACCAAAGTCCTAGTTGTGCATTGTGACACATCTGTGCTATGTCCTGGTTCAACATCTAGTCAGGAAGATAGTGTGGGAACCACGGAATCAGGTGACAAAGTGTGATGTCATTCTATAGCCAGCACCAAAATTATATTTAGACACTAGTAAGAGATGTGACAAAAGAAACTCATCCATTTCATCTTCCCTTGCTCTAGCAAGTAAGTATGGAACAATAACTCTTTAGTCAGTTTGGAAAATATAGTGAGGCTAGTTAAATGTTGTCTGAATCTTTCCATCTGTGTTTTTTTTTTTATATTTCTTGTGAATTGAAACTCTGGTGTTTATTGTTAATATATTTTCAGCATTTTCATGTTTTCTATTTTATTATTTATTATTAAATATATCTGTACCTTTCATTGTGGGCAGTCTTTCAGAAAATAGTTTATCCTTGGAGAGTAATTGCATTTATTTCGTGAATCTGTGGCTTCATGCTCCTGAAAGCCTTGCTGCTTGTAAACTGGGTATCTTGGTAAAAGCCTTAAAGTAGCTGGCTGGTGGCAGTGAATCTACCTTATAGTCTGGGTGAAGGTACTATAGCAGGTAAATCTGTGCCAGCCTTTCCCAGGTGTGTGTGCATGTGTGTGTGTGTGTGTGTGTGTGTGTGTGTGTGTGTGTGTGTGTGTGTGTGAAAATCAAATTTCATAGAGCGTGTGTGTGCCAGCTATTTAGAACCCAGACACAGAGCACTATTTTCTGCAAAGAGAAAGGTGGAGTCTTATTTGGGACCTGGACTGGAAAGCCAGCCCTAAGACTGGACTGTGCTTCCTATGTGCTTTAAAGGTAAATTGTGCTTGGTGCATTTAACTGCATCTGGAAATACTGTGTATATCCATTTTTGTTCTAAGTGAAAATTTTCCACCAGTGTCAGTGGTGATGACTGAGGCTCCTTGATTGCTGGCCGAGAAGAGGGATGTCACACCACCTAACAGATAATTTACTACTTTTAAGACTAGCAGCTTATAATGGATGCACAATATAATACAGAATGCAGCAAGTACTCATTTACATGTGCATATGCTGCACATATGCATGTTCCAATTATCCAGATTGCAGTTTACAGCAGGGCATGTGTGCCACTGGCATAGAGCTTTTAATTTAAACATTTAAGTTACACATAATTAAAGAATGAACAGTTATTGTATAGTTGGGAAGTGTGGTATTTGAACCCACAATCTCTGATTAATAATAATATTGTACTCGTGGTTTGTGCTACAGAATAGTGCATGCATGTTTGCTTTTAAAGTTGAGATATGCATGCTCAATTTGATACAACTGTATAAAATACTAAAAAAAGATATCTTTAACATTTAATGCTACAATAACACTACTCATCTGTTGCATACATACCACATGCCTCCTTTATCCTTGCCAATCTAGTGGCATGCATCCTAATACTGCACTCACTTTCCATGGCAGCGGTGGAAAAAAAAACTGAACAGAACAGAATACCATTATGCATACCAGTCTTGTCTATATTTAGCTTTTAAGCCTTATAAGTACTCTTTGTAGTCAATAGTTACACATCTGTGGGATGTCCTCCTTCCCCAAATTCCTCAATCCAAACATCAGGGGTACCCCTCTTCCTCCAATGCAGGTCACTAAAGTGGTTCTTACGTTGGACACCAGTGTGAGGGATACTGATAGCACTGGTCACAGCTCAGGCCAAACTATCCCAAGCCTCTGACTTATAATGGGATCCAGAATACTTCCCCTGCAACAACCTGGCACTGTGATGTTACACTGGATGTAGGTTCTCTTTTTACAGTTATTACCAACAATCACAGAGTGCTGACAGTTAGAGAATTTTTGCTTGATTTTACCAAATACATGCAGGCATATATCAATACTATCTGCCAAATGTTAATGTTAGTTTTAACAAATAATACCTTTTTATTTCAAGAACAACTGTATAAACAAAAGCGAGGAGTTGCCATGGCATACCCGTCACCAAGAGCTATGCCAACATTGTAATGAATATATGGGAATGCAGCTTTATTTTAAATTTCCATGATCCATGTTTGTTTAATCATGCTGTCTTTTATCACCAGTCTGTTGATGACCTGTTCTTAACCTGGAGGGGAAATGTTGAGTCTTTCAATAAATCTTATGAATATTTATCAACAAATGTACCATTCTTAAAGTTTTAAAAATGCGTTTCGCCTGATAGTATAGAATTCCTTGACATTACAATTTTTAAGAATAACAATTGTAAACTAGAAACTACTTTATATCAGAAACCCACCAAGTGGAATGCTTACCTAAATTGTAATAGCATGCATTCGCATTTTACATTCAATAATATTGTGAAGAGGTAGGTGCATAGAGTGGCAAAGCTGAATACTTTAGATTTCAACATGGACTCCCAACTATATAAGTTAGCAGTTGATTTCATTGACAGAGGTTATAAAGCTAAGGAAGTCAATGCTGTTTGTGAAGAAATTAAACAGCAACATTCACTTGCAATGAAACCCACTTTTTCTGTTAATACTGAAGAAACAATAAGTAGAGCACATCCCAGAAACATGATGTTTGACATAATAGAAACACCAACAACATTAAATGTATAATTTCCAAATATTGGCACATTTTACATGATGTCCCTGAACATGCCTTAAACATATTTGCATGGCCTAGTTTTGGATAAAAACATAGTAATAACTTGAAACATCTGCTTTGTTACAAAGAACAGTCATGCATAAGGCTACATCATGAAACTATAAGGTCAGGCACATTTAAATGTGGTGGATGTGTTTGTTGTAAATTTATATCCACAGGAAAATCTTTTGTACATCCAGTTACTAGGTCTAAGTTTGAATTAACTGTTTATTGTAACTGCAAGACAAAGAATCTGGTTTATCTAGCCTTATGTAACCAATGCCAAACTTATTATGTTGGCAAAACTAACCAAAACTTAAAGAATGCATCTGTAACCACCTTTCTGATGTAAGAAGACATGTTGATACAAATGATTGTATAAGAATAAATTAGAAGAAGATTTTAATCATGATTTAATTTTTTTGATATTGACTGTTTTAAATGAGCCTCTTTGAGGGGGGAATGTAGAACATTTGACTGAATTTGAGGAATACCATTTGATACTGAGTTTGAAAGCAAGCATACCACTAGGACTTAATGGTTATACATCTTTTAAATCTTTGCTGAGAGAGTTAAACAAGCAGGTCTGCTTAGCCTAGTTAATTGGTATTATCAATTATATTAGATCATGTGATCTTTTAGAGTATTTACACACTGATTCATTTTGTTGATTTTATGTTGCCTGAAGAAGCCTGTACTTCATAGGATCATAGGATCATAGGAGGTTACTATGCCAATGGCCCTGGGGCCCTTACAAGCCTAGCCACGTTCAACCTGTGTTCCTAAGGGTGTCTGGTTCAAGCAGACACTAAAATCAATACCTATTGCCCCTGTCCAAGAGGGACACAGGTGGAACCCCAGGGTGAATTTCCAGTTACCCATACAATCATCCAAATTACACTTAAATAGGGCCAACAAGAGGCTTTGTTTAACATGAATAGGAAGCTTGTTCCAAAAGTGGCAACATTTTTAAAGTTGTATTGTTTGCTTTGTCTACATTAAACAAGTTATACTTCTCCGAACTGTTCCTGTTTCCAGTGGTTTGTTTTCACTTCACTGTGATCTGATAACTCTTATTCACTGGATTTACTGTTACTGACTGGTTTGTGCATGTTGTATAACATAGCAAACAAGCTATCTTTGTTTTTGCTACAGACTAATGCATGCATACTTACTTTTACAGTTGAGATATGCATGCTCATGTTGATACAACTGTACAAAATAACAAAAAAACTATCTTTAACTTTTAATGCTAAAATAACACTACTCTTCTGTTGTATGCATACAACATGCCTCCTTCATCCTCGCCAGTCTAGTGGCATGGGTCCTAACATTGCACTCCCTCTCCATGACAGCTGTGGAAAAAACTGAACAGAACAGAATGCCATTATGAATACTAGTCTTGCCTATATTCAGCTTTTAAGCCTTCCAAATACTCTCTGTAGTTGTCCTCCATCCTAAATTCCTCAATCCAAGTGCCAGGTGGAGGTTGTTGTAGTGCTGCCTACATTGTTCACCAGTGCAGGGGATACCAGTGGCATTAATCACCTCCTGGGTCAAACTATATCAAGCCTCTGACTTATTCTGGGACCCAGAATAGTCCCATTTCAGCAAACGGGCACTGTGGTGTTTCACTAGGAGTCCAACAAAATCTTGGACTCTTAGGCACCTCATCTCTGAGCCCTAGCTTTCATACCCTCTCCACGAATTCCTACCATGTCTATCACTGATCAAGAGCAATGAAGAATGATGGCATCCCACACATTGCAGTTATTGCATTTACTGGGAGTATGCACATTGCTCACCATTGTGCAAACACTATGTGGGATGGTAAGTGTTGCACAACAGTGGAAAACAATGCAATTGTAAGGTTATTTGATGTACAGGCAGTTGAGTATGTGTGTTTTGACAAATGTGAAAGTCCTGACAGTCCAGAGAGCAGAAATATACTTACAGGAATATAGTACGCAGTATACCCACAGTCATACATTTGATAATAAATGTGATAATACATAGATAAATAAATAAATAAATAACTGACACAATGCTAGTGTCTCAGCCCTCAAACATATAATTAATATTAGCTACACTATGTCAAGAGCTGTAAGTGAGAGTGACTATAATGGGAAGTGGAACAGCAGTAGATGATTATGGCATATGCTGTATTTGAAACCAGGACCATGTGCATGATAGTTCTACACTAACACCTGTTGCCACAAGAGAGATGAAATAACAGCTGTTCATGTTTCAGTTCATTGCTATAAACTGCAATGTCACAACAGCAAAACAAAGGTTGTACATGCTGTACTAGGACACAAGACCATCCTTATTCCAGTCCTATACTTATACCTGCTGCCACAGGCAATAGCACTGACTTAATGTATTTGGTTTGTGTTTTTACCTGTCTACTTTCTGGGTGGTCTACTTATCAAAAAAAAAGGAGAAATACTTGAAATGAAGAAATGCAATGTATGATGAACATAGTAGAAAATGTTAGTACACATTTCTACGTAGGTCTGGATTTCAACTCTCACTGTAATGTACCTTCAGAAAATAGGATGGATGTTTTATGCCTCTTTGTCACACAGACTGCTTGCAGCAAAGAACTGAAGTCATTCATTACACAACCAACTGCAGTTGAATGTACACTGATATCAAACCATAAACTATTATTTGCACATTTATTAGATGTATTCTATTTGGATGTAGTGCACTTAGTGATCACACAGCCTGTTATGATTATTAATTCCAAATATACATCTCTATCTTACCTTTCTGTGTTTCTTAGTCATTCTTCAATTATCTGATCAATACTCTGACACATGCAGTGTTTAAGACATGCTATATCATTGGCCTTAAAATGTCTGAGGATATTAACTGAGAATAATATGATATGCAGTTGCCAACAACTGAAGTGCAAGATTGATGGCACAAACAAGCATAAAATGCTCTTTTGAGTGGGAGCAAAGGTGAGTTACTGTTATGGCACATACAAGGGTACACTGCTCTTTGGAGGGGGGGCAACAAAGCTGAGTTATTGTTATTGCACAAACAAGCATAGGCTGTTCTTTTGAGGAGAGCAAAGGTGAGTTATTGTTATTGCACAAACACGAATGGACTGTTCTTTTGGGGGGAGCAAAGATAAGTTATTGCTATGGCACAAACAATGATATATTGCTCTTGTTACTCTGCTTGTTTTGCATCCTGCCTTTTGTTTGATCTTGTGTGGGTTGTAAAGTCAGAACCTGCAATGTGTGTCATTATTTTCTAATGTATCTGCTGTCACATGTTAAATTAATTTCTGTACAAATCTCCTACCTTTTACTTGCTTACTGTACCGAGTTATGAAATACAAGGATATGCCATAAAGTTATTAAACAATACACTCCAGTTTTGGGACTTACCTTTTAAATGCAGCAGTTGCCACATTGTTACTTCAGGGCTGACTCTGTCTGATGGAAGCAGTACACAGCCAATAAATGGTGAGGTAAAGATTGTGTGAGTTGCCAGGCATCAATGTGAATATATGTATGTGAGTAGGAGGAAGGTTCTAGGTGGTGAGTGAGTGTATTATGCATTGTCTCTTAGCCAATACAAGGGCACACTGAGCATGTCTATGTCTGCCTACATCCACAGCAACTGGTGGTTCCCCCTCTGACTCCTTACCTGATTATGACTGTGGTGACCTTGGCATTGGCGGTGGGATATGTGCCTCTTACCCTTGCTGATCCTGCTGCAGCTGTTTCCTCAGGTTTATGTTGTGTAGCATGGCACAAAGTGTGAAAATTTCTGTATGTGTGCATGGATTGTACTGTAGGGCTCCTCCAGGTGTATTTAGGCACTGGAACTATGAATTCAGCAGGCATAATACATACTTTATGACATTTCCGGTTTGAGTGTGTGCATAATTATGTTGTTCTTCTGTGGGTGTGTGTACATTTCTGATGGGTGTCATCAGCCACAGTTTCAGTGCATAGCATGCATCCCCCAGTAAATGACCCTGTGGGATATCTACCTAGCAAACATCTGGTATAGTTGGGAGGTGTGCAAAACATGTGAGTCATAGTAACTGCCAGAGTTGCCAGCACACACATTCAAGATGATTCCCATGGCATTACATATGATGTTGATAGATTAGTTGCCCTTTCTGTTAATGTATAGCCTACCCTGTTCCTCGGGTAGTGCCTTAATTTCTAGATAAGTGCAATCTATGGCACCCAGTACTTCAGGGTAATGTGCTGTTAGAAGTGTATTGAAGGCATGGGCTTGTTTGCCAAGCCATTTCAGAAGTACACATGATTGACAATACATGAAAATGGAATGCTGTATGTACCTATGAACAAATATGTGCAAATGTTTCAGGGACAGGTCCTTGGATAGCGCGTTTAGCATTTCAAAGATGTTTTGTTAGCAAAATGGGTCATTTGTCTGTTCTTTTGTAGAGGTCTGTCTGATAAATATGTATAAATGTTTCAGGGACAGGTCTATTGATAGGACTTTTATCATTTCAGAGATGTTTTGTTAACAAAATGGATAATTTTCCGTGTTCTTTTGTGTGTGTGGGGGGGGGGGGGCTGTGTGATAAGTATGTACAAATGTTTTAGGGACAGGTACTTTGATAGCACTTTTAGCATTTTAAGGCTGTTTTGTCAGTAAAATGGGTCATTTGCATGTTCTTTTGTAGGAGGAGCAAAGATGAGTTACTGTTATAGCACAAACAGGAATGGACTGTTTTTTGGGGTGGAACAAAGGTGAGTTGCTATTATGGCACAAACAGGAATGGACTGTTTTTTGGGGTGGAACAAAGATGAGTTACCATTATAGCACAAACAGGAATGGACTATTATTTGGGGTGGAACAAAGGTGAGTTGCTATTATGGCACAAACAGGAATGGACTGTTTTTTGGGGTGGAACAAAGGTGAGTTACTATTATGACACAAACAGGAATGGACTGTTTTTTGGGGTGGAACAAAGGTGAGTTACTGTTATGGCACAAACAGGAATGGACTGTTTTTTGGGGTAGAACAAAGGTGAGTTACTGTTATGACACACACAAGGACATGTTGCTCTTGTTACTCTCCTTGTTTTGCATCCGGCCTGTTGTTAGTATTTCACATCTCTAGACTGTTTATGTTTCTCAGGTGGTTAAAACTGACTGGCTACCTTTTCTGTTTTATCTGAAAACAGTTGTTTTGTATTTATGTGATACTTATGTGTATTATGCTTCTGTTGTCTTTTAGGACACCTACAAGTATGCCACTCAAGCATGTCGATCCACAAAGGTCCACCTTTACTGATGGGGAAAATCAAATAATCGTGGATGGGTTTTGGCAACATGGTGCTTTTCTTCTGGAAAGTGACAGGGAGATATGGCACACCAGATGCGAATATGGAAGGAAGTTTTCCAAAATGTGAATGCTGTGGGTGGCCATGACAAAACATACAAACAGGAGCACAACAGGGTCACTGGCATGATCATTACTACATACAGGCGAGCAACTGCAGTGTGCCATGACCAAGTGACTACTGGGGAGGGCCTGCTAGGGAACCCCCACTAACCACCATTGAATAGTTCCTAGCCAAAACAGAGATCCAGACAGCTCCCAGGAGAGTACAGGACACTATGTCCTGGATGTGGGTGCAGCACCTTCTGAGGTAGCAAGCACATCCCAGGAGGAGCTTCCAGGTAGGCTTTGTTATCTGAACAGTTGTATACTGTTGTCTATTAAACAATTGAAATTAATAAGTTCATTCTGTGTCACATCTTTTTTTTTGGGGGGGGGATTGAAGATTGCTACAGTTGTAAGCTTAGGTTGGAGTTGTCAGCAATGTTCTTGTTGACATCAGACTTAATGCATATAAAAAGGGGTAAATGTATTATCCTCTGTGTTACTGTTAATTGTGATGATGTTGCCCCTACCTCTTGCTTAACTTCTTCCAGGACTGTCTGGAGTACAACACAGTATATTTCCTGCAGCTGGTAAGCCAAATATTTTTATGCCAGTACTGCTGAGCAATTTAAAGAAATACTGTTGTGGGTTGATTTTCATCTTAGGCTTTATGTGTGTATATCTATACTGTCTATAATATTGGCAGCACTGTTCATTTATTAGCATGGATTGCACTATAGTACTACATGTATTAATGTATTCCTGTGTTTCTTGCTTTCCATCACAGGTGATCATGATAGCCAGAGTGTGGGCACTTTGCCACCTGATGTCAGTGTATCGGCTGATGATGGTGGCCAAACTGAGGCACAGTCAGAGGATGCAGAGGTTGAATCTGACACAGAGGCTGATATACAGCTATCCCCTGGATTTCCATTGGGCACAGCCAGTAGGCCTATGCCTACCCAATCCACTGAGCCCACAGATATTGGACAGGTGGAGAACAAGAAGATTGATCAGGGAAGTCTGGATACTGCAGCTTCAGTGCCTGTTGAGTCTGGCCATAGCTAAAATATGGGCAAGGTGCCACACAGAGGGATTCATAGGGGTGCTTGGAAGTGGCCTGCTATCCCTCCTCCACCTGTGCAGGTGTCAATTCCTGTGCCATTCAATGTATGTTTAGGGCCATTATGGAGGCACAGATACATTCCCATAAGTGCTTCAGACAAATACTCAGAGTTGTGGATGTGGCACAGTCTGACATGCATGACTGCCTTCACTGTATTTCTGATTCAATGGATAAGAAGAATGACATGTTGGAACGTGGGTTGTCTGTGATGACCGAGGGGTGTCTGTCATGGAATGAGCAGTGTTTTTGATGGAATGTCTGCTGGGAGGGAAACAGCATCCTCGTGGGCATAGGTCAGCCACATCATCTGCTGTCAGCCAACATGGTCATGCACGATCATGCACTCACAGTGGCAGTACTTCCCCTGCTCCATCAGTAAGTGTGTTGTCCAAACCCAGATGTGGCAGGCCATGAGTCCATGGTCTTGGGCATCTCCATGAAGGGACCTCATTCAGCAAACATCAGTCACACTCAGGTAGCAGCACTGCATCTGACATCAGTGCAACTCCTGGCAGAGCCAGTTCTCATTGTCAGGGATGACAATGATGAACTGCCACCTCTACCATGCATGGCTCACACCTGTCCAACAGATGAAGATGTAGAGCTAGTATAGAGATTGACCGTGTTCATGCAGACACTCACACATCAATTTCCCCTGGGAGACTCCTACAGACACACACACAACAGTTACTCATTTTGTTTCACTGGCAATTTTTTATCATAATATCTACCTTCTTGTCCTTCTTACTCACACACACTCACCAACTTTTTGTGTCAGCCTAGGCTTCCTGCCCCCCCCCAACACACACAACACCCTATGCAAGTGATGATAACTGTGCCATATTCCTGCTTTCTAATCTTTTGGATTCAGGGATTCAAAAGCTGTGTATGATGTTCAGGGTGCTTAGCTAACTTAATGCTTAATATATCTGCATTTGTGGTATTGAACTGCTCATTGTACCTTTGACTTATATTGACCTTGGAAAGTTAGACATTTGATAGCATTAACATTTCAAAACTGTATATTTAATGCTCTTGTAAGGGTTGTGAAGTCAGAAAATGCAATGTGGGTGGGGGCATGGGCAGGATGCTGACAGGCTGACAACACATCTTCTTAGCTCTGCTATCCAAGCTATATTTCCAACTATTTAAACTTACAGATTTATATCTACTACATTTCTTAGAAGTCTACATTGGATTATTTTATCTTAATTCTTCAATTTTTTCCATCAAAATGTACTCAGAGGAGTTTCTAAAAGAGCGGCTCACAGGATCTATCAATGCAGAAGGAACTACAATCTTTATTGACTACCATGCAGGACCTATCCTTGAAATTTGATAAAATGGACAATAGACTGGATTCATTTAAGAAGAAATGTACAAAACAAATGGAAAGGTTACAGGAAATGGTGATGCAACAAAAAACTCAGATTGCCAGCATAGAAGACTCATTAAATAACTTGGAAAACATAATTACAGAACAAGAGTTTCAGCTTAATTTTCTCACAAAACAAAATTGATGACCTAGAAAATAGGTCCAGAAGAAATAACCTGCACATCTATGGATTACCAGAAGAGACTGAAGAAGACACTATGGTAAATGTTCTTGCAGCCTAGCTTCCAAGCAGTTTAAGTTTACCTGAGTCTGTTGTTTATAGAATTGATAGAGCCCAAAAGTCACTGGCAGTTTCTTCATCTCCTAATAAAGTAAATAAAAAACTGAGATCAATAACAGTAAAGTTTCTCTCTTCTCAAGATAAAAAATTTATATTGAAAACAACATGGTCAAATTCACCAGACAAATTTAATGACAATGTAATAAGATTTGGCAATGGCTACTCATCAACAGTAATCTCTAAAATAATAGAATATGTACCATTAATAACAGAATTGAAGAAGAGAGAATTCAAAGTTCATTTATTGTTTCCTGCAGACTTAAAATCTTATTTCCTGAAGGAGCAAAAACATTTGATACACTGGATGCAGCTATATCTTATTTGACATCCAACAAAATCTTAGATTAAACATGGACTGGAATGGACTTTCTCTAAAGCATCAAGCACAGAAAAATGAATAGAAAACACTAGATAAGAAGAAGAGGCTAAAAGACAAACACATTTTAAACCTTGTCTTTATGCATTTATTCTCTCTCTTTTTTACATCACTCTCATTAAATCCAAAAAGATCTACATGATAACTTGCATGGTTACCTTAAATTTATAACAAATTGAAGCCTTTCAACCAAAAGAATACAATTCCAAAGGAAATAAGGTAAACACGTTTTATTCTTAATACTATTCCGTTGTCACTGAATTGACATTCATATAATGCTTGAAGTAATACTTAACATATAAATAGAAATAAGTCTTAAAAATACTAATGATAGTAATACAAAACTTTCAAGAATATTACAAAGCATTATTTACTTATATTGATATGTATATATATTCTGTTCAAGTATTAATTCTTATTTAATTTTATAAAATGAAAAGGAAGTGACTAAAAAGAATGAGAAATTAACTATATGACATATCACACTGCATATTCCTTTACATGATAGTGGTATGGAGATTTAATGGTATACTGAATTAGTACAAACGTCTTGAAAAGATCTAAGCTTTAAAAAAAGAAGTGTGGAGAACTTGCTTTAATAATATTTCAGTGTAACTGTTTCATGAGTTGAGCTGTTCTGGATATTGATATACATTTAATGTGGAAAAGGGAGTGTATTATTTATGTGTAACAGTCTTAGAAGTCATTTTCTCTGCAATAAACTTTTATATTTATAGATGTTATCTGGTCTGCACAGACAGTTATGTAGTGAAGGGGAAATATGTCAAAGATTCAAAAAGCTTGAGATGCATTCAAAAGCATTCAAACTATTTACTTACTTGTTTCTCAGCTTCCCACTGATGTTACAAGCCAAAACACATCTCTTTTTGTTCTCACAATGGCATTTTACAGGAATAATCCTTTAAGAATCCAAAAACCCATTTGCGAATGCGCAAAAAGCTGAAAACAAAACCAAATGGCTCAGAAATGATGTGAGCATTTGGGTTAAAAGTTTATTTTTCTTTTGTCATGGTTACTGTTGTGTCAGTGGTTTGATGAATACTGACCATTCTGCCAATATATCTCATACATTTCAGGAAGAAGGATGTTCCTCTTTAAGTTCCTCTCAAAGAACAATGAAGAATTATATTGTACAGGGTACACAGGGTGGCTCAGAAGGTGGTGATCGACACATTGCTAGTACTGGGGTACTCCACTTATATTTTTGGTTAAATATATTGAGGAAAGACAATGAGAATGGACAGCCCCTTTTTATCGGTGGGCCAGATGAGTACTGGTATTATTTCTACAGAAGCCCAAGAATTATAATATAATTTAGAACAGCTACTCTTCAAAGAAATGAAACGGCACTTTAACAATTTGGGATTACAGTGATACTTAGAGTTAGATGTGTCACCAAGGGGAATCTATGCCTTTAAGAGTCCCACAACTCTATTTGATCCCATCTATGAGATGGAGAAACTTTTTTGGGGATCGTTGGCTTGCAGCAGCTCACCAGTTTTCTATCGACTGGATTGCAATTTTAGTGGAGAGTGAACAGTTGAAGCAATGTAAAATAAAAGATGATATAAGTGGTTTATATACTGATCTTTTCTCCCATTTTAGTGCTGCCCATTTAGATAGCTTGTTGGGGAATATTAGAGAAAAACTAAAACTTTTGAAGTAGAGCTGGTAGAAAAGAAAAAAGTAAAATTAAAGAGGGATATACATGACAATGACAGTGGGCATACCTTCATTTGGAGGTCCAATCATAAGGCAGAAACACAGGGCAAGCCCACATGTCAAACTAGAGTTTTTAAAAAGACTCAGACTGTATAATTTGTATCATCAGAAGGGACGGGCTACACTGGGGGGAGAAAGTGTTGATAATACATTTCCTTCCTTTCCCCCTGCACAAGATTCATTAATGCATGAGCAGCATTTTTGAGGCAATAACTGGGGACAAGGTGAATACAACAACTGAAAAAGAGGGAGGAATGTCAATGGAGCATATGCAAATATGGCTGAAGGACAACATAGACCATTTTATAAAAGAGGAAGATGGTGATGAATTAATTGATAGTGCTTTATATGTTGTGACCGAATTTGATAATAGGAATGAAGACTTTGTTGGTTCTTAATTTGTCAAGGTGTATGCTACAGAATGAACAAATAAATGTTTTGAACTTGGGTCTAAACTTTATACTGATAGTGATGCCACACCTTTATGTTTTAAAACAAGAAGTTTTTCAGTTTGCTCATAAGTTACATCTAAATTGTTTAGATTTTTACTATAAAAAAGTGTACTGGATGTCTCTAATATTTCATGCAATTCAGATGATAGTTCCTTTTCCTGTGTATCTGAAATGAATGACGAAATATATGATGATTCTGCTGTTAATGCTTATTATTTGTTAGATACTTTGAGTGTTACTTATAAGTGTAATTTTCTACATCTATATAACAATGCGTGCATAAAACAATTCTCAGTTATGTTTAATCATTCTGTTGAGAAGGTATACAAGGATTTTATGAAAAATACATATCAAGTATGTTATGATTTAACTAGGCTTTAAAGGACCTTAGCATGAGAAAAGATTTGGTTATAAAACCTTCTGATCAAGAAAATAAGATAGTCATTATGCATCATACTCAATATGCACATTATGTGCTATGAACTTCTAAAAGATGAGAAAGTTTATGAAAGAAGTAATATCAATTCATATAATGATGCATTATTATGATTTAAAAGTCTGATGGAGAAAGGTTTAAGGTTAGGGTACCTATCTAATTAAGAAGTGGACCGGAAGTTTAATGTGGATGGTTGCAGTATTGCACCTTTTTATTATTTACCTAAAGTGCACAAAGGTCCACAGAATCATCCTGGTTGTCTGATTATATCAGCATGCAACTATTTTCTGCATAATATAGGCCTTCTACTACATCAATATCTACTCCCCTTTGTGTCTAAACTTTCCTCAAATATCAAAGATACCTTTGACTTTTTGAATAAAATTTCTATGCTTAAGTGGAAAAAAAGAAATTTACTAGGTCACCCTAGAGGTTAGACGTCTCTATACCAATATTAAACATGAAGATGGTATATGAAAATTATATTATTTCTTGGGTGATAGTCCTGTTTCAAATTATATCATTGAGTTGATACATTTTTTGTCTTTTAAATAATTATTTTATATTTGACAATGTCATTTATCATCAACTACAAGGCAAGTCTATGCGGGAAACTTTTGTCCCTATGAATGCAAATTTAATGATGGCCCTATTTGAAGTAGATTATCTGTATAAGCATGCATTCATGAAAAACATGTTCTATGTTATTATAGGTACATAGATGACTTGATATTTATCTGTCAAGGTTGTCAAAATGAAGTTGAAAATTTTGTTTCTGATTTGCAAGAAAATATATATAATTTAACTTCTGAAGGTTTACAGTATGTTAATGAAGTTGTTTTTTTGGACATATGTTTGAAAGGTTTTGAAAATGGTGAAATAAGAACATCAGTTCATAGAAAAATTTTGGATAGAGGCCAGTATTTGTATGGGGGCAGCTGCCATTCCCCCATTTAATTTTATTGTTGCCTTATGGGGAATTATCACATATAATTTGTAAAAATGGAAATAATTTTATGATGAAGCCCAAAGGGCAGTTTGTATGTTTATAAATAGGGGATATGATTGTGATTCAGTTAATAAAGCTTTACAACAAATGTTGGGGGATTGTAACAAACAAGAAAAGTAGTAAAAATTATTATGGTTACAGAAATAGAATAATTAATCATGAAAGAAGAAACATGTATTGTGTCATGACTTATAACATTCTAAGTGAAAGAAATAGTTGATGTTCTAAAATATTATTAGAATTTTCTGATTAGAGGTGAACTATCTAACATATTATGGGAAGTTTCCTTTTATTTTTTATAGGTGTGGGTAAAACCTAAAAGACATGTTAGTCTTTGGTAACTTGGTGTCTTTTGATATTAATATTATTAGGCATCCATTTGGATTGGGTACTTTTCCCTGTGATAACTGTAGTGTTTGTAAGTTTTTGGTCCATTGTTTTGTGAAAATTAACAATGTAAGTTTCTATCCAGCAGATATTTTTAATGTAATAATAAGGGCATTAGATATGCCCTGAGGTGCCCTTGTAACTTATTTTACATTGGGGAAAGTAAAAGACTATTTAGAACAGGATTTCAAGAGCATATCGAGTACATTAAGAAACAAAAGATGGAAAGTTCTGTAGCAGTTCATTGTAAACAAACACATGGCAGTGATTTTTCACTACTACAAGGTATATTTTGTGAAAAAGTTCATGTTAAGGTTGGGGAAAATTCTATATTGAAAGATAAGTTACTTTATAAAGAATCTAATTTTATAATACAATATAGTACTCTGATGCCTTTGGGTTTGACATTTAAGTTAAATTGGAAATATTTAACATAATTGCTTTATTGGATAATTAATTAATTGTTATTTTAGAGTATATTATAAATTGTGTTTTTTTAAAGTTGTTTACCACTGCTTGAAGGCTAAGAAGCTAAGGTGTTAGAGAGATCAATACATTTTACACTTTTTGGGTCAGTAGCCTGTTGTTTTTGCTAGTATTTATTTACTTGTTTCTCAGCTCCCTGCTGAGAAAAATATCTCTCATTGTTCTCATGATAAAATTTTACAGAATTAATCCTTTAAGAAGCCTAAAATACCTTTGCAAACATGCAAATAGCTGAAAATGAAAATAAATGGCTCAGAAATGATGCGAGCAGTTGGGTTAAACGTCAAACAAGAGCTGCTTGAGTTTTCTCAGCTTTTTAAAGGGCTATTACCATAATTTCATTCAAACTGCATTGCTAAAACTGTTTCAGAAGTAATTTAGTGAGATACTAACAGGCAATTAAGCTTACTGAAAGTGACATAATATATATAAATTCACTCTTAAACTACTTGACAGTGATGTAAATTAATAAATTATTAAAAAAACAAAATTATGTAAACTAGACAAAACTATATTAGAGTATAATGCTGACACTATAATCTCATTGGCTTCAATCAAAAGAAAGAAAACTTTGTCATGCAATTTTGGGGAAAGCATAAAGGAAGATTAAATATATAAAATGTAAAGAGAAAGTTACTTTTTAAAGTTCTGTGCATAAAGCAATGTTTTACTATTAAACAATTTGACTAGTATACTTTTATGACTATGCTTGAAATAATCATATTTGTTTAATCTTCTACATTGTTAAAGAAAACATATATTATATTTAAAGGTAAAGAGGCACAATAAGCTAATTTATGTTAAAATAAATGTGATTAGATAGATTAAGAAATTAGTCTCAGAAGAGGACTTAGAGAATACACTGAATGCCTGAGCTATTCATGGGTGGGGTTTGTTTCCTCATAGGAGGTTTGGACTTTTTTTATCTCATTTTTAATGTTATATTTTTCAGCTTCTTTTAATTGGGTGTTTATAAATTATAATTACTTTGTCAAAACAAATGAAAAAAGTAATTTCACTTACTTAAATATGTTCAATTTCTGGTAAAGATATTCACATATGGCTAGCAATTTTGATAGTAACAATCTATGAAATGTATTTCTATCAATATAAGTGGTTTAAATAATAATTGTAAAAGGGGAAGTTGTTTAAAATATTTGAAAATGCTCAATGCACAAATTACTTTTCTACAGGAGACATGCCTTGTGCAAGAAGACATAAATAAAATAAAGACAAATAAATATACAGTTTAGTAAGCTCCCATTATAAACAAAAAAGGAGAAGAGTAGCAGTTTTATGGAAAAACTCAATCTTACTATCCAAAATCATAAATACATATCACAACAGATCAGGGATGTTTTGTCTAGTGAAAATATCATTAAGTAGGAAAACATTATTCACCACTACAATGGAAATTTAATATTAACAAGAGACTTCAATTGTTTACTAAATGATCATGACACTGATGGAAAAACACATGTAAGAAAATAGCAACATCAAAGGTACTATCTGATTTCATTGACACCTTTACTATTGTAGTCATTAATATGTATACTGATATGAATTCATTATTTTTTACTCACTATTCCCACCAACATAGTACACAATCAAGAATAGAGTGTACACATAAAAAGATCTAACTGTAAAACTACATAAAGTCAAAGTAATCACATGTCCATTGTCAGACCATAATGCACTTACTTTTGACATGGATTTTAATGCAAAGCAAACAATAAATTTAACTAGAATACCATTATACATAAAACATCTAAAAAATGAAATCATTTTATGTAAAGAGATACAGAACTTTTTAGACATAAATATCACTGAAGATATATCAGAGATATATGTATGGGACTCATTGAAGTCATTCTTATATGGCAAAGGTTTAGCATTGTTTAATAATAAGAAAAAGCAATGGAACAAAGACTTATCTGATTTACAAACAAAAATTGATAAGTCAAAATTGGATATTCATAAAGGGAAAAACACAAGTGAACTTGACATGAATAAAACATACTTACAGACATTACATCATAAGTCAACGATCAGTCTATAGACAATTAAACTATATTCCTACTCAATGAACCCTAGAAATAAAAAAGAATAGCAAACATAACTAAAAAAAAATTAAAAAAAACAAATCAGATAAAGGGAATGCATATTCCAGACACTAAGAAGAATGTATCAAACTTAGAAGGAATACCAGAAGCCTTTAAATTATATTTTCATAAAGAAAATGTGCAGATTGAAAAAAAATAGAACCACAAAACATATTAAAAACCTTCTTTAGGAAAAATATCACAACTAAATTATTAGATGATCATATAAAGTTAATAGATAAATCACAATGACTGAACTTAAATCCAGAATTAATAAATTAAAGGTAAATAAAGCTCCAGGTAAATATAATATTATATCAGAAATGTTCAAATTACTAACTAAAGAAGCACTAACAGTTTTGTTAAAAGTGTTCACTTTACTAAAAGATTGCAAGAACATTTCTCCTTGATGGAAATACACAGTAATATAGCCTATTTTGAAGCTAGATAAAAGTGCAAGTGAATGTTCATCTTATAGGCCAATATCCTTATTGAATGTAGATTACAAGATTTTTGCAGCAATACATGCAGCTAGAATTAAACAGTTGCTTCCACTGTTCATTGATGAAGCTTAAATGGGCTTTATAAAGACAGAAACACATATGATAATATTAAGAGAATCCTATCCTTAATTGATTATATTAACTTTACAAAGAATAATATGAATATGGTAACTCTAGACATAAATAGTGCCTTTTATTCAGTTTGCTGCATTTATTTATAGCTGGTTTTAGAAGAATATGGATTCTCACAAAAATTTAGTCTATTAATTAAAGCTCCTTATGAAAAATAATAAGCATACATAAAGATTGCTTCATGCTTTTCTAAGCCTATTGAAATCACTAATGGCACAAAATAGGGATGCCCTGTGTTTCCTTCCATCATTCACTATGGTCATAGAACTGTCCACAAACAGTATTAGTGTGAATGAAAATATTAAAGGTATACAACTTGACAATAGTCTAGAAATGAAGGTTCAGCTATTTGTGGATAATATTCTGTTAACCTTAAATGATAATAACATCTGGCTAAAAGCTTTATTAAACTCAATTGAACAGTTTCAGAGGCTTTTGGGTCTTAAGTTTAATGACAGCAAGACAATGATCTTACTTATAAACTCAGGCAAGAAAGATTTAGACAAAGAATTTTCCAAATATTTAGCAGCTGACAATAAAATTAAATATCTAGGGGTAACAATAACAAATGACCTAGACAAAACAATCACAATGAATTACAGTAATGTTTAAATCAAATTAAAAGTCTCATACTGAAATTAAATAAATTATTGTTTCCAATGAAACACAGATTTTATAGAATTAAAATGATTATTTTTCCAAATTTATTTTACTGTATACAAACCTTTTCTCTTCTCCTCCCTAAATCTTATATAACACAATTCAATAGAGTAATGCTAAACTTTCTATAGCACCCTAATAAACCTAGGATAGGTATAAATTATCATTTAAATGATTGGGAAACAGGGAGAATTAGTCTTTTCAGATATATAAATATATGTATTGTCATCTATCATAAAGACAATGTCATTATGGATAAACACATATTACACACCCCAATGAAAGCAATTACATGAAAGAATATTGTAAAAATCAGGTTTTACATTGTCAGCAATTTTCTTTGGATGATAGGAGAGCAGATAACACAAAATAAACACAAACATATAAGTTCCATGTTCATAGCATACATATTAAATACATATAACACCCTTTTGAATAAAAAAAAACAGGCATAAAAGTTGGGCCATTTTTGTTATACCCTATTGCATGTATGCTGAACAATATCAGTACTTTTGATATTCACATAACCAAAACTCTTAAGAGAAATTAATTGATTTATTGGCACCAACTGTTAGAATCTGAGAAAGTTCTAACAATGGAACAAGTAACAATTAAATTCAACTTAGACAATAATCTGTGGCTAATAATACAATATATAAGACAATATATCACAAACAGATTAGAAACAAAGTAGCTAACAATCAAACAAAATGTTCCTAAACTAATAGAATATATGATCTCCTTTACAACACAAACTGTTCATGGAAGAGGCCACTTATCAAACATATATAAAATAATCATAAAAAGAAATATCATAAAGAAAATTTTTGGGACTATTATAAAACTATCAATAATGAATATCCTAGTGATGCTGATAGAAGGTTAATACTTGTCTCTGCAAAGCAAATAACTCTTTCTTTACATTGGAAGCTATTCACATGGAAATGTATTCATAGATGTTATATAACACCACACAAAATGGAACTAATATTTAAACAAGATATTGGATGTTGGAGATGTAAAATAAAACTGAAAGCAGATTGGCAACATATGTTCTATGATTGTCAACTGTTTAAAACATATTTGGTGAAAATAAATTATTTCTTACAAACAGTGCTAATGATAAATGTCAGTTTTTTACATCACTGATTTTATTTAATGCTCCTGTACCTCAATGTTTTCCTAGAACAAAAATGTTACTTCTATAGGCATTGTCAGCAATTGCATGTAAAATTATAACAAGCGATTGGAAAAGTGAGACTTCTGCTACATTTAAAGAATACAGAAGTACTGTATTGAATTTATCACGAATAGAATTAACCAACATCAGAAGAAAAGAAAGCATAACATCTTGTTATTATAACGTATGGTAAAAGTGATTGAAATACTAGTGAAAAAGATGGTAATATTTCATGAGATGAATCTTGATTGTAAAGATGTAAATCATACTTGCTAAATTAGACATCAGTGTAAATAGTTTTGATTTATTGTTTTATTATGTTTGTTGATGCTGTTTGTTGTTAACTTGCATAACTGTTATTTATATATTATAAAGATATGGAATAATATATCTATTTGAAAAAATTCAATAAAAATTTTGGGAAAAAAAACTGCAATTCATTACTTTATAACCTCTCTCTTTAATGACCCAATACAACACTTTGTGCAAGTGATGATAACTGTGCCATATCCCTGTTTTCTATCTTTTGAATTCAGGGATACAAAAGCTGTCTGATGCTCATGGTGTGTACCTACCTTTTAGTGTTTAGTAGATCTGCTTTTGTTTTGTTGAACTGCTCATCGTACCTTTGCCTTATATTGGCCTTGGAAATTAGTCAGCTGATAGTATCAAAATTTTATAACTGTATAGTGCAGGGTTGTCAAACTCATTTATCCCAGCGGGCCACATTTCAACAGAGTATACAGTACATAGGCCAGGTAATTATCAGATTGAGACCACTTATTAGAGGACTAATGCAATAATACTAATGATGATAATAAAAGTAATAATAATAATGGTGATAATAATGAAGAAATGTCAATTTAGCAAAGAAAGTAAAGCTATTTACCTTAATTCCTGGTACTACTGCTCTGAGAAACTTGGCAACCCTTGGCCTGCACAACTGCATTAGTGTTTGGCACTCAGGATTGAGCTACAGAAAATGCTACAAATTTAGTAACTTTTTCTTTGAGTTGACTATTAAGATTTGCTGAAAGTCATTAATTCTATCTGCAACTGTATTTCTTGAAAGGCTTATGTTTGCAAATGCTTGATGTTTTTCAGGGTCAATACTTCCGTGGCCACCAGCATACATTTCTTTATGAACTCCCCCTCCAAAAAAGGCTTTGATGATGCAGCTGCTTTTATAGTGACTGTTCTAACTCTCTAACTTTTTTCATGCATTTTTCCACTATATTCATCATACTTCAAAGCATGAATTCGTCTGCAATGCCTGCGAATGTTATATTTCTTTACCACAGCTATGTTTTGCTTACAAACCAAACAAGTTGGTTTTCCATTCACTTCAGGAAAAAGGACAAGGTTTTCCACTTTTCCTGCACCACACAATGTTCTTCATTAACTGTTCTTTTCTTTGAAAACATGAAGGGATTCAAAGTATTTTTTATATATTTATATATATTCAATCTAACACTTCAACTCACAAAGCAAGACTACTGCTTAAAGACAGATTGCTCGATGACAGCTACCCAAAACAATAACCAAAATCTGATGCAATGCAATCAAAAGCACAGGACTGGCCACTAGTTTGACTAGAAGTACCCACTTATTTTTTTGAAACACGCCTACATTTCAGTTTGTGGGATATCTTCTGACTATCCCACACAAGTGACTTTGGGGACACTGATTAGCTGCATTCACTGCCCGTCATGGGCCTTTTTGTCCCTCCTCCCTAAACAGGACTGACTGTAACTCTAAATGATTTGTGAGAAAACTACACATTTTATGAAGAACAGACCAAAATATGAGGCAAAAACTGGACATTCTGTGTAATTCCAGACAGGTGAGAGGTATTTTGGGATAGGGATAGCAATGAAGAGACTGTGTGGGTAAGAGATCTGAGTGAGTGAGTGAGTGAGTGAGTGAGTGAGTGAGTGAGTGAGTGAGTGAATGTATGAAAGCAGAAGCAACTGTGTGTGTGAGAGATCTGAGAGAGAGAGAGAGAGAGAGAGAGAAAGAGTGAGTGAATGCATGTATGAAAGCTGAAGAGACTGTGTGGATAAGCAATCAAAGTGACTGAGTGAATGCATGTATGAAAACAGAAGCAACTGTGTGTGAGAGACTGGAGAGGGACAGGGAGTGAATGCATGTATGAAAACAGAAGCAACTGTGTGTGAGAGACTGGAGAGGGACAGGGAGTGAATGCATTTATGAAAGCTGAAGAGACAGTGTGGGTGAGCATTCAGAGAGAGTGACTGAGTGAATGCATGTATGAAAGCTGAAGAGACTGTGTGGGTGAGTGATCTGAGTGAGTAAGTGAGTGAATGCATGTATCAAAGCAGAAGCCACTCTGTGTGTGAGAGATCAGAGACAGAGAGTGAGTGAATGCATGTATGAAAGCTGAAGAGACTGTGTGGGTGAACAATCGGAGTGAGTGAATGAATGCATGTATGAAAGCTGAAGAGACTGTATGGGTAAGCAATCTGAGACATTGACTGGGTAAATGCATGTATGAAAGCTGAGGAGACTGTGCAGGTGAGCGATCAGAGTGAGTGAGTGAATGCATGTATTAAAGCTGAAGAGACTGTGTAGGTGACTGATCAGAGTGAATGAGTGAGTGAATATATGTATGAAAGCTGAAGAGACTGTGTGGGTGAGCAATCGGAGTGAGTGAGTGAGTGAGAGAGTGAGTGAGTGAGTGAGTGAGTGAGTGAGTGAGTGAGTGAGTGAGTGAATGCATGTATTCATAGACTGATGTCTTGAAACATAGACAGGAAGAGAGTGTGATGAGTTGTGGTTTAATGGAAGGTTGCTCGGCTGGTAGCCAGGCTGTGTACAGGAGGGCAGCTGACTCTGCCTCGGGCTGCATGTGGGAGTGTGTTTGACTCCCCTGGTATAGTGAATGCTCTAGTAAGGGCTATAAAGTCAGAAACTGCAATGTGTATCATTACTTTCTAATGTCTTTCTTTAATGATTTTCCATGACAAATGTATGGTGCACACCATAAGTCATGCCATCATATTCAGATCTTAGGATTGTGTGACAGCACTATAGGCAAACCTAATCAGAACAGTAATACAGTGTAATGCTCTCTTTTGCATATACCTCAACAGACATATGCAGCAGCAGAATAGATCACAGAACTTTCTCAAGATAACATAGTGCCTACAAACAATGTCATGATGTATGTGAATAGAGTAAAAGCCATGTCACTATAATCTGACTTGCATAGGATGAGATGATGTCTGCCTGCCCTCCAAGCCAGTGTCTGACCATGCCCTGGTGAGATGACTGCATACTCAAATATCTGATATAACTGATGATATCAGCAGTGTTTGTTGATAATATGGTAATAACAGTGTCCTGCATGCTGCGTTAAAAGGGTCTCTGTAAAGTCAAGCAAGAGCTCACACACACACACACACACACACACACACACACACACACACACACACACACACACACTTGACTGCAGTGAGACTAGAACCCCTACCTAAGGACAGAGACTACAGAACACAGTACTTAACACAAGGACCACAGCACAATTCTGACTTTTGCAAGACTGCAGCTGACTTTATAGCACATGACATCAGCAGGTCATGCTTGAGACAAGATGTTGGCATGCCTGCATAATGGCACCAGGTTCATATGAGGTTACTAGGCTAATAGCCCTAGGGCCTTTTCAAGCCTAGCAAAGTTGTACCATTGTTTTCATATAGACCAAGATATGTAGTCCATATTTGCAAATCCATGATCAGCACTGGTTGCCCCTGTCTAAGAGTGACACAAGTGAAACCACTGGGGTAATTTTACAATTTCCCATCCACTTGTCCAAGTTATACTTAAATAGGGTTATTGATGAACTCAGTTTCATTTGAACTGGGAGTTTTTTCCATAGCAGTGGCAATCTCTGTGAGACATATCTGTCTCTCCAGCATGTCCTGTTGATATCGCTGGCTAGGTTAAGGTCCATACAGCAAGCGAGTCTTGTCCCATTTGATTTGCAGGAGGTGCAACATTTCCATTAATGCAGGGATCAAGAGTGTTCTGTAGGCCAGGCAGAAGTCGCCTATCATCAGTCTATACAATACAGAGTACAGTGACAGGGTCTTCAGTCTGTCCATGTAGGTCATGTGTTGAAGTCCCTGGATTTTCTTGGCGAGAAACTTCTTAGGTCTCTCCAGCTCCTGCAGGTGTCTCGTGAGGTACATGCAAAAGGGAACATTGTACTCTATTACTAGTCTGATGAGGGACAAATACAGTGGACTGACTGCATACTTAGTCTTGGATGTTATGGTCTTACTTATGAGGTGTGCAATATAAAAGGCCTTCTTTACCACTATGGGCACATGATGATTAAAGCTGATGTTGCTATAAACCTGCATTCCCAAATCTCTCACCACTGTGTTGGAACATAGGGGTGTATAATTAATAGTGTCATTTGCAGGTACCTCTCTTTTGCCAAAAGGGATTATAGTGCAGATTTTTTTGGGGTTAACCTTAAGTGTCTGTGACATTGGCAACAATCATTTATGTATGTAAGCCCATTTGTAGTATGTTGACATTCTTTGGAGATTCAATGATTGCACACAGTTTGCAATCGTCAGCAAACTTGATGAATCACAGGCCATCTGTTATTGCCTGAATTTCTGATAAATAGATTCCAAACAGTAGGAAGCCCAGCACAGACCCTTGTGGAACGACAGTGGTAACAGGTCAACTGTTAGAGGTGGAATCCCAAAGTATGTCTATATGTGTTCTGTTGGTGAGCTAGTCTAATGACGTATGGGTTAATACCTACCTGGCTGATTTTCTCATGGATGCTTGAGTGGGAGATTGTGTCAAAGCTCTTGGCCAAGCTGAGATAGGCAGTATATACTGATTTGCCTTCTTCCAGGACCTTGGTGATACTCTTGAAGAATTCCACTAGGTTTATCAGGTATGATCTACCTTTAATGAAGCCAAACTGGGTCTGGTCAAGAGTTTGAAGGTCAACAATGCTCTTGCTGATAAGGTACAAGATGATTCTCTCCATAGCCTTACAGCCAAGGATGGTCAGGCTTATAGGTCTATAGTTCTCCAGGTCAGTTGAGGGACCCCCTCTGTACAAGAGGAGTACAGTTGCTGTTTTCCACTCTGCTGGGGCAAAGCCAGTACTTAGATTGTGGTTGAAGAGAGAATCCAGTTGTTCTGCTAACTCTTGCTTTACACAGTTTAGTGAGCACCCAGGGATATTATCCAGTCCCACAGAGGCTATGTTTTGGCCTTGGCAAGTGCGATTATGATTATAGGTAGAGAACTGGTGACATGTATGTTTTGTGGTATGATTGCTGGAGACAGGGGTGTGAAATTTTTGCCAAATGTGTCTGCTAACTGGCTGGTGACGTCCTCAGGTTCAGTATGAGTGGTACTGTCCACAATGAATTTGGTGAAAAGCTGGGCCTTCCCTTTTACATTACAGACATAGCTAAAGAATGCTTTGCGATCATACTTAGCTATGGATGCTAATTTAGTTTTGTAATTAGCTTTACAGGACTTTACAAGATGTCTCATTTGCTTGTTAAAGGTATGGAGGGTGCCCTTTTGCTGAGACTGATCCTCTAATTTCTGGACATCAGTTTCTTTCTAATATTGTATAACCTATTTATACTAGCTGTCCACCAGGGTGGCTTGTTTTTCCATGAGAAAGTTTTGATCCATTCTGGTATGGCTAAGTCTATACACTTGTAAAGCTGTTATACAGGGCATTTGTGTACACCTCCATATAGGAGTATTTACTGTCAGTGGTGTCAGGAAGTTTGAAACTATGCATGTCATCATTTAGGAGGGTATAGTTTGCTTTGGAGAAACTTTTCAACATTTTGGATCCTGAGGTGGGTCAGGTAAAATTGTTACATTGAATGTGACTGATTTATGGTCAGACCTTAAAAGGGAAGGTCTCACACATGGGATGGTGCAGTGATCTCCCATGCTGGTGAGTACTAGGTCAAGGACATACCATCCCCAGTGGGGGTGTAGACTAAGTGTTCCAGAGCATTTGTGTTTACAAAGTGCAGTAACCTTAGGGTGAGCATATTTGAACTCATATATGCTTCCCAATTGATGGAAGGATAGTTAAAGTCACCCATGCCTAGAGTGTCTGGCTGTATTATGAGTGACTCAAGAAGGTCCAGGAAGGCATTGCATGGTTTTCATGGTTCATGTTGGTAAACTTGTAGCTAACAATGATGCGGACAGAGGTCTTTCTAACAGTTAGTTGGACTTGGAGTAACTCTAGGGAGTCTTACTGCTTAACCATTCTTAAGGTGTATTTGTCTTTTATGAGGATGGATACACCTCGTCCTTTGTTTCTTTCACATTCATTTTGCAACCTGAATGTGTGGAAGGCATTATAGCCTTCTATGGCCGGAGACTCCATGCAGTCCTAAACCATGTCTCTGACTGCACAAACATTGATATCTTTACATATAATCAGTGCCTCCATTCAATGTAGTTTCTGCTTTACACTCCTAGCATTAAGCAGCATAACCCTGAGTTTGTCTTTTGAGGATATTTTTACGTCAGGAATTTTGTTTTTATGACATTGCCTAAAAAAGGCACTATGGGAGAGGCAAGTAACTTTTCCAGTAGCTGAAAGTCAAGAGTTGACAGATGAAGACCACCAATGGCAAAGCAGCATGGTTTGTTGACCATATCATCCCAGACTGGCAAATATTGGATCCCCCTGGATTAACACCAGTAGGTAAGCCAATTGCTGAAGTTGATAATTATTTTATTTGTAATGAGGCTTCATCCGTGGCAAAGGTAGAATGCTGCTTAGGGCTATGGACATACCTGCATGGGAAAGGTAATCCGAGAGCTCAGTCATATCTCTCTTCATATAGTCCAGTGAGGTACATTTCAAGTCATTAACTTCAACACAGAGTACGACAGAAGTGTAACCGTGCTTGTTGTTGAGAAATGTGAGTGCGTGCATGACTTGTGGATCCTGGCACCTGACAGGCAACTGACCGTGACTTTTGCCTTGTACAACCTGGTGAGGGGAACATCTGTGTTTCTCCCTATGGATTTGCCTATGATCAAGACATTGGTTTTCAGGTGTTTTGCCTTAAGGGCTTAATGGCTGATACACTGATATGTTTCTTTTTATGTGTAGTGGGTTCTGTTGGGACTGTAATGTTTGCAGAAGGTTTTCATTTGTGAGGTCTCTGCTCCTTTGGTAAGCTTCTTAGGTTCATATGTTTACAGGGTGGTACTAGGCTATCTGCAATAGGGCCTATACAAGCCTAGCCATAGCAATTCCATGGCTATTTCTTCCCACAATAATTACTTCCCTGGACCCTGTCTAGCAGGGTGGCTGACGTGATCCCCGGAATGAATTTCCTATCTCCCATCCAATCGTCAAGGTACCTTTTGAAGAGGGCCAAAGATGCACTCTGCTTGACATGTATGGGCAATCTATTCCAGAGTCTGGGGAGTCTCTGGTTCAGGAACCTATCCCTCCAGCATGTTTTGTTCATTGTGATGACAAGGTTTAGATCCCTGGAGCATGTGGCTCTGAGGGATTGGGATGTCTTTAATTGTAGCATGTCCAACACCTCTGGGGTTTGACATGGCCTTGTATGTTAAGTAAAGATTGCCTCTGAGTAGACGATATACGACAGAGTATAGCTGGAGTTTTTTTAGATGGTCAGCATTGGGCATCTGCTTTAGGCCTGTGATTCTTTTAGTGAAGTATTTCTGTCGCCTTTCCAGTTGCTGCAGATGTCTTGAGAGGTACATACCAAATGGGGGTTGTATTCTATAATGGGTCTAATGACGGATGAGTACAGTGGGATAATGACCTCCTTTTTTTCTGGATGAAAAGCCCTTAGTGATGAGGTGTACCACATAGAAGGATTTCCTGACTGTTGTGGCAATGTGGTTATCGAAGGTGAGATCACTGTCCACCTGTGTCCCTAAGTCCCTTATCACACTTTCAGTGTTTAGTGTACTGCCACTTATGTGGTAATTCATGGGTACATGTTTTTTCCCAAAGGAGATAACTATACATTTCTAGGCATTGAGCTTGAGCCCATTGCTCTGGCACCAAGCATCTGTTTCTGTAAAGCCCTTTTGTAGAATATCTCCATCATTTGGGGATTCAATAATGGCTCCCAGTTTGCAGTCATCTGAGAACTTTGTTAACCAGAGTCCTTTAGTGTTGGCCTGTTCTTCAGAGAAGTAGATGCCAAACAAGAGCGGTCCCAGGACTGAACCCTGAGGTACTCCCACTTGTCACTTGTCTGGAGCTGGATTTGGAGTCGGCTACTTTTACAGTGTGGGTTCTGTCAGTAAGCCAGTTAGCAACCCATTGACTGACGTAGGGATTAATGCCCAGCTTAGTAAGTTTATCTATGGTTCCAGAGTGGGGGATGGTGTCAAAGGCCTTGGCTAGGTCCAGATAGGCTGTGTGGACCACCTTACCCTCATCCACAGCTCTGGAGACTGATTCAAGGAAGTCAATCAGGTTCAGGAGACATGATCGGCCCTACAAGAGCTGAAACTGGGTGGGGTCCAGTGTTTGAAGGTTGCCAATGTCTTTGTTTATAAGTTCCATGATAATACATTCTATGGCCTTGCAGATCAGGCTCATCAGACTGATGGGGCGGTAGATCACAGGATCCAAGGTGGATCCCCCTTGTGGAGTGGGATACCTGTAGCTGTGCACCACTCAGTGGGCACTAAGCCTCTAATGACTACCTCTGAGTATGTGGGGTTATGTATTGTGCACTTGGTCTGTTGAGGAGGTGAAGTGTGTTTGTTGACAACATGTTTGATATCTGGTTTGTTGTTGCCTGACAGAGAGAATATTTACTCTAGATTCATTGTATGGTTGCATCTTTCACATATTGTATTTGTAAGTTTTACGAGCACATGGTTGTCAGTATACATGAGGCAATAGAAGCTTAGCTTTGTAAAATCACAAGTACACTTACTAAGCATATTTAGATGGTCATTATTAGCAGGGCAATTTTGTGAGCAACAACAGCTGGGCCTGTCTCTGAGGGGCATAGGTGCCAGCCCAGAGGTGACTTTACAATCACCCAACAAGTAGTGAAGGTTCTGGTTGAACGGGATCACTGAGGAACATGGCTTCACATGCAATAGGACCCTATAACAGACGAGTGTGAGATGCTGGGGGGTATATCTGTCTCCCCTGTATGTTCTGTTGATGTCACAAGCTAGATTGAGAACCCCGGCTCAAGTTATTCCTGTCCAATTTGATTTGCAGATGTCCAGCATTTCCAGTAGGGTAGGGTCTGAGACTTCTCTGTAGGTCCGGCACATGTCAGCTCTCAGCAGCTTACAGGAAATTGAGTACAGTGACAGGTCTTGTAGTCTTTCCATGTATGTGATGTTTAGAGGACCTGCATTCTCCCAGTCACAAACCTCTATTTTTTCTCCATTTGCTGCAGTTGTATTTTTGAGGTACAGGCAGAAGGGATCCTTGTACTCAATTAGTGGTCTGATAAGGATGGAGTACAACAGAGTTATGACCTCTCTGGTCTTGGATGTGATGTCCGTATGTATGATGTGGGTCTATATTAGATCAGTGAATGCTTAAAAAAGTGAACACTGATTGATCGAACTTATGTAAGCGAAAGCTTACAATCTCGAACTATCAGAACAGTGATTTTTTTCCTAGGGAAAAAAATCGCTGATCCAAAACACATACACCAAACAAACAGCAATCCAGACACATACACCTAAAATCTGACACCTAACCCTACACTAAACTATACACACACCACTAACTATTCACTTACCTTAACCCAAACCCTAACCCTAAGGTCCATCACTATCGCACACTCACCTCACCCGCTCCCTAACCCTAAATCACCTAACCCTCCTTAACCCTCACGTCCACACAATCGCACACATACCTAACCCACACCATAACCCAAACTCACCTAACCCACCCTAATACTCACATCCACACAATCACACACTTACCTGAACCTGGCCCGTAACTTTCCACCACAGCACTGAAAATACTGAAGCAACAGAAACAGACAACCAAATTCTTTCCCTAGGAAAAAGTTCGGGTTTCTGTTGCTTTGATATTTTAATCTTTTGCTTACATACGTTCGATCAACCAGCGTTCACTTTTTTAAGAGCTTGCTGATCTAATATAGACCCGTATGATGTGTGCGATGTAGAATGTGTGTCTCACCACTATGGACACATAGTGATGAAAGTGTAGAGTGCTTTGCACATGTGTTCACAAGTCTCACAACACTGCGCTTGAGCTGAGAGGGCTGCTATGTATATCATAATTAACAGGGGTACTTCATTGCCAAAGGAAACAATGAGACATTGTTTGCTGTAAGGTTCAGTCTGTGTGTTTGGCACCAATTATTTCTTTCTGTCAGTCCCCTCTATAATATGTTGCCATCACTGGGGGAATCTATATGAGTGTGTGCAATTAACAGTCATCTGCAAACATGGTAAACCACAGGCCTCCTACCATTGTCTGCATTTAGAGAAGTAGTTTGCACACAGTTGAGGGTGCAGCACAGATCCTTGTGGTACTCCACTGGTGAGTGAGCTAGTGGTGGAGGTGCAGTGTGCAGTGTCAACTGTGAAAGTGTGTGTTCTGTTGGCGAGCCAGTTGCCTATCCAGCTGGTACTGTATGGCATAATTCCCATATGGAACATTTTCACTGTGAGACATGACTAGAGGATGTTGTCAAAGGCCTTGGATAACTACACATATGCATTGTGTCTTGTTATCTGTCATTAAGGTCTTTGGGGTCAGTATCAAAGAAGTCCACAAGATTCAATAGGCAAGATCTATCCTTGACAAACACAATAATTGTCAACTCATGTGTGTTGAAGGTCAACTATGTCGATGTGGATAAGGTCTATGCTGATCCCTTCCCTCGCCTTTTAGATAAGACTTGTTAGGCTTATCAGTCAATAGTTGTAGTTTTGCTTGTTACCAGATTGATGTGCATTGCATATGACACAACATGTGATATTTACTTTCTCTAGTGTAGGAGATATATGTGTGAAAAAAGTACTGAGACACCACGGTTGTAGTACCTCGGGGGGAGCAACACATGACTATATTGTAAATATGTGACATGCTGTGAGATAGAGCCTTCATTTTTTTAACGTTTCCACATGTAATGTCATGTCATACACAAGAAATGGACAATAAACAGTAGTAATATTTAATAATATATAGTTTTCCATTGTGCAACAATTAGCAATGTGTATACATGTGCAAGATACACCTGTTTGTGCACTGCTTAACAGTGCACAAATGGGAGCCGTATTGCTGAAGTCTAACAGTTACTACTGTCTATGAAACACACCTGCTACTTAACTGACACGTGGCATTGATACTTTCCTTTTTGTGGCCTGATGTTACTGGGTTTGAATCCTTTTCTCTCTTTTTTTCCCCATGTTTGCGCACTGCTCCGCTTAGTACAAACATGGGAAATCAATGTCTGGTTTATCTGGTATGTGAGAAATTCAGCAGTGTGCCAACTGGAGCCCAGGAGCAGACAGGACCCAGATAGACAAAAATTGAAACCAGGTGCATTCAATTAATACTATTGGGCATAGCACAAACCTGATAAGTGATGTTGAGTGACAGTTAACAGCAAGACTTTAAGAATGAATAGTAAAATATGTAATACCATATAACTAATCCTGTGGCAGCAGGTGCCAGTGTAGTGCTAGAATACAGATGGTCCTGGGTTCTAGTACAGGGTGTCTGACCTTTACTTCACTGTTGTGAAATTGCAGTTTATAGCAATGAACTGCAACATAGACAAGTGTTTTCTTATCCTTGTTGTGGCAGCAAGTATAAGAGTAGGACTGCCATGCACATTGTCCTGGGTTCAAATACAGAAAATCGCATACACTTTTACTGTTGTTCCACCTCCAATTATAATCACTCTCATTTATAACACTGAACATAGTGTAGCTGATATTAATTATATACATGAGGGCTGAGACACCAATATTGTGTCAGTTATTTCTTTATTTATCTATGTATTATTACCTTTAAAAACATTACTCGGCAGTGCACACCCCTGAGAACTGTGTTTGCATGATGGTAAGTGGTACACAACATTTTCAAACAGTGTGCAACTCCCAGTAAACACAATAACTGGAACTGGTGGGAAACCATCAGTCTCCATTGCTGTTGATCCATGGAAGACATGGCAGGCATTCATGGAGAAGGTATGAGATTTAGGCCTCAGACATGGGGTGTCCAGGTGTCCAAGATTTTTGTTGGACTTCTAATGAATCACCAGAGTGCCAGGTTGCTGCAGGCAGATTATTCTGGGTCCAATTATAAGTCAGAGGCTTGGGATAGTTTGGTCTGGGCTGTGATCAATGCCAGCAGTATCCCCCACACTGATGACCAAATGTAGGTACCACTTTTGTGACCTACATCAGAGGAAGAGGGGTACCCTCAATGTTTCGATCAAGAAATTTAGGACACAGGACATCCCACAGATATGTAAGTATCAACTGCAGAGAGTGCTTATAAGGCTTAAAAGCTAAATGTAGGCAAGACTGTTATTCATAATGATATTTTCTTCTGTTCTATTTTTTCACAGCTGCCATTGAGAGGGAGTGCAATGCTAGAATCCATGCCACTAGGCTGGTGAGGATGAAAGAGGCATGTGATATGTATGCAGCAGATGAGTAGTTTTATTCTAGCATTTAAAGTTAAAGATAGCTTTTTTTATTTTATACAGTTGTATCAAATTGAGCATGCATATCTCAACTGTAAAAGCAAGTATGGATGCATTAGTCTGTAGCACAAACAAACAGCATAATATTACACTTTAGTCAGAGGTGGTGGGTTCAAATACCACACTTCCCAACTATACAATTACTGTTAATTCTTCAGTTATGTGTAACTTAAAAGTATAAAGTAAAAGCTGCATAACAGTGGCACTTGTACCCTGCTGTAAACCATAATCTGGATAATTGGAACATGCATATGTGCAGTATATGTACATGTAAAGAAGTACTTGCTTCAGTCTGTAGTACAATGTGTATCTGTTAAGAGCTGCTAGTCTTAAAAGTAATAAGTATTCTGTTAAGGGTGGTAGTCTTAAGAGTAAAGGTTAAGATAATATAGTCAAATAATTGTATTAATGCATTGCATGTTACAGATGAAGGTACTAATCTTATCACTTTTTTCCTCTCATCCCAACCCTTATCTTTTTTTTTTATGTGTCATCAATATGTGTCCATGCCATCCATGTCTACCACATCACAAAATGCTACACAGCACAGCAGGGTAGGCCTGCCTCACAGGATCACCTGCCCTCACTCAACCAGCCCTGGCACCATTGCCTAGCACATCTGGGAGCCACCCTGGTAGCATTACCACTGTTGCCCCTGCACTACCTGCCTCTCATGTAGTTCTAACCCAGAGGATAAGCCAGTGGTTCCCTCTGGGAGCAGTGTCAGGGATGGTGAGTTTATCACATGTGCTGAACTGCCAGGGATGGTGCATAGGGTTGTGCCCCACACTGTTGATTAATGCCTATGCCAGATGGAAGGGCTTCTCTTCCTCAATTTATGTAGGACAGGTAGGAGGAAAAGAAAATGCTGAGCTTTGCAGCCAGTGGAGGAGTGAGGTGACAGTGATGATAGTCCTGGGTGTGAGGACTCGATTCTTACAGTCAACCAGCTTGATGTCCATGGGCCCCGGATGTCCCCACCCTCACCTCATCCATGGTATCCATCAATATCTTGTGTCTATTACCATCAATGTATCTTGTCTTGTTTGTCTTGTCTTTCTGCAATTGCTTCCTCCTCTACCCAACTTACCAGACCCAGACATACCTACATCCCTTCCCAAACATTCCTGTCTCTGTCCAAAAAAATGTCCCATGCATAGCTGCCCATTTTGCATACATGTCTTCTTGACACACTTGATTTGGTCCAATCGGCTATACAACATGATTGTGTTGTAGTGAAACCTCACTCTAGAGGTGACAATCTAAATTCAACTAATATTTGCATATATTATCAGTTTTTACTGTTGAAGAAACAGATAGCTATGGTTCTTTCTTACCTCCCTCCTGCACATTCCTGTATTGCTTTCCATTTATTCTTGCCCCTGCTTGCTCCCTATTTCACCACTATCCTATCTTCCTCATTTATTTTCTTTAATGCATTATTGGGCAATGGTGTGCTTCACACACCAACGTGCAGCAACGGTAAAGCAAAAGTACTTAAACGTGTTAGATTCAGTTGTATTCAAACCCAGTATATCTGCCCCCAAAAGGAAATGTATTACTGCATTAACTGCATTAACATGTGCCACCACAGAGTCAGTTAAGTAGCAGGTGTTTTCCAGAGACTCAGTACTAACTCTCAGACTTTAGCATCCCCATTTCACCACTGTCCTATCTTTCCCATTATTCTTTGATGCATTATTGCGCAATGGTACACATTGAACACCAACGTGCACCAATGGTAAAGCAAAAGTAGTAAAAAGCATTAGATACAATTGTATTACAACCCAGTGCCATCCAAACAGGAAAGTATCACTGCGTTAACACCTGCTACCGCAGAGTCAGTTAAGTAGCAGTTGTATTCAACTAGACTCAGTACTGTTAGACTTTAGCAATGTGGCTCACATTAGTGCAGTGCTTAGCAATGAGCAAACAAGTGTATCTTGCATGTGTATACACTTTGCTAACTGTAGCATAAACCCTCTGCTCTTTGCTCTATGGAAATGTATATATTATCCTGTGTTTCTGCTGTTTTCTGTCCACTCCCTTTGTATGACATGAAAGTACATGTAGAAACATCGCAAACTGAGGGCCCTATCTAACTGTATGTCATGTATTTAAAATACATCCATATGTTGGCAGCCCCCAAGCACTACAACTCTGGGGTCTCAGTACACCCAAAAAAACAAAATCCAGCAAAGAAAAAAAGGCCAGCACTCAACGGTGGTACATAAAATATTTAATCAATCTCAGTACTTTTTCCACACATATATCAACCACACTACAAAGGTCATATCAAATGTCATGTGCTATGCAATGCAATCCACATCAATTTGTAACATGCAGCACTGCAACTACTGACCCATATGCCTAAAAACTGAAGAACCACACCAGCAAATGGAACAAGCAGGCACGATGTAGGAAATGCACCACTTTAATAGCTCAAAAACCACACATTGACAATATTCCACAAATTAAGTGCTTTCTTCCCCAACTTCAAGGGACTCCATCAGAACGGTGTTCTGATGAAGTCCCTTGCAGTTGGGGGAGAAAGCGCTTAATTTGTGGAATATTGTCAATGTGTGGTCTTTGAACTATTAAAGTAGTGTATTTCTACATCGTGTCTGCTTGTTCCATTTGCTGGTTTGGTTCTTCAGTTTGTTGTTGTTGCAAAGATGTACTTGGTGGCATATGCCTAAAAAACCTTATCTGCACGGCTTTTGCAGAAACCAGCATGGACCATATCCACAGGGACAGAAATTACCTTTAACATACTTGACCCTACCCATTTTGGGGTTGGCAAGGGTAGATCTTGCTTATTGACCTTTGTGGACTTCTCTGATACATACCCCAAAGAACTGGATGTGGCATAACAGGACATATCACCTATGTTTAGATATCCAAGGCCTTTGACACTATCCCACATTCAAGTCTCATAATGAAGATCTCCCATCTGGAAATTAGGCCAAACAGTACTAGATGGAGAGCCAACTGGCTCAACAACAGAACACACACTCTCAAAGTTGGGAATTGCACCTCCACCACTAGCCAATTCACTAGTGGAGTACCACAAGGATCTGTGCTAGACCCTCAACTGTTTGGGAAATACTTCCCTGAAGCACAGGCAACAGTAAATGGCCTGTGGTTTACAAAATTTGCAGATTATTGTTAACTAGATACACACATATAGAGTCCCCCAATGATGGTAACATATTACAGTAGGGGCTAGCACAGCCTGATGATAGGTGACAAATCCATAGATTGAAGTTTAACCACACAGTGACTCTTTGTCACCTTTGTCAATGAAGTACCCCTGCTAATTATGATATACATAGCAATACCCTAAGCTCAAACACAGTGTTGTGAGACTTTAGAGCACATTGATACAAATCTATGTGATCATAGTGGTGACACACACAATCTGTATTGTGCACATCATACATATGAGCATCACATCCAAGACCTGGGTAGTCATACCTCTGCTGTACTCTACCCTTATCACACCAATAATTGAGTACAATATTCATATCTCTCTGTACCTTACCAAACACCCGCAGCAATTAAAGAGAACACAGGATTGTGCTTGGGGACTCCCAGGCATCTAAACATGACATACATGGAAACATTGGCATACCTGTCACTGTACTTGGTATCATGTGGGCTTCTGAGAGGTGACCTATGGCCGCCCTGCAGAGCAGTTTAGATCCTGGCCTTCTGTAAATGGTCATCTGCAATTCAAATGGGACAACTATAATTTCCTGAGTTCTCAGGCTAGCCTGTGACATAAACCTAACATGCTGGGGAGACAGATATATCTCACAACAATTCAAACTCCTCTGTAATAGGCTCCTACTCCATGTGAAGCAATACTCCTCAATGACTCTGTTCAAGCGCAATCTCGACTACTGGTTGTGTGATTGTTAAGTCACTTCTGGGCTGGCACCTATGTCCCTCATGGAAAGGGATAGTTGGTGCTGCTCACAAATACACTCTGCTAAAAAACACCATCCAACTATGCTCACTAATGATACTTGTGTTTTTACACAACTAGGCTTTTAAAGACCCTAGTGCTATTAGACTAGTAGCCTCATATGAACCTATGATGCTATGTGCCTATACAGACCTCGCAGCCTGTTGTCGACCACATGGCCTGCTGATGGCATCTACTATGAGTTCACCTGCACTCCTGTCTAAAACTTAACCTGTGCCATGGCACTTGCATATTGTACTGTGCTCTGTAGTCTGTGTACCTAAGTTAGGTAGGGGTTCTGTTCTCACTGCAGTCAAGAGTGTGTGTGTGTGTGTGTGTGTGTGTGTGTGTGTGTGTGTGTGTGTGTGTGTGTGTGTGTGTTTGTGTGTGTGTAGAGACAACAGAGCACGTGTGGATCCTAATGTTACTCCTCCAATTACATGGATTGGCAGTATTTTGAAACTTGTTCATGCCTACACATCCATTTCATAGAGGCATCCCAACCTCTTCTCTTCCACATGGCCTTCTGATGTCATCTACTAAAAGTTCACCTGCACTCCTGTATAAATCAGACTCGAGCTGTGGAGCTCTGTAGTTTGTGTATTTAGATAGGTAGGGTTATTTTCTCACTGCAGTAGACTGGGTGTATGTACATCTAGACATCACAGCAGATGTGTATCCTACAGCTACTTCTCCAATTACATAGATTGCCAGTATTGTGATATTTGCTCATGGCTACACATCCATTTCATACACGGCTCCCAACCTCTTGTCTCCCACATGGCCTGGAGATGTCATCTACTATACGTTAACCTGCACTATTGCACAAATCAGACTTGAGCTATGGTGCTTCCATTAAATATTCTGTTCTGTAGTCTGTGCACTTAGTTAGGTAAGGGTTCTATTCTCACTGCAGTCAACCATGTGTGTGTCTGTGTGTGAGGTGTCACTTGACATTACAGAGAGCATTTTACACCAGCATGATACTGCTGATGTCATCAGCTTTAAAGTGTTGTTCAACACACTTCAAGTCGAACTTGAGCTATGTTGCTTGCATAAAGTACTATGTTCTGTAGTCTGTGTACTTAAATATATACAGGGTCTGTTCTCACTTCAGTTGACAGTGTGTGTGTGTGTGTGTGTGTGTGTGTGTGTGTGTGTGTGTGTGTACGTGAGCTGTTGCTTGACATTACAGAGAGCAGTTTACACAAGCATGTCAGGCACTGTCATCTCCTGAACAGACACTGCTGATTTCATCAACTATATCACATTTTTGGATATGCAGTACTCTTACCAGGGCAGGGTCAGGCAGAAGCCACTTCATCTTATACAATAATGTTTACAGTGGCATGACTTTCAGTCTCTTCAATACATTGTGGCATGGTGTGCAGGGCCTGTGTTATCTTGCTGTGAAAGCCATGTGGACGCTCCATCTGCTAGATGTGTCTGATGAGGTACATGTAAAAAAGAGCATTATTCTCTATTAGTGCTGTAATGAGGTTTGACTACATTGATGTTATGCAGTCATAAAAGACATCAATATGATGGCAAAACTTAAGATGTGCACAACATAGGCTTTCAAAAGCAGTCTGGACAGTTGATGGTCAAAGTTCAGATTGCTAACTAAATGTGTTTCCAGTGTTGCATCACTGGGGTTTTGAATAGCAGGACTGTTGTCAATGCTGTGATTAACATGGAATTCCACTTTTCAGACAAGATTACAAATGCACACTTCTTCATTTATTTGCAGATCATTTGCCTTTGTCACCATTCAGTTGTGTGTGTTAGATAATCCTGTACTATGTTATCACCATTGGTGGACTCAATGATTGCACACAATATGCAAGAATCAGCAAACTTGGTAAGGCAAAGGCCATTTACTTTAGCCTGAACTGTTGAGAAATATAATGTAATCAGTGAAGGGCCAAGCACAGATCCCTGGGGTTTGCCACTGGTACAGCTCTATTGGTACAGGTTGATTCATCAACTTTTACATGATGTGTTCTGCCAGTGAGCCAATTGTTTATCCATCAACTGATGTAAAGTTTAATCCCCAGCTTGGGGTTTTTGTCAGTGATACCTGTGTGTGTTATTGTGTCAAAACCCTAGGCCATCACCATAGGCAGTATGCACTGTCTTACTTTCATTAAGGCTTATCACATAGAATCAACAAACAATGTGCTGTGACAACATCACAAATCACCTATGGTGTGAACCAGCACATATACCTTCATGATACGGTTGAATACACAGTTCAACACACCTTCCACATGGCCTATGTTCCCATGCAAAAGTGTACATCAACAAGCATCCACCTGAGTTGGGGGACAGCACCTGATGGATGCATGTATATAAACATCCTGACTCTCCTTGACTGTGAGGTAGAACAACATGTCATCATGGACCTCCTCTACATGTACACTTGTAATATACCAGGTGTGTGCAACAGTCTTGTGTGAGTTATTACTGTTATATCAGGTCTGTTACATCTGATAGATGTCCTCAAAGGGGTCATTGAGGGCATCCATGATGACAACAGTATCATCATGTGGAACCTGAACAGGTCAAGACATTTGACAAAAATCCACACTCAAGTATATAATCAACACTGTCATCTGTGGCCAGAAACAGCTATATTGACAAACGGGTAGATCAGTGTATGACATATGTGGCATCTCACTATGTTGAAATGTGTGATGTGATATATATCTCAGGTCCAATGATCAGGTCTGCACATCAGGGATGTCTGCTAGGCCCTTTCCTGCCCATTAGTTCAGTGATGGACATCACAGATGACATACACATGCTGTGTCCATACAGCTGCCTGAAGGACTACAGCTTGTGTGCAGTCATTGACTCCAGCTGTGATATTAATAAAATTCAGACAGTATCAACACATACCAAAGACTGCTGCCACAGCAATGACATCACCTGCATTGATGGGATACATGGAGGGATTTTTTGATTCAGAAAACAGACACACCACCCAAGTATAATGTGGTCATCACACCCTATAATCAGATCTATAGGTATGTGACCTGTGCCCTGGAGTAGAGGGAAAGTGGTACATCTATTAGCATGTGATCAGAGTGTCGACTACTACCTTAAATGTAACACAAGTACTGGGTATGTGAAGGACATTCACATCAGAGGCCATAACTTCATAGTTCCCAGCCTTCATCATAGCACTAACTGTGTACAATGCTCCCTTCTTCATGTACCTCCCTACATATCTTCCAGTGATGTGTAACTAAAGTGTACCACCTTTGTCACAGTGCACTGTTACACAGCTTATTGGCTATACCTAGACATTCTTTCTGGGGAATATACGTGACTGTCTGATGATGCACAACAACAATAGTTTTATAGGTGTTTACTAGGCTAACAATCACAAGTGACTTTTAGGCCTAGAAATGCATCCCAAATCTCTGACAAGTTTTGATACCCTTGATAAGTGCAAGCAGGGACTTGGTAGATCAATCATTTATAAGCAGGGGCCAGGGAAATGCACCATTTACAGGTTGCCTGTGTCCATTAGAAACTTAGGTGCCATACCATGGATAAATTTACTTTCCCCATCCAATTGCTCAAGTTGCACTTGAATTGGGTTAGGGGGGAACTCTGCTTCATGTGGATGGGGATCCTGTTCTAGAGATGGCGTAATCTCTGGGATAAATAGCTGTCTGTCTAGCATGTTCTATTTATATCACGGGTAATGTTTAAGTCTTTTGAATGGATAATTCTGGTGCTGTTTATTTTACAGATATGGAAGAGGTCCATCAGAGTGGGGTCAGGCAATGCCCTGTATGGCAAGCATAGATCTCCCTTCAAAAGCCTGTAGAAGACAGAATACAAAAATAGGACCGTGTGGCAGTCTGCATAGGAAATTTTACTTATGTCCTGGATTCTTTTAGTGAGGAATTTCTCTGGATGTTCCAGTTGTTGGATATGCCTGGTTATGTACTTACCAAAGGGGGCATATGTACTCAATGATAGGTCTGATGAATGCAGAATACAGTAGAACAATGACTTCCTTCTGCTTAGATGCCATACTTTTGTTTATAAGTTTCACAACATAGAATGATTTTCTCAGTAATGTAGACATGAGGGGATTAAAGGCTAAATTACTATGTGTGTCCATAACAACTAGGTCAACTCTAAGGGGTGCATTGTCAATATGATAGTTACCAGGAGTGGATAATTTCCTGACAGATACTATTATGCATTTCTTGTCATTTAGCTTTAGTCCATGTCTCTGACACCAGTTGTTTGTGTCCGCCCTTCCTCGAGAACATTTCCTCAGTGTGGCATTCAATGACAGTTCCTAATTTGCAATCATCTGCAAATGTAGTCAGACATTAAAACTGGCCTTAACTTCAAAGACATAAATGCCAAAAAGAATGATCGAAGGACAGATCCCTGAGGGACTCCACTTGTGACTAACCTCTTTGCAGAGGCGGACTCCCCAATTCTAACTTCATGGGTCCTGTATGTGAGGCAGTTGGCTATCTAGTAGATGGTATGTGTGTTTGTATCTAACCTCTTGAGTCTGTCAACAATGCCCAAGTGGGGTATTGAGTGAAATGCCTTGTCCAGGTGAAGGTAGGCAGTGAGAACCATTTTGTCCTCATCCATTGCTTTGGTGACCTTCTCAAAGAAGTCCACCAGGTTGAGTAGGCATGTACTACTCTTGATGAAACCAAACTGGGTTGGTTCCAGTGTCTGGAGGTTTACTATATCACTATTGATAATTTCCATGATAATTAATTCCATGGCTTTACGTATAAGACTAGTGAGACTTATGAGTCTGTAGTTTCCTGGGTCTATAGATGGGTCACTTTTGTGCAGAGGGATGACTGTTGCTCTTCTCCATTCATGAGGCATGTAGCCTGTTTGGCGGCTACATTTAAATAGCAATTCCAGAGGGCCAGATAGGTTGTGTTTCATGCTATTTAGATGGCATCCTGGGATATTGTGTGGGCCCGCTGATGCAGTGTTCTTGGCCTTAGAGAGTTGTTACACCAGATGCATGTGTGCTACCTTTTCAGCTTATACACACACTGCATACAAAGGTGTTTGACAACATTAATGGCATGTCTGTCATTCATGACAGTGTGGATTATGCCATAGATATATGCCATGCAGACTAGGCAAGTAGCCTGCATTGACCATACTGTCACATAAAGGTATAGCAGTGTCACTCCTAACACTTCCTGCAGATATTACAGTACCAGGAAAGTGTGTGTGGTTACCCTCATAGAGTGTGGATGTATCATAATAGTTGTCAATTGTGTGTGTGCAGGCTCATCTGCTATCACTCCACATCACATATGTTATGTCAGAGGCATGGCATTAGTGATGGCATTATTCTGATATTGTCTGTGATTGTGGTTGGTTCTTGTAATGTTTGCCATGATGTTTGCTATGATCCTTTACCTGTGTCCACCACGCGGGAGACCTTTGCTGGGAGTACACTCATATTCAGTTATATCATTTTACACAGGTTCCCGATATGCACCCTACTCCAATTTTATGTCAGATCCCTGCTAGATCTCCTGTGCATTATTCATGTAAAGATGCTTATCTCATACAGACATCCTCCCCATTGATATGCCACCTTGTGTGACAGTTACTGACAACACATTTTCACTGTACAGTCTGTGCTGCAGCATATAGATATGTGCTTGGTGTTGCTGGTACAACCATCTTCCATTGACATGCCCTCCTCTGCTGTACATCCAGGAGTTTCACCTGTACTGTTTCCCTGTGTTCATGCCTACAATTTATTTGTGTGTCCCATTTCAATACGTGCACTTCCCCTGTGTGATCATTTACATGGCAGTCCCATGTCCTGTTTCAGATCATTAACACAGCTTCAGTACAGAATGCCAGGAATGGGATATGACAGTACTCTGCACTATAGGTACACTGTCCTGTACTGTGTTTGGACCATATACTTCACATTCGTATCTCTCAACTGTCCAGATATTCCCAGGATGTCCTTAATAAATATGGAGCTTCCTGCCTTACCACTGAAATGATCTCTGGACTGATGTGACTCAATATTCCATAAATTTGAGTGCATGCCTCTCAGCTGTCCCAAATGGTACGGAATGTCCTTTTTTGTCTCATATTTGTGATAATTTCTCCATAGCATTTTTTCCTGGCATTATCATTGGCATGCCATTGCAGAGTGTCATCAGAAACTTATGACTGACATTGGAGTTTCAAACTCCATGCTCTTCAGAAAGTTCATGATAATATACAACCTATATCTTATATCAACTTCCTAAGTTTGTGTGTGTAATATTAAATATCTGTCCCTATTTCTAGCCCTTTATCAACCAATTATTATGGCTTTTTCCACATTTGTTGCTAGGTTGTAAGTGTTAAATTCTAACACACTTCTATGTGACATCTATGCCAAATATGTCCCTACTACTGGTTATTTGTCCTCTCATTAAGTTGGCCTCTGTGCAGATGTGTTGCTCTAACACAATGATAGCTATTTCTAAAACCCCTGATGATCATTCTGGCATTGTGTACAAATCCACTCACAGTAGGTGCTGTTCCTTACATGGAATTGCTATCCATGTTCTCTGACAAGGTTTCTTTATGTGTAAAGCCCTAGTGATCATTGTGGCATTCCATACAAATCTGCACATCATAGATGCTCTTCTTTACTTGGAGTTGCTATCTGTGTTCACTTAAGAGGTTTTGCGGTCATCAACACTGTTGCAAGCTTTGAAATGTAGCTTAGGCATGCTGCACCTCATTAATATGAATTGTACACTGCTGAGAGCCAAGCACCATCGCGCAAACAAGTAAACTCTGTTTGGGCTCTGCTTGAAGCCTACACGGAGTTTATTGAATCCTGGGGATCATTTTCATCCTACAAAGATAAGCATGTTGTTGTAGTGTAGAGAATTTTTAGGAATTAATTAGATGTAACACAAATATATGTTCAGTCTTTAGTTGCAAAGGTACACTGAAATGGTACATGAGATTGTTTTAGTTTTACTCATTTATGTCTAAGATCATCCATGTTCAAATACTGAAATTAGGAGAAATGTAAGCAAATAAGCTTTCATGAAGTGTTAATGCTGCCTGCTGCATTTTACTTTGATGTGCTTTTCACTGTAGTGAAAAATGCAATGTCTGTCTTTTCTGAAATTTTCTCTCAGGAGAGGTGATATTTTAATAAACTAACTATATTTTACATTATCATTCATGTTCAGATTCAAATAAGTTATGCATTTTAATTGCTTTTGAGACTACTAGCAGATTTATTAATTTCCTAACATCTACACCAAACATTAGTAACACTTGTACCCTTAATTGTGTTTAGGCTGGTTAAAATATTTCTGTAAAATAAATAAATAAATAAATAAATAAATAAATAAATTGCATTTTCTTTTCAAAAGTCAACTATTCATTTTTTTGCACAGTCCTACTTGTATAATTATACATAAATGACCTTATGTGCAAGTGTATGTATAACAACGCAATCACTCAATAATGAAACTAAATTAATTAACCTTTTTATATGCAAAATGAAGAGTTACTATGATATTAGTGAATAAAATTTAATTTTAATGAAAGGAAATTTAAACTTCAAGGTTCATTTCACCCATGACAGTATAGAACAGTGCATAGCTTATTACATACAACAAGCTGTTTATAGTTAATTACTTGGCTATTCAAAGCCTAGCCAATTTCCTTTCCAAATGTGAGCATCAGACGCTGTACCTTGTGTTTGTAAGTCAATCACTTTAAACATTATACCAACCTTCTATCAGTATTAGATAATGAGAAAATGCATATCATTTTTAATTTTCAATGTTCACAAATACAAATCCAATCACTAAGTGTTAACAATAAACAATCAGCTTTAAAACCTGGAATAATGTGTCACAAAAATGGAATTGTTGAAATGCACAAAGCTATATTCATTCTGAAAGAGGGAACCTATCAGTCAGAAATACAGCTAGATAATGTAATCTGGCTACATCTGTGACTCAACACATTAAGTGACAACTAGATTCCAGCAATTCTACTTGACAATTTATATGTGTTGGAACAGATAATAAAGCTTGTCTGAATCTAGGGTCCATTGTGTGACATACTTGGTAAGTTAAGTTTTCAAAGAAATTCCTTGCCACTCCCTTCATTTCAGAGAGTACAGGAATGTGCCTGATTACAGACAAAACTCTCGCAGATCCCTCTATCTGCAATCATGCATGCCTGCAGCTGTGTTAGAAGTTAGAGCCATAAATTAGCAAAAAGTAAAAAATCAAATGGCTGCTTGAATGATTGGAAGGCTGACTGGAAAACAATGAATTATAAAAAAGACTCATAAAAGAAAAACACTATGAATGTTTTTATTAATAAAACAAAATAGTATAAATGTTTTGAGATAGTGAAATACTTAGACCAGGGGAGTCAAACACGTGGCCAGTGGGTCATATGCAGCCCACCACACTCCCACATGTGTCCCATGGCACACCTGAATCTCTAGTCCCAGAGTCGGCCTGCCCTGCCGTGCACAGCAGGGTCACCAGCCAAGCAACTTTCCACGAAACCACAACTCATCACACTCTCATCCCATCAATGTTTCAAGCCATCACTCTGTGAATGCATGCATTCACTCACTCATTCAGTCTGATCACCCTCCCACACAGTTTCTTCAGCTTTCAAACATGCATTCACTCACTCTGTCTCTCTGATCTCTCACACACAGTCACTTCTGCTTTTATGCATGCATTAACTCATTCACTCACTCTGATCGCTCACTGACACAGTCTCTTCAGCTTTCTTACATGCATTCACTCACTCACTCACTCACTCACTCACTCACTCACTCACTCACTCACTCACTCACTCACACAGTCTCTTCAGCTTTCATACATTCATTCACTCACACTCTCTCTGATGTCTCACCTATAGTCAGTTTTGCATTCACTCACTCACTCCGATCACTCACTCACAGTGTCTATTCAGCTTTCATACATGCATTCACTCACTCACTCCGATCTCTCACCTTTCATTCATACATTCACTCCCTCTCCCTCTCCAGTCTCTCACACATAGTTGCTTCTGCTTTCATACATGCATTCGCAAACCCACTCACTCACTCACTCACTCACTCACTCACTCACTCACTCACTCACTCACTCACTCACTCACTCACTCACTCAGATCTCTCATCCACACAGTCTCTTCATTGCCTTCCCTATCCCAAACATACCTCTCACCTATCCGGAATTATAGAGAATGTCCAGATTTTTGCCTCATATTTTGGTCTATTCTTCATAAATGTTTAGTTTTCTCACAAATCACTGAGAGTTACAGTCAATCCTGTTTGGGGGTGGATGGGACCCAAAGGCCCATGACAGGCAGTGAATGCAGCAAATCAGTGTCCCCAAAGTCACTGGTGTGGGATAGTCAGAAGACATCCCACAAACTGAAATGTAGACTTGTTTTAAAAATAAGTGAGTACTTTAGTCAATGTAGTGGCCAGTCCTGTACTTTTGAGTGCATTTCAGCAGGTTTTGGTTATTGTTTTGGGTAGCTGTCATCGAGCAATCTGTCTTTGAGTAGTAGTCTTGCTTTGTCAGTTTCAGTGTTAGACTTAAATAAATATATATATATATATATATATATGTATATATATACTTTTAATACCTTCATTATGTTTTCAAAGAAAAAGACAGTTACTGAAGAACATTGTGTGGTGCAGGAAAAGTGGAAAAACTTGTAGTTTTTTGCAGAAGTGAGTGGAAAACCAACTTATTTGATTTGTAACCAAAACATAGCTATGGCAAAGGAATATAACATTCACAAGCATTACAGACGTATTAATTCTTTAAAGTATGATGAATATAGTGGAAATATGCATGAAGAAAAAGAGAGTTAGAACAGTCACTCTAAAAGCAGCAGTTACTGTTTAAACATGTTCATCAAGCCAGTGATGCTGTAGTCCGGGCAAGTTATAGGACTACAAAAGGAATAGCTGTGTCATCAAAGCCTTTTTCAGAGGGAGAATTTATAAAGAAGTGTATGTTGGTGGCTGCAGGAGATATTTGCCTTGAAAAATGTCAAGCATTTGCAAACATAACTCTTTCAAGAAATACAGTTACAGATAGAATTAATGAATTATCAGAAAATCTTAGTCAACTCAAAGAAACAGTAGCTAAATGTGTAGCATTTTCTGTAGCAATTGATGACAGTACCGATGTGACACAGGACAACTTGCAGTTTATATACATGGTATAGATGACAATATGCAGGTAACTGAAGAATCTGTGGAACTGGTACCAATGAAGGGTACAACAATGAGGGATAATATATATGTGAGTTTGGTAGGTGCACTAGATAACACTGGTGTAGAATGAACAACAACTGTGAGTCTGGGTACGGGCTGAGCATCTCAAATGGTTGGTAGAAAAGCTGGAGTGGCAACAAAGTTAAAGGAAAACTACTAGCTATGAACTCAGACCATTATATTCAGTGTCCATTGCATAACTCACAGAGAAGTGTTTTGTAGTAAAAAATTAAAGATGGATCATGTCATGGATGTTAATAAGGCCGTGAACTTCATATGCACATGAGGTCTGAACAGCTTATTGGAGGAAATTCACACTCACAGTATGCCATAGCACACTGTCCATGTACGTAGAGTGCATCAACACAGGAGGTATGAATATAATATGAAGACTCAGATTAAGTCAGAATGCTGTAAAGAAATTGCATGTGTTACTGTCTGCACAACACCAAGCATTACAATATGACTGATTTTTTGACAAGGAAGTTGTTTTCATCACATAGGACACACACTGCCCCAGAAGTGAGCACTGATCTTCTGTGTAGGTATGCTATAAATGCCAAAACTCAATGCATACCCCATAGGTGGACTCACAACATGACATTCTCTGAATAAACATTTCAATGCAATGCAATCACAACCTGTGATGATATTTCATTTTCCAACATAATAATGGATCACAAAAACTAGACACAATGCTGTTTATGTTATGCCAGTACATTCACATAATCTAATCCCCTGTCAGAAATTGAACACCAAGAGATGCAACTCTTCTGAAAAATGACACCTGGATGAACCAAAAGTACCACAATGGAAGTCTTACAACTAGTATGACAATCCATCTATGCTAAATTATTATATCATCTGTATGTGTTGTAAACAATCTCTGAGATGAAAGGGATCATGAAGGTCTGTCACAACTCAAATAGACACATTATCTCTGTCGTACATGTCAGTCATGGATTACTGTATAAAGCCCAACAATGCTAATAGGCAGTTAACATACATGTTGAGCACATGAGCATCTGACAGTAGACAATACATGATATTTTACACTATGCATCATGGTAGAAATGTCACTACAATTGTGACACATGGGGCTATATGAAGGTATTACATCATGTTATTTCTGCAAGGGATGTGTGTGTCTGTGATTGCTGTAGCATGTCAACAACAGACAGCATGTTGTCTCCTTCCCCCATGCCAGAGAATATTACTTAATACATATGTTATGTATGTAACGTGAAAGAAAATGTCATCATTTCTCTCAATAAAAGCATTGCTATGTAACAAATTGTCATAGCTTTTAATAAGAAGGAGCAATATCTATATATGTACAAAACAAATGTGCTTGACAGCAATGTTAGTGACATGTACAGTCACAATAAAACTGACACAATGTACTCTGAGCAACAATAAATGGATTTCAAATAACTGCCCACAATTACAAGCTAAACATCATTGCCTGAATCACAAGTACCACATGACCATGTTGAGATACAAATGAGACAGTGCACAGTTAAATGGATGACATCACCACTGCTTATTAGATGGATGTTTAAGCTAAAAAGTGTTTGAAGTGCACAATAACACTGTACAGCTGCAAATCATACATGTATTCACCAAACAGTATACATAGTATGAGATGAAAGGCACACCCACAGCTAGACTCCAACATCACACATATGGATGTATAAAAACACTATCAAAGTCACACAACACACAAAAATGCACACTCCAAATTTGACATACTGCAGGTCTATTAGCAGTATGTAATCATTGTGTGGACAAAATCGTATCCTCCCTGGGGATTTTAGGATTTGCTAGTGTCACATGGTGTCATTGTAATTCAATTCCATAATTAGAATGATACACGAAAGTGGTTGTGAGGTGGTCAATGGTATATGTCAGTAATAACTGTCACACGTATAAAGCAATGTTAGAACTGAACCACCTACCTATCCAGGTACAAAATCTATGCATCACATTATCAGTAGACAACACCACACAAGATTAATGCATACAACTGAGACATATAACATCTATGAAAGTGCGACATTAACAGTGTATTGCCAAGGAGATATATCTGATAACCATAGTTCTACAGCCAATCAGGGAGAGTAAAAGTTGCTACTATATATGCGTGTGTAAAACAATCATGATTCCACTGGAAGTCACACTTGCAGAAGTTTAGCACTGCTGTAGTCGAATATACTACCTATGTATCTATATATATCTATATTTATATATATATATATATATATATATATATATATATATATATATATATATATATTGACACATTATAGATAATAGTGCCAGACATGCAGGCACCAAAGGAGATGTCTGGCATTCAAAGAACTTCAGTTCACTTGCAAAACAATGACCTCATCATTGTGTTGAACCAGATGTATAGGCAGACAATATAATGTTGTAATAGCGTGCTCTTAGAGATGCCACACAAAACACCTGCCATAAGAGTGGAAATGTTCTACCCCCATGTTAACAAATGTTTGCATCACTTGTCCTCTAAAAGCACTGAATGCCCATCTTTCAACCCAAGACACTAATATTTTAAGCATTAATGTACACATTTGTGGACATAGCATTGCCTAAAGAAGCAAAGTTTCCTTTATGTAATGCATATAAAACTGTAATCATTACATTACAAACCATATGCATAGCTACATACTTGTGCATCACTGAAGTTGTAGATATGAAATGTGGGCATAGGGGATGGTGTAGTCATGTTTGATTTAAAAAAAATAAATAAATCCAGAGTTTAAGTTGAATGAGCACATGCTCACCTCACTGTAAACAACCTAACACAAACACACACATTCAAATCTATGACTACTATCTACTATGGGTATTGAACATCCTACCTATCTAGTTGCACAATTTATATAGCATTATATTACTCTCAACTGCCACAATAGAAACCTAATTCTCAGTGGAGAGATTGTACTTTTGTCAGGATGACCTCATGAGTGTCATTAAGGATGGTTCTGTAAAAGTTGTTATAAGGAGGCAGTGTGCACATTTAAATGCATCCTTTCCAGGGGAAATGTAGACAGCAACAAGCATTACACACACATATTCAAGTTTCTCATGAGCGGTATTGAACTTCCTACCTATCTGGTATACAGAAGCTAGACAGCACTGCATTACTTACAACTGCCAGAGGAGAAATTTGACTCTAAAGGAAGAGATAGCACTTTTGTCAGGAAGACCCGAGTAGTGCGTTTCATACAGAATGTTTCCACAAACATTGCTATAAGGCAGCTGTGTGCACATCAAAAAGTATCTTCTCCAGAGGAAATGGAGACAGCAACAAACATTAGATATACAAAAGTCCTCCATGACGGGTATCAAACCTTCTACTCATCTAGATTACACAATCTAGAAAACAGCGTGATACTCACTAGTGTCACAGAAGAAGTTTTAGTCCTATGGAAGAGATCACACTTTTATCAGCATGACCTCATTCCTGTGTTTCATAGAGGATGTTACTGTAAAATTAGGGATAAGGGAGCTGTGAGAATAGTAAATATATTATTCTCAGAGGCAGTTTATATACCACCAAGAAAGCCATACATTCTCATGCACAAGTCTTCCAGGTTGAGTATTTTACCTCCTACCTATCTAGATTACACAATCTAAAGAGCAATCTATTAGTTGCAAGTGCCACAGGAGAAGTCAGACTCTTAGAGAACAGACTGCACTTTTGTCAGAATGACCACATCAGAGTGTTTCAAAGAGGATGTTACTGAAAAATATGGGTAATGGTGCTGTGAGAATAGTTAAATGTATTATTCTCAGGGAAGGTGGATACACACATTCTCTATTCTCAGGAAAGGTGATACACACATTCTCCCACACAAACAAGTCTTTCATGCCACCTTTTTCCTATCTAAATTACACAATCATGTTCAACTTTTAGGGGGGACAGACTGCACCTTTGTCAGAATGAGCTCATCAATGTGTTTCAGAGAACTTGCTACCATTAAAATAGGGATAAAGATGCTGTGAGAACAGTTAAATGTATTATTCTCAGGGGAAGTGGATACACTACTAAGTGATGCACACATTCTCACACACACAAAGACACACATACACACACACTAGTCTTCCATGTTGGGTACCAAACTTTCTTCCTATCTAGGTTATGCAATCTACTAGTTGTTAGTCCCACAGGAGAAGACAGACAGTACCTATGTGAAATTGGGTATTGAAATATCTGTACAAATAAGTACTTTGAAGAGATGGTATTGTGCATCCCAGGTCATGCAATAGATACATATGTGCACACAGGACAATGTAACATCACTATGATTGTCACATGTAATCACATACATTTATAATGCAATGTAGATACTGTCCTTACCATACATTGTGTTACTATGAGGGACGCTGACATGTTCCACATAAGGGAATGGCATATATATTGACTGTTGGACACCACTGGATTACCAGTCAAGCATTGCAGTGACATGTAAGAATGATTGCCACTTGTATTGTCTCATACCTGCACTATGTGAATTGTCAAGACAAACATGTAAGTCATACATAGGACAGTACACTGCAGAATGACAGTGATGGGTTGGTGAGAATAGGTTAACAAGGTTTGCAACACTGCACAAATGTGAACATTGTAGAGCAGATATATTACTTTACACAAATTAGGTGATTCAGCATCATTCAAAAATCATGATCATATCTGGGAAACAGTTATACAGACATACAAACATGCTACAAAAAATGTAATTCTTTAATCTCGTCTTTTTTTTTTTGGCTTGTACTCTGAGTGCAGAACCACTGAGCTGATTTGCACTGCTAATGGCAAAGTGTTAGTACATACATAAACATATCTTAAAGTGCTGAACTTACAGTAGTAGTTAGCAATATTTTATGTTGCTCTGTACCAACTTCTGCACCAAGATCTTTCCAAACAGCCTTCACAATAGGTAACAGGCAAATTACTGTAGTAACAGGATGATGATGTGCAAAATTAAGGATTAGCCAAAAGTTACAGGCACAGTAATCATACAAAACATCATGAAACAGGCTTTCAGCCATATGTATTCGAACATTTTCACTACACAAAGAAAACTTTTAGACCTGAGTATTAGTGTAGCACAACTAGAAATTCATAGTTGTGAAAGTTAAGTTAATATTTGACAGCAGATTTCAGCAAACGTGAAAGTATGTAATCATCTTATTACTCTTTTGACCACTGTAATCTGTATATCCAACTCTTCTTCTTGTTTGAATTGCAGTAAACTGAACAAAACTAGCTTAGCAAAACAGAAGAAAGTGAGAGAGAGTAATGTAGACAAAGGCAATAAAATCGCAAGACATTACCATAAACTTTGGACTTCAATTCAGCCTCTGCTGCTGAGCACCTCAGAAAGCACAAATGCAGAGGTGGAAAAATAATGATACAGAAGGGAGAAAATACATGGTCAAGGTGACACTCCGGCAAGGACAAAGTAAAATTTTACTGAAAAAGGATAATACTGAGAAATTATTTAAGAAGGAAGGGAGAACAGAGTGAGTCAGAGACAGATGCAGATGCATTGCTAAGTAGGACATGTAGGAATATCTGTATGCTGCTTTACTCTTACTCTTGAAATCATCATTAATCTGTCATGGTTTGTACAATAAACAGGTGGCTGCAGAGATAATATATTGTTATAATATTGTTATATTATAACGGATTGGAGAGCACAATAGACATGAATAGCTAAAAAGGATAATGTTGGCTTACCAAGTGTATCTGTTGGGGTTGTAATGCTTTTGAAAATGAGGTCTTGCTGCACTATTCTAATGTTATATGTAAGAAATGTGGTATATGTAGAGAAATACAGATGTTTGCAAATAAATATATGATAGGAATATGAACTATCATGAAGTAATAAACTGACAAACAGCTGTAATCGAACCCATGACACTATACCGAAACATCAGGTTATAAACGGCCATTATCGCAACACACCACATAGAAATTCCTAGTTTAATGCATCCAACAGCTTTCCATAATACTGCCTTTATTATGGCTTTACTGTCTGTATTCCCATAGCACAATGTATTTAAGCACATTTGCTTGACAGGAACCAGACCACTGCAGATTAGACTGAAATCTTCAGGTTTTGCAGTAAGAAGTTTAACAGCATTCACTGTCATGCAGGACTGCTTCCCTATGCCAAACTCCATGCAAATGCCAAGGACATAACATGAAGGCTTTTACATGGGCCTGTGTGCTGTATGTGAATCTTTTTTTTTTTGATCAGATGAAATGTGTGAACAAGTGATGTGTAGGCCAGTGGTGAAAATAGGGTTGACATGCCGAAGGTAGCACAAAGGGAAAAGAATACAGGAATTTACAGGAGGGTTGTGGGAGAGCACCATAGCTATCCACTTCTTCGCAACATCAATGTACAATTGTGCATACAATTTCATGAATTTGAAGAGTTATCACATTAGTGATGGGTGACAACAATGGAATAGTGTTGTATGGCCAATTGTGCTTAATCGATTGTGGCAGGATGACACATAGTTGTAGTAGAGTGGGGTGTAGTTTTTTGTTTTTGTGGGACAGGTGTCCATTTTTTGGGGGTAGAGAGAGGAATTTTGGGAAAGTTGCATAAGAATGTGCTTTAAAATGGTATAGTTAACTTTACATCTTTTTATACACTTGCACTTGCCTTTTCATCATTTTTGCTGCATTAACGTTTGCTTATGCATTGACTCTCTAGCTTTCTTTTACTTTACATAGTACTATTGCCATCTGACTCCTCATGTATTATTTATTTTATGCATGTTAGCTGTTCATTCATTGGCACTTTTCAGATATTGGGTTCTAATTTATTACTGCAGTAATTTGTTGTTTAACATCTCCTACCATTGGTTACTGTTAGCTGACATGTTCCATTGTACTATATATTGTAGATTCCGTTCAACTGTAATTTATTCTGAAGAAGTTCTGTTAACACTAAAGAACAAAAGCTCATTCACCTATCTTGAGCCTTTCTATTGTCAGCAAATGTATAGTTATATTTGTAAGAAGTTCTTAATTATATATCTATATATATATATATATATATATATATATATATATATATATATATATATATATATATAAGGGTCCCCTTCAAAACATTTAAAACCCATAACAACTAATTTCATACCTTTGAGACCAGAACATCTAAAACTGAAAACATCTAAAACCCGTAACATCGAATTTCATAACATCTAACACTACAAATCACATAAAAATAACATCCTCTCCACATATAATGACACAAAACTATCAAACACACTTTTTACTATGTTTCTGCAGGGGGGCTTGATACACTGGTGTTAGGAAATTAACTTTTTCCCACTGTAATGCGATCTCGGATTTGGTATATTTAATTTACTGGGGGGGTGCAGGGGGGCTTGCCCCCCTGCAGAAACATAGTAAAAAGTGTGTTTAGTAGTTTGGTGTCGTTACATGTGGAGGGGATGTTATTTTCTTGTGATTTGTAGTGTTTGATGTTCTGATGCACATTTTCAATGTTATAAAATTCGATGTTATATGTTTTGGATACTTTGGGTTTTAGTTGTTCTGGTCTCAATGTTATGAAATTAGATGTTATGGGCTTTAGATGTTTTGAAGTATACCTCTATATATATATATATATATATATATATATATATATTTATATATATATATATATATATATATATGTATGTATACATATATATATATATATATATATATATATATATATATATATATATATATATATATATATATATATGGGTCTACCCGAGATGGTCGACAAGCCATTTGATCGACTTTTATTTGGTCGACAATTCATTTGGTCGACAGGAAGATTTGCCACCCTCCCCAATGTTGTGCAACCCTGGAGTTGATATATATAGTTAGGGGTGTGTGGGGGGCACAGCCCCCCACATTGGGGGGGTGGAGGGCAAAGTCCCCCACATAAAACTGCTTGTTGACCAAATGAACTGTCAACCAAATGAAAGTCGATCATATGGCCTGTCGACCCATACACACACACACACACACATATATATATATATATATATATATATATATATATATATATATATATGTATGTATATATAAAAGCATAATAAGTAACTGCTTTGGTGAGCTAGATAATAACTGCCATATCATAGATAGGTTATGGGTCAATATACTTACACAACTGGGGGAGTTCCCAGTCCCAAATTCAACCTCCCATTTGCTTAGGAGGTCCTGATTGCACTTTTTAAAGTCATTATAGTGATGACAACATTATTCCCTATTGCACAGAATGCCAGTTAAATTAGAGACAACCTTGTCTAAGCTATTACATGTCTCAACCTTAAACTAAGACCGAGTATAATCCACCTGCAGCAGCCTATGGTTGTAGCACATCATAAGGAATGCCACAAATACCATAGCCTCCTCAACACCCCACCTTTGTATTTCACATTTTGCACCATTTTCTCCCTCACCTGTCATGTCTGTAAAAATCAAGCTAACAAAATATGCCTGGATTGGTGCCTAATTCAGAGCTCACATGTTACTGGTATAGCACAAACACACACAGCCTTGCCGATTGCATTTGAGCAATTGAAAGCAGATGGACTCCTTGGCAGGCACATTGGCACTACTTACAGCAGATAGCAGTAAATGTGTGAAGCATAGCATTAGGCTGTGCCATGTGTGATGCTCCAATGTTTAACAATGGACTGCTTACTGGCATGGCTATTGAGGGTTGCACTTTGGAAGGTGAAAGATGCTGAATTCTAATATATTATCATGTTGAGGCTTACCCAATGTTAAAATATCATTGCAACAGGTAGGAATTAAACCAGTGGTATAAAGGATGCAACAACTGTAAGTTAATGCATTAACTGCCATTGCCACAGGAAAACTAGTTTTACACCATGAAAATTTGAAATATAGTAATGTCTGAATGAATGGAGATACACTTCACAGAGGCCTATATGCGTGTGGTTATAATTCTGTCTTGGAATGTATTCCTATATAAAAGTCATTCTTATTGCAAGTAAATATGGTTGACATGGATGCAGTTGAATGTGATGACCAATACAGGTCAGTTTATATTACATGCATACTTCAGAAGACATAAGTGTCCTAAACAAATAGTTGGGATATGAGATGGGTCATGATGATTACAATAAAAGTATTGTGCTCATCATACATATGCAAGTGATTTTATATGAAATATTTCCAATGACATGTCTAGGAAGGTGGAAATACATTAGAATGTGTATATCTCTGAAACATTAATCATATATGATCAACATCACATTTTCATAATGCAAGGCTTACTGATACATTGCTTCCAAAGAACAAGTTTAACATTATCAATTTTCTTTACTATTACAGTCCTATTCAAAAATAAAATAAAGGGAATTGACTGCATTTTTGCAAAGCACATGTATTTTCGTATTAAGCAAAGATATTCGAGTTTTCAGAAGTGTATAAAGTGTTTGCATGTTTGCGCAGTATTACAGTTAAGCTGTTTTGCAAAGTACAGCCATTACAAGGCATATTTCAAAAAGTACAGCCATTACAAAGCATATTTCACAGAGTACAGCCATTACAGGGCATATTTCACAAAGTAAAGTATTTCAAAGAGTTTATTGTGTATTTGAACGTTGTTACAAGCTCACAGCACAGTTTGTTCATACATCATTACAAGAGTGATATTTTCAGTGTGTTTGTGTATACTTTGTGGGCATGGCATATAGATTTCAAAAACCCAGTGCACTCGTGTTTGACAGTAATATTGCTGAGAACTGAGGAGTGTTTGAGCAAGAGTATGACATTTTCATACAGGCTGTATTTTCTAATAAAGATGACTGTACAAAGGCATTTATTCTGCTTAATTTAGCTGGGTCAGAAGCTATATAAAGGGAATGTTCATTTGTGTATGCACTGGCTATCTCTACAGGAGAGGGGGAAAACTTTCATATTGGTTCACTGTCTGAGTCAAGGGAGGACTCAGAGTGCTTAAAATGTAAATTTAGAGAAATGTGTAACCCCCAGACAAATGTTACAATGAAAATGTACTTATTTTATACAAGGGATCAAAAGCCTGGTGAAACTTTTGCAGCATATATAAGTGACCTGAGAAATAAAGCTAAAATGTGCAGATTTTATTATTTAAGGGATGAGTTGATAAAGGACAGACTTGTGTGTGGTATAAGAGATGATGCTGTGAGAAAGATTTTGCTCTGTGACAGTGATTTAACTTTGAATAAGGCCACTGAGATTTGTCAGATATACAAGCTTACAGAAAAGCACACATATATATGCTTACAAATGAGAATAGCTCTAGAAGGCACAGTGATAAAGCTCATGTTGATAGTATGCAGCACGTTATTAAAAGAAACAGGCCCAAGCACATGGCAGTTGTAACCCCTGAAGCACTCACTGGTAGACCCCAGAGCTTTGTAGCACATTCCAGACTTTGCACAGTGAAGCATAAGAGTGAGCCAGCAAACTCAAGGTATGGGCACTAACCCATTTATATTGCCAAATGTTGTAACTGCGGTGGTAATCATGAATCTAAAAGGAAAACTATGTTTAGGTTTTGTTCAACAGTGCCACAAATGTAATAAATGGAATAATTTCAGAAGATTTTGTAAATCAAAAGGGCCACATTCTTTTACTAAAAGGGAACATTTTAAGAAATTAGTTGATCAGTTAGAATGTAGCAGTTCTACTTTTTATGTTGATGGTGTGTCAGTGCTTCATGAAATAGTCAATGCAGTAGATTTAAGTGCCAAGAATGAAGTATTTTGTACTGTTCAGATAAATGGCAAACCCATAGACCTCAAAATTGATACAGGATCAAAGTGCAATGTTATGTCTTCAGAAACATTTGCCAGAGTATGTAAAGGTGAAAGGCTTTATTTGGCAAAGTGTGTGAAACTTGTTGCCTATGGAGGTGAAGAAATTCAAACCAAAGTCCCTGTAGTGCTTTCATGCTACTCTGCTGGAAGAAGTTATGACCTATTATTTTATGTGGTCAAGCGACATGTTCCATCATTAATAGGTCTCAGAAACTCTTTGAAAAAGGGACTACTTTTGTTTAATAAGGAAGTCCACCATGTTAGCTTAAAAGACCACCGCTTTAGTTTTGTCCAACACATTTTTTCTACCTATGCTGATCTGTTTCAAGACAAACTAGGCAAACTTCCAGATGTGTACTCCACGAAGTTAGACTCAGAGGTCAGTCCAGTTATCAGACCAGCACATAAAGTTCCAATAGCCATGCAGGACAGAGTCAAAGCCAAACTAGATAAAATGGAGTGACAAGTTGTGATTTGTCCAGTAGAACCTCCAACTGAGTGGGTATCTTCCATGGTGGTAGCTCATAAGAAAACTCAGATGACATCAGAATATGTATTGTTCCACGAGATTTGAACAAAGCAGTAAAAAGACCTCATCATCCAATGCACACAGTCGAAGAAGTCACAGCCTTGATGCCAAATGCCACTACTTTTTCTGTCTTAGATGCAAAGCGTTCATTTTGGCAAATTCAGCTTGACAAGAAATCCTCATTGCTCACTACTTTCAGTACTCTTTTTGGAAGGTACAGATTTTTGAGAATACCATTTGGGATAAGCTCTGCTAGTGAAGTCTTTCAACGTGCAATAGAGCAAATGTTTTCTAGGTATCCTTGTGCTATCATAGAGGACATGCTAGTAGGATGTCATGATGAAACAGAACATAACAGAAACCTCAGAGAAGTTTTAGAAAGGGCACACCAAGTGAATCTTAAGCTCAACCCACACAAATGCAAATTCAGGCTACAAGAAATTCCATGTGTTGGTCATTTATTAATGAGTGCAAGCATATGATCAGACTCTTCAAAGCAAACAGCCATTTTTGAGATGCCAGCTCTAGACAATGTTCAAGCCCGGCAATGTTTTCTTGGCATGGTTAACTACCTAGACAAGTTCATTCCAGACTTGAGCCAGCTTTCAGCACCACTCAGAGAACTGACATATAAAGATGTATCCTTGTCATGGTTAGAGCAATACCAAAGAGCATTTGAGGTCCTGAAACAGAGAATTGCTAGTCCACCAACTTTCAGATACTATGATGATCACAAGCCAGTTACACTTTCCTGCGATGCTTTGAAAATTGGACTTGGTGCAGTCATTCTACAAGAGGACCAACCTGTTGCCTATGCAATGAGAACTCTTACCCAAACTTAACAGCAGTATGCCCAGATTGAGAAGAGCTTTTGGCAATTGTGTTTGTATGTTCAAAGTTCCATGATTACATTTATGGTAGGCCTATCCAGATCAAACCAGACCACCAACCACTAGTCACTATTTTGAGAAAACCTATCCATTCAGCTCCAGCCTGACTGCAATGTATGATGCTGAGATTATAAAAGTACAACTCCAATCCTGTCTATAAGAAAGGCAAACTTCTTTATCTTACTGATACCTTATCCAGATCACCCAAAAATACCACTCAACAGAATGGCAAACAATGTTCTCAATCAATGATGATTTTGAAGTCATGGAAGTGAGAAATGTTTCTTCAACACATCTTGATGATCTGAGGGATCATACAGCTACAGATCCAGATTTACAAGGGCTTAACCACTTTATCAATGAAGGATGGCCATCAAAGCAATCTAGTTTACTTCAAGAAGTGCAGCCTTATTTTCCATACAGAGATGAGATTTTGTCTGACAAAGGTATCATAATGAAAGGTCCAAAAGTAACTATTCTAAAGTCCTTTCTACCAGAGTATATTACTATCTTGCATTGTGATCACCCTGGAATCGAATCTACCAAAACAAGGGTGAGAGACCTATTATTTTAGCCTTTTATATCACAAGACATTGAGAGAGCACTTTTATCTTGCTCAGTGTGTAATAGTACAAAGTCATATCAAAGAAGGAACTACTTCAGCTTAACTAGATTCCTGGACTACCATGTATAACTCTGCACAAAGTTATTTCTGACAATGGCACACAGTTTGCAAGCCAACAGTTCAAACGATTTGTTGAAGATTGGGACTTTACTCATGTCACAAGTAGTCCAGAGTAGCTGCAGTTAAATGGTTTGGCAGAAAGTGCAGTGCAAAGTGCAAAACACTTACTAGAGAAGTCAAAATGAGTCAACAGAGATGTTTTCTTGAATCTCTTGAATATCAGAAATGTTCCTCGTGATAAATATATTGGTTCACCTGCTCAGAGACTTCTGTCGAGACACACCAGAACCACATTACCAATCAGTAGTCAATTGTTGGTTCCATGTGTCAAGAACTGCAGATCATTGAGAAACAATCTGTTGAGGAAATACCTATCCCTGAAGTCCTACTATGATAAGACCAGCAAACCACTCAATCCATTATGAGAGGGAGAAGTGGTAAGAATGCAAATATCCAGAGGTTATGATCAGATTGATGCTGTGAAGAATATGGTCCAGAACCAACATTTACATTATAGAATCAGAAGGAGCAACTTTTAGGCAGAATCAGAAACATTTCAGCTGGTGTCTGAGCTTATACCACAGCATATAGCCTGTGAGAAAAACTCTTTATCTCAGAGGGAGTTGCCTGGTGTTTCAATTCCTGAGGAAGTTGCAGAGGACATTCCTGTTCCTATGACAAATCCAGAAGTCCCTGATATGAGTTGTGCACCGCAGAATGTCTTTTTTACTAAATTTGGTCCCAGCGGTTATGTTACAAGATGTTGTCAAATCTCTAAACCCTGTAGCAGATACCATGCAACTTGGACATGGACATTCTGTTTTGTTTCCAATGTACATAGTAATGTGTGCCTAGCTCTAACATTGTTTTGCATAAAGGGCAATCTTTTTAAGAGGAAGGATGTAGATCAATATCTGTGTATATACCTTTAAGGAGCTATCCAAGGGCTTGCACAAGTGTATAAATACTCAGCATGTGTCAGCTTGACTGCCATTTTGTAGTCAGCTGTTGAGTTGTGAACATGTATGTATGTATGTAAGGTCTGTTTGTTAACTAGTTTGTTCATATTTTATAATGCTGCTATCCATCCTGGTGTGTTTGTATGTATTAAAGCATCTGAATGAAACTCCAAGCATTATTGTTTTATGTATGAGAGATGAACAAGTAGCAGGTATATACTCACACAATATTAAACAGACACTTCAATTATCACAGGTGTATCTCTTGCTGTCTGTTGTGTCCTTTCATTGTCTTTGCTTTCATAGTAACAACTCTGTCTCTGTTTCCTTCCCTTATGTTATCTTTATCAATGCTTAAAGTACCCCCAGAAATATGAACAACATTTCTTGTTAAAGGGCAGTAACTGTGGACATTTAAGAAAAGATTTGAATGTTAGAACTGTCATTCTCCTAAAATCAGTGAAATTACTTACAGATGTCTATTTTAAATCTTCTCCCTGAAACACCCTTATTTGGTGAATATGAAAGAAGGGAGGATGGGAATGCTGATAACTCTTGCAGTCAGGGTAATTAAAAACTCCTGCAAGCCATTAACAGGGAATACTTCTCAATTCTGTCCCTTGCATTGCTGGGGTGTGTGCATGCAATCATGTAGATCCTTATACCATGTTTACATTCCCTACACATAGTGCAACTTTTAATATTCATGAATGTGAATGATTTAACTCCTTGTTTGCATAATTGGAGTGATCACAGGGCTGACTCTGCACTATATATAAAGGTAATGGTGTAGCTGATGTCCTTGTATTGTACTGGGGAGAGTTTTATTTTTTGAAAAACAAAGCTTGTCACTGTTGGTAAAACAAGCCTGGAAGATTTATCTATTTCCTATAGTGTTGCATTGTCAAGGTATGTTGCTAATTCTTAAGTAATGATTTTAGTTTAACATTAAAATGTGATTTACACTGATCACTGAAATGCATTTGTATAGCTTTTGATTTATTTACTTTTCTTCACTATTGTTGCTGTAGCCATGTCTGCAATTCTACCATTGAGCTACATAATGCTACATGGTCAGTTTATTACTATTATTTTATTTTGAATGCCAAATATTTACAATTATTGTATTATGAGCATGTATTAAGGTCTGGCATTTTTGTCTGTGTTTGCAGGGAAGGAAAACAGTGTTCTCTTATTCTATTTGGACTGGTCTGACTCCATAGCAGTGAATATTGCAGTTGCAACATTTTATGGTTACTTTTCTAATGCTGCATTTATAATTGTTAACATAGCAATATACTAGAAAGTTTAAGCCTATAGTATATCCATTAAAGAAGTGTTATAAGATTTGTACTAATAATTGAGTTTTCAATATCCTATGTTTGTTGTATATGAGCGGTTGTTGGGAGGAATTGGGGATTGACTGGAGGGGGATTGGGCAGGGTGTTGGGGAGACTGGATGGGGTATTGCAGTTCATTGAGGTAGAGTTGGTGGGGTGATTGGGGGCATAATTTGTTTTTAGTCATAAATGAGCACTTAACATGTATCACTTGTTTATGTGCATGTAGGTTGCATGCAGTTACACAGAAATGAACAAACAGTGACCTTGTCTGTTCATTATATATGTTATTATTTCTGTCTGTCTGTTTTCTGTTTCTTCTCATACAGGGATATGGGACTCAAGAAGACATCTGTACCCCATAACCCACCATATATTAATGAAGAAAATGATGTCATTATCCACTCCTTACATCATCATGGAGATATTCTGTTAGGGAAAGGTAGAGGTGACCAGTCTGTCTGAGACAGGATATGGTAGCAGGTGGTTGATTATCAGTGTATGTATTATGCGATCAAAGCTTTACTTAGTCGAGTAACTAAAGCTCAATCACTAAATATCAAAAATGCAAAACCACAAATGGCAGTTTCTAGGCAGGGAAACAATGATCTAGTCCCAACAAAAAAGACAAAAACATTAAACACAAATTAAGTGGGAGGCTTCACCCCCCCATGTGGGGGCTGTGCCCCCAGACCCCTAACTAAATATACCAACTCCGAGATCGCACCCCATTGTAGAAAGGGCAAAATCCATGTAACAACCAAACAAATTGTTTCCCTGTATGGAAACTGCTGTTTGCAGTTTTGCGTTTTTGACATTTAGTGATCGAGCTTTAGTTACTTGACTAACTAAAGCTTTGATCACTTAATATAGACCCGATGATCATAATACAGCTGGAGGCCATTGGAGATCCTACTCTCAGATAAGTCACTGGGCAACTGACATGAAAACCTCTGCCTTCTGTAGGGCTGCAGCAATTGCACCAGAAGAAGATGCTATGGGGGACTGAAGGGGGGGGTCTTTCTTCTGAACCACTTACTGAAACAAAGGATTTCCTGTCCACTATCAGAGAGAAAGACAGCTCATCAGAGGGTTCCACCAGAATTCTTGACATTGGTGCAGATGCTTATGATAGACCCAGAGTGTCACAAGATGACATTCCAGGTATGCAAGTAGCAAAAGTAAGATTGTTATATCTTTGTATGCATATATCTCAGATATCTGAAACATACATCTCTCTCTCTCTCCCCCTCTCTTCTCTCTCTCTCTCTATATATATATATATATATGTATATATATATATATATATATATATATATATATATATATATATATATATATATATATATATATATATATATGGTTCTACCTGACTTCACCGACACGCCGGAACATCGACAGCGAAATCGGGAGCCGCAGAAGAGCGAAACTGCAGAAGACCGACGCGACGGGACCCAGAAGATCGACAGTGCAGAAGACCGACCCGACGGATGAAAGCACCGGCGCTGAGGATGCCGAAATGGGAAAAGGCTGTGTAAGTATGCGGTAGTGACGGACGTTAGGGTGCGAGTAAGGTAAGTGTGGATAGGGGTGGGTTAAGTGAGTTAGGGTTAGGGAGCGGGTCAGGTAAGTGTGCGGTAGTGAATGTGTTTGGGTTAGGGGCGGGATAAGTGAGTTAGGGTTAGGGAGCGGGTCAGGTAAGTGCGGTAGTGATTGTGTTTGGGTTAGGGCGGATAAGTGAGTTAGGGTTAGGGAGCGGGTCAGGTAAGTGTGCGGTAGTGACGGACCTTAGGGTTAGGGTTTGGGTCAGGGTTGTAGGTAGTTGTGTATGTGAGGTTTAGTGTGGGTTTGCAGGGATTTTGGTGTGCTTGTGTTGTGTATGTGGTTTTTGGATGGGGAATGTGTTTTGTTTGTTGATTGTGGTGTGTGAAGTGTATAAGGTTTCGTGTTTGTGTACCGTCGGTTATTTCGTTGTCGGGCATGTGGATTTTCGTGTTTTTGTACTGTCGGTTATGTGGTTTCGGTGATTGCGTTGTCGGTGTTGTGGTGTTTCGGTGAAGTCAGGTAGAACCATATATATATATATATATATATATACACACACACACACACACACACACACACACACACAGACAGAGATATCTGTGTGAAACAGACTATAGCCATACAGAAAGGATGGAGTTTACATGGGGTTGGGGGGCAGCCAACTGTTCACACACGTTTTCTATAAAAAACTTTTTAATCAGTGCTTCTGAACTGGGACTCTTCTTTTTCTCTTGGTTAATTTGCATTGTGATACATAGCAGACTTCTTTCATTTGCATTCCTCTCATACAGCCACTTCTGGGTTGCAGGCTACCAGCTCACCTACACATAGTAAGCACATATTTGTTCCTTGTTAATACTGTATATAATGTATATTCAGGTCTATATAACAGCAATGGTTTTGTAGCTTTAGCATCTGTTTTGAAGTTTAACATACCTTTATTATAAGGAAAATATGTGATCAGTTTATTATAATTTTTCTGTTTGTTGTGTTTATTATTTGTTATCATAGGTGAGCCTGACAGTGGTGTTGGAGTACTGGTAGCCTCTGATGGTGATGGCCATGGTGAATAGGCCCAGTCTGGGAGGGCAGAGGGCAGTCTGACACTGAGGTTGTGACTCCCTTTTCCCCTGCCCATGTTTTGGGCACAGTTGGTATGTATACACATGTATATCAAAGACACAGAGACCTCTCTGGTTGCAGAGTTGGTTGCATAGCCATTGTGAAGGTGTGGCACCAAGGAGGGATAGTAGGGGTGTTTGGAGGAGATATGTGGTCTACACTCCTTCTGAAGTTGGTGTGTCATTAGATGCCACCAGATGTATGCGTAGGGCCATTGTGGAGGCACAGGCAAATTACACTAGGGCCTCGGAAGTAATAGTGTGACTGCTGAATGTTGTGCATTCTGATGTGAATGACTTTCTGAACTATGCGGGAAACTCCTTAGACGGATGAGCAGCACACTGGATCAGGCAGTTTCTGTGATGGAAAGTTTGTTAGGAAAGGTATGCTCCATGTGGCCAGACAGACTCTCAATCTTCTGGTGTTAGCAGATGTGGCTATGCAAGATCTCACTCCCACAGTGATACTACAGTCACTGCTCCATCAGTGATCGCAGTATCCACATTCAGATGTGTCAGGCCATGGAGCTGTGCTTCTGGATGTAGTCTTGATGAGAACTTGTCCAACAGACATCTTTCACATTCAAGTAGCCCCCTGATGTCTAGCCAGACCCATGAAAATAGCTGTGCAACTCATGGCAGAGGTGGTTCTCATGGTTGGAGCAAACATGCTGAACTGAGTAGTCTGCCATGCATGTCTCATACCTGTCTAAGATGCTATAATGGAGTGCTAACACTGAACTTGATCATGTTCATTCAGACTCATACACATAGACATGCACATAGAAAATAAATTCACATGTCCATGCCACTTTATACACATGCAAACTATCCAAACAGTACCATGAGTGCTATATATCTGATGCTACTGGCTATGAGCACTGTATACGCTGAGGGATACATGTGTTTCTTACTTGCACATACTCACTTCTTTGGTGTCAGAGTTGCCCTCTAATATACCAATTGTGAAGCCTGCAGTGGTTAAAGAGGAGCAATATTAGCTTGGGAAGTCCACTCTAGTCAGTGCTTTATGAGGAATCTCATTCAAATGTCTTTGGCCAGGGTTCACCTTGACTGGGATGGTAGAAAAGGAAGCAAGCAAGCAGGTGTGTTTGAGGATATCCCCTGCACATGTCTTGATATCTTGATAGGGAATGATTTTGATAATGCAAAACCTTGTGTCATACCATGACACTCATTCAGGCTTGGAGACAGGCATTTGGGTCTGATAGTATGGGGGAGACCCAGACAGACCGCGATCCTGAAGCCAGGACTGGTGATGTGGCTAATTGAGGGAGGGACCTACCCTCTAGCAGTGTGTCGGAAGATGAGCCACAGATGCTGGTAGGTACTGATGTTCTCTTGGACAGGGTGACCACAAGGGCAAAAGTGAGAGGTAGTATCCAGGCTGACAGACACTGCTGTCAGAAGATACCAGACTTCCTGTGGAAAGGGAGCTGGGAAAATTCACAAAGACAGAGTTGAGATATTCTCAGCTTTCAGACTCTACATTACAAGGGTTGCAGGAGGTAGCTAGGCAGGCACCTGATTCTCAAGGAAAAAGGGAGTCTGTTTACTGGAGCACAGGGTTACTGTATAGAGAGTGGACCCCTGAGGGAGGGTTAGAAGGTGAGGTAGTACAGCAGTTGGTAGTGCCCAGAGCCTACCATCTGTTACTCAACCATAACTCATGACAATCCTTTTGCAGATCATATGCACATAAAGTGTACCAAGTGATGTATTATGCAGAACCTTTATTGGCCTGGGATTACCAGGGATGTAACAGGGTTCTGCAGGACCTGTGAGCAGTGCTAAAAAGTAGGCAAGGCAAGAGGCAAGGTTACTGTATAGACAGTGGACCCTTGAGGGAGGGCTGGAAGGTGAGGTAATATAGCAGTCGGTAGTGACCAGAGCCTACCATACGGCACTTCTAGCCATAGCCCATGACATTCCTTTTGCAGATCATATGGGCATAAAGCATATCAAGACACATATTATGAAGAACCTTTAGTGGCCAGGGATTGCCAGGGATGTAACAGGGTACTGCAGGACCTGTGAGCAGTGCCAAAAAGTAGGCAAGGCAATGGAGACAAGGTGTGATTGAGGAGCCATTTCAGAGGGTATCTATGGATAGTGTGGGGTCTCTGAGTACCCCAAGCTCCACAGGGAAGAATTACATCCTAGTGGTAGTAGATTATACTATGAGATACCCTGAGGCAGTGTCTCTATCTTCCATCAAGGCTGAAAAGGTGCCAAAAAAAGTAGAAACACCTCTGGGGTAAGGTACCTTCAAACCAAGTAAACCAAACAAAAGGGTAGTGATTCCATATACCAATAACAACAATAGCATAACTGAGGTCATTAGGAGAAATTGGGGTATATTGCAATTCGATGAGCGAATAAAGGAATTGGCAGAACCACACCCCAGTTTTTGTTACAAGAATTCCAAATCATTGAAGAATGTGCTATGTTATGAGTAGAATACCTTTAACAATCCACTTTCCTCTAGAAAAGGTACCTTTTCTTGTCATAACTGCAATCAATGCAGTTTTGTGTTGAACAAAAATTATTTTGAACATCCTGACACACATATAAAATATGAATTCAATCATTATGCTGATTGCAGGACACAAAATGTGGTCTATTTAGCTTCATGTCAGAAATGTGAAAGATTTTACACTGGTAAAACAAATAGAAGCCTTAGAGAGAGAATAAGGGAACATACATATGCAATTAACAAAGAAAATGGTGTTAATGCCCTAGCCAAACATGTTTTGCAATATGATACAACACATACCTTTAAGTTTCTAGTCTTAGAACTTATACATGCTACAAAAGACTAGGAAACATCAGTAATTATACAGAAAGGGAAGAATGCAAGTGAATAATCAGATTACATGCAGACAGAGGACATGGCTTGAATGACAGAGTTTCTTTAAAGCCATTCTTGCTTGATTGTCCTTTGAAACATTGATACACAGTTCTAGTTGTCTTGAGTTTCATGCTAGTCTATATTGGTTATACCTATGCAAATACATACATATTCTTTCAGAACAATAAAGAGTTTTTATGTGTTATCTTTTATTACTTATATATTGCTTTAAATAGCTTAAGATATGCAATGAGAACATGCCTATATGAGTTTAATAAATATGTTTCAATTTAAGTGGTTTTATATAATAGAGGTTATATTATATATAAATATATGTTTTTTGTAGGTTTTATTTATGATTTTAACATTGTTTGTATAATGAATGGTATTGAAATTTGTTTTTTTTTTTGGATAATTTAATCATGTGGTCTTTTATATAGTAGCCTATTGGCTGTTAACTCAGTGGAACTGATATTTAAAAAGATGCTGGAAGTTGTTTTAATAGTTGAAGTCTGAAGAAGCATCCGTGGAGATGTGAAAGCACTTACTAAATAAAAGTTTTGTTGTGATATATTTTTAATGGACTGGTTTGCTTCGATAGTCATGGAGTACCTACATATCTCTTATTACTTAAGGCTGAAAAGGTGGCAGATGCTTTGCCAGAGATTTTCAGCAGGGTAGGTTTACCAAGCAAAATACTGACTGACAGAGGTGCCAGTTTTATGTCAGACCTCCTGGCTTGTCTATGGGATCATTGTGGGGTGAAGCACCTAAAGATCACCCCCTACCATGTCCAGCCTAATTGTCTTGTGGCGAGGTTAAACTCTACACTAAAGACCATGCTACATGCATTTGCAGACCAGTTTACAAAAGAGTGGGACAGATATATGCTCCATCTGGTGTTTGCATACAGGGAGGTGCCCCAGGAATCTACATTGTAGAAAGGGCAAAATCCCTTTGAGTTGGTGTATGGGCATAGGTTGAAGGGACCCTTAGATTTGATTTATGATGAATGGGAGGGTGAGTGTGAATCCCACAAGGAGCCTGTTGTGACATATGTCCTAAACCTCAGGACAAGGCTTAGGGAGCTCATGAGCTTGGCTCAGGAGAATGTGGCAGGAGCCCAACAGCACAAAAATGTCTGGTATGAAAGAAATGCTTGAGCCAGAGGGTATGCTGGGACAGCAGGTTATAGTGTTCATTCCTGCCAACCCTCACTCTTTACCTTAATCTTATCTGATAAAAAAAGTTGTAATCTACCACATTACTTTTATTTAGTATTGCCAGTCTAGTACATTTTTTATTATTGTATCTCACAAAGGTAAAGGCAGCGGGTACAGGCAATAAAACAGGAACATAAGATAAATAAAACAATTTAATGCAAGCACTTCCATTTAGTGCAATGACCAAACTTCACCAGACATAAAACAGCATTTCTACTCCTGTTAGCAATCACCATTCACAGGAAATTAAAAATACAGCAACCAATCATGAGACAAATTGAATTAAGATTTCATTCACTTCTTAAATACCCCATTACAAGAATATAATAATATCTTAATATACTACAACAAAATAAAAATTAATAAAGAATAAAAAACTACCTCACAAAAGTTTATAATTTAAAAAAACTTGTAATCAAAATCATATCATTTAGGCCTGGTGGGAAGGTGGCATTCAAAAAAATCTGCCACCATGTTTCTTTCTGTTCCAAATACAGTTTCCAAGGTACACCCCAGGGATCCCTATTAACTTGATGTAGAACTGAAAACTTAAAAGAATGTTCAGAAAATGCACTTAGATGTCTAAATAATGCATAAGTAACTCTTTTTCTGGGAAATTTTATAATTATGTTTTTAAATACTTTGGGCCAGTTTATGTTGGTCTTGCCCATATAGAAGGCAGGACATTGGGTACAAATAGCAATATATACCATTGCTTGTGAGTGACAACTAAATTTTCCCATTATTTGAATATTTTTGTTTTTGACCATAAGGTTAGATCCATAATGTATGTATCTGCATTGCTGGCACATCCTGCCTTTACTTACTTTAGGATCCTGTCTTTCCAAAATACTCTTCAGGTTAGAACCTCTTCTGTAAATAATGTTAAGGTAACCCCCCCCAAAACTCTCATTAATATCCTGGTCACCCACTATAATATCCCATTTCTTACAAAGAATATCAGATACAAGATAACTGTTACTAAAAACAAAATAGTAGCAAAAGGACAAATTATATTTTTACTCCTAGAGGTGCTCCTTCCTAAGTTAACTCACACTTTATTAACAACATAGGACCCACTACAATTAGATTCAGTGGAGTCACTCATTCTCACACCCACAATAGTACCACTTGTACAATCTTGAAGCCGTAATAATGGCCTATAAAGGCCATTCCTTCACTTGATTATCACTTCATTCTGAATCTTAGTAAACCAGGGGGGTATCCATGATTTGTAAACATTTTAGAAATACAAACACATTCTTGTATAAAATCATCATACTCTGAAACCATCTGGGCTGCCCTCACCATCTGTTCTTTTACCCCCCCCACATTTCACATGTTGTGGATGGCTATTGGAAAAATGACGGTAACTGTTAGAATGGGTCGGTTTTATAAAAATGGTAGATTTTAACCCATTATTAGATAAGGTCTTAATTATCCAAACATCCAGGTAAGCAATTTTGTCCAACCCAACCATATATGTAAATTTTAAACATTCAGTTGTATTGCTAATATACTCAATAAAAAGAGGGATCTCATTCTGGAGCCCTGTCCAAACAACAAATAAATCATCAAGGTTTCTGACATACATGGTTATATTGGGATAAAAGTGACTAGAAAATAAATAACACTTTTCCCACCATGCCATAATAATATTAGCAAAAAGGGGGCCACATGCAGATCCCATTGCAACACCCTGTAATTGTTTTAAAAAGTGTCCCTCAAAATGTATATAATTATGTACTAACATCAACTCCATCAAGTGACAGTAGGTGTTGTTTTGCCCTGGGATCAACCCAGAACTTGAAACAAAAATTCAGAAAACCACTCAAGGCCCAACTGGTGAGGTATGTAACTAAACAAATCTTTGATATCAATTGTAATAAAAGTTTCATCCTGAGATGAAGTCCATTGATTACATAAGCATAACAATTGCCAAGAATCATGACAAATATGTGGTATTTTCGACACCTCATGCTTCAAATGATTGTCAAGAAAACATTCTATATAACAAGTTTTAGACCATCCAGAGTCAACAATAGAACATAAAGGAGGACCCTTTTTGTCCTTATGTATCTTCAGCACTCTGAAAATGGCTGGAATTTTGGGGCAGTTGGTGGTCATATAGTCATACTCCATGGCAGTAATTTGCTACTGGGTCAACATATCTAATAATTCACAATCAATCCTTTTATATGTCACATTAACTTCATTGAGTGAAACCTCACTATATGTATCAACATATAATATTTGATACATTCTCTGATCATAATCAATATAATCCATTATAACAATACCCCTTCCCTTATCGGGTTCTATGAATCTTAAATCATTATGCAATCTCAATTCATTCAATAAGGCCCATGCATCTGGGGACATATTATTGGAAGAATAACCACTAGGGGTTGTTAAAAAATATCTGAAATCCACTTCACATGCTTTCTCAAACATTTTAAGTGAATGATGTAATTCTGGGTTGTAAATACTAGGAATACGTACAATATTATTTCCCAATGCCTGTGTTAAACTATTATCATTTCTATGAATGACATGTAAATTTAAATTACGAATGTATAATTTCAAGTCACAAACCAACTTAGTCAAGTCAAGATTTACTAGGCACAAAATAAGAACCTCTACTAAAGAGTTCAGCATGAGCAGGGAACAGTGTTACACCACTGCAATTATAAATCTTAAAATCACCAGTAAAGTTATAAATAATCTCATAAGATTCATTTACAGTCACCTCTGAAATCTGGAGCTGTTGTATCTGTTCCTCTGACCATGCCAATTCCTCCTGGATGTTTGTTGATATGGATTTTGGTTCTAAAGTGTCTGATTGTGAAGATGTTTGGATCAACAATTGGGAAGGAAACCTTCTGGGGGTAAAAATATATTTTGTCCTTTTGTTACTACTTTTTTTACTAACAGTTATCTTGTATCTGATATTCTTCATAAGAAATGAGATATTATAGTGGGTGACCAGGATACTAATGACCATTTGGGGGCTTACCCTAACATTTACATAAGCGGTTCTAACCTGAAGAGTATTTTGGAAAGACAGGATCCTAAAGTATGTAAAGGCAGGATGGCTCCATGTGATATGTGCCATCAATGCAGATACATACATTGTAGATCTAACCTTATGGTCAAGAAAAAAATTGTTCATATAACGGGAAAATGTAGTTGTCACTCACAAGCAGTGGTATACATTGCTATTTCTACCCAATGTCCCACCTTCTATGTGGGTAAGAGCCAATGTAAATTAGCCCAAAGAACTTACGGACATAATTATGAAATTTCCCAGAAAAACATTGCTAATGCATTATTTAGACATCTAAGTGCATTTTCTGAACATTCTTTTAAGTTTGCAGTTCTACAGCAAGTTAATAGGGATCCCAGGGGTGGGCCTTGGAAATTGTATTTGGAACAGAAAGAAACATGGTGTTAGATTTTCTGAATGCCACCTTCCCACCAGGCCTAAATGATATGATTTCAATTACAAGTTTTTTTTTTTAATTAAAAACTTTTGACAGGTAGTTTTTTTTATTCTTTATTAATTTTTATTTTATTGTAGTGTATTAAGATATTATTATGTTCTTGTAATGGGGTATTTAAGAATTGAATGAGATCTTAATTCAGTGTGTCTTGTGATTAGTTGCTTTATTTTTAATTTCCTGTGAATGGTGATGTATAACACGAATCGAAATGCTGTTTTATGTCTGATGAAGCTTGGTCATTGCACTAAACAAACGTTCTTGCATTAAATTGGTTTATTTATCTTGTGTTTCTGTTTTATTGCCTGTAACTGCTGCCTTTGCCTTTGTGGTTTACTTTGTTTTTCTGTTTTTTTTTAGTTTTTATTATTGTGTCTTCCTCTCTGTATTTATCTAGTATTCATTACTTATTTAATGTGTGCTTTAGTACTTGCTATTGTCTTGTTCATGTATCATGTATTAACTTTTATGTAACATTTGGTGCTTTTCTCCCCGGGCCTCCACTGAAAATGGGTTTATGACCCAATTGGACTTTCCCAGTAAACAAATGTTAAATAAATACATAAAATAAAATAAATAAATTCCTATCAGACACAGTAAGCTGCAAGCAGCTTGGGAGGGACCATTCAAAGTGATAAGGAATGTCAGTAATGTTAACTACATGGTAGAACTGCTAGGCAGGAGGCAGTGGCACAAATTGTACTATATTACCATGATGAAGCCTTATCATGATAGGGAGGCCCTTGCGCTGAGTATCTGTAGTGGATGGCATGAGAAGTCTGAGGGGGATCTGGTGACTGATCTCCTCAGTGAGGCTCAGACTGACACATCAGTGAAGGGGGTAGCAATGTTCCAGCAGCTATCCCCTACCCAGGTCCAGGAAATCTGAGCAATGTTACAGGAGTTTGGGGACATTTTCAATGGGAAATCAGGGTGCACCCACGTGGTGAAGCACCATGTGGAAACAGGGCCCCAAAGACCTATCAAGCAGGCCTTTTATAGGGTGCCTGAATGAGTCAGACAGACTCTAAGGGTGGAGATACTGGAGATGTTGGAACTTGGAGTAATCCAGACATCCAGCAGTTTGTGGGCCTCCCCAGTGGTGTTAGTACCAAGGAAGGATGGGAGAACAAGGTTCTGTGTGTATTACAGATGACTAAATAGTCACACAGAATCAGATGCTTACCCTATGTGTAGGACAGATAAAGCCTTAGAGAAGCTGGTGGGGGGGGGCTAAGTATCTGACCACTATTGATCTGACCAAGGGCGACTGGCAGGTGCTTTTGACTCCCAGTGCTAGACAGAGGTCTGCTCTTGCTTACCTGGATGATATTGCCATTCACAGCCATTTCTGGCAAGAGCACCTTTAGAATGTCAGGGAGGTGCTGGGCAGATGGCAAAGAGCAGGGTTGACCATTAAGCCCAGCAAGTGTCAGGTGGGTATGGCAGAGGTCTCCTACCTCAGACATAGAGTGGGCAGCCATAGGATGAGGCTTGAACCTGTTAAATTGGAAGCCATTCAGGCAAGGCTTGCCCCTGTTACCAAAGAGCAGGTAGGGTATGCTTAGTGACAGTGGGATATCATAGAAAGTGTGTCCCCAGTTATAGTGCAATAGCTGCTCCCCTCACAGACCTTACAAGGAAAAACAATCCAGATAAGGTTGTGTGGACCCCACCATGTGAGCAGGTATTTCAGAAGCTTAAATGAGCTTTGGGATGCCCCCTGTGTTAGCCAGTCCATATTACAGCAAAGAATTTGTTGTGCAGTGCAGGTGGAATCTTCAAACCATAGGGTGGGGGCTGTACTTAGCCAGGTTTCCTCAGATGGAGAAGAGCACCCAGTGATATAAATCAGCCATAGTCACTAACCCAGGAAGATATGTTATGCGGCTGTAGAAAAGGAAGGTCTAGACACAGTTTGGGAACTGCAGCATCTTCATCCTTATCTGTATGGAAGGAAACTCACTGTAGTTACAGACCACAATACCTTAACATGGCTACAAACATCCAGTCAAAAAATGCCAAGTTATTAAGGTGGAGCTTAGGACTGCAGGTATGTGACGTGAAAGTACAACACTGTAGTGGGTTCAGCAATGCCAACACAGATGGGCTGTCAAGACAGGGAATGGGGTAACATATTCTAAGATAGGCTTATTTCTCTCAAGCCATGTTTCTTAAGGTTCGCTTGAAAAACTAGTTTGAGTCTTCAAAGGGGGGAGAGATGTGATGATACTGGTTAGTGCCAGAATAGCCAGTTGGAGTTCTGTAAAGAATGGTATGTTCCTTGCATATCAAACTGAGTTATACAAGACACTTGTGTTACAAATGTATTAGAACTGTATGACATTTTAATATCAAACTGACTTGCACAAATGCTTATTTTACAAATGTACTAAGACTGTATGGCATTTGAATATCAAACTGATTTGTACAGACACTTATGTTACAAGTGTATTAGAACTGTATGGCATTTGAAAATCAAAATGTGTTTGTAAAGTTGCTAGTGTTAAAGCATATATCAACAGTGGATCCTGCTGGACAGAGAAGGAATACACATGTAAGACTGTATGTATATATGTTAGCAAAAGACACTGAACGAGAAGGGGATAAACAGCTAGCTTACTTTTTACTTTAAGAAAAATAATGTTAATTGGACCACCTGTTGGGCCATGGAAGTGCTTATCTTGCAGCTCTGAATGGGACCAGAGATGGTTTGTCTGGAAGAAGCCTTTGTTCATTAGCTCAGTAAACAGAGGGGAAGCCCCAGGCACTGCCATAAACATTAGAAAAACTTTAGATAGACATCATTTCACATCTATGGTAACATCTTGTCTCAAGCTTCAAAAGGGAATAGTGTGAGAACCTAGACAGGTGATCAGATGAAGTCATTCTGTCAGCCATCCTGGAAATTTTTAAATATTACAAAGAGAAATCTCTCAGTACTGAGTATTTTGTCTTGGGCCTGACAAAAAGAAAGACCATTCACCATATCATCTGCCTTGCTCTATCAAGTAAGTAGGGAATAATAACTTTCCTAGATTCAGTCAGGAAAATATAGTGAAGTTTAGTTTAGATATTTTTTTCTTTATTTGACTGAGTCTGTCCATCAATGTTAGTTTCAATATTTCCTGTGATTTGAACTCTGTTTACTGTAAATATATTCAGTATTTTCATGCTCTTTTATTATTTATTATTAAATATATTTAAAACTTTTATTGTGGCTGGTCCTTTTAGAAATTATTTAACCTTTGAGAGTACTTATATTTATTTGGTGACACTGTGTGGGCCATTCCTGAAGGCCTAGCTGTCTTGGTCAACTACTACCATTTGTTTTAGTATTAATATTACACAGTATAATTGGACCCATATGCCATAAATATTCCTTTTAACTCATTCACTCCAATGGAGTCAGGAAGTTTTCACTGTAAATTCCCATGGGGGAGCCTAAGCCTTTTGACAAAATCCAATTATGTCATCACATTAAAACAAATGTCCATGTCTCTGGAACCATGGGGATTATGAAAGAATTATAAATGGCAAACTCTTCAGCACAAACAATTTTTATAGTAGTAGCATCGTTTAGGTTCTAGGTCATAAACAGAATTTTATAAGTCACAGTAAACATAGTAACAATTACATTTGTAATATTTTGTAAACAAATTAATATATCTCAGCAACCACTCGAGTTACACACATAATGTCAGCAGCATTTTATTCATCTAGCTGAGAGCTTTCATATGAGGTTAAAGAGTTCTGTCTACATTGCTTGTTTTTGAGATATTTAGAAAAATGTGGAAAATTATATCTATATAAATTAATATCATAAAAACAACAGGTAATATATCTTTACCTTCACTAAACAGAGGTCAAATATTAATGCAGTTGAGTTTGCCATTGTGTAAGCTTTAAGATGAAATATTTAAAAACTTTGCACATGGCATGGTTTTGGAATTATTGATGCAAATATGAGAAAGCAATATTTGACATCTAGAGGAGTCAGTAGGAGTTAACTGCAGATGCACTTGGAGGCATCACTCAGATGTAATGAGTTAAACTTATTATTTAGCTGTTCTGACAATTAGATATTCTGTTTAATCACTAAGGCAAGGTCACTGTTCCCCCCTAATTATAGGTTCTGTTATCATAGTGGTTCTCTCTTTAATGTTGTTTTTGATGTACATACTATTGAACATAAGACATGTTTGTTTTCCAACTTATACAGTACATTTTACACATGTTGTATGGCCATGTTTCACTGATGCCTATAGCTCCTATGCTACTGATGAATACACATTTCTCCTTTATCTGTAATACTTTGAGACCATCGTACAGTATACTTCTGTATGTGTGAATACTGACTCATACAGACCTCTACTAGTTAACTCTGCTTTACAAAATGCACAGTTTTGTTAAACACCTGTTTGTTGAACACATTAGTATAAGACCACTGCATGTCCACATATCTAGCAGATGTACATTGTAAAACTAAATGCTATCTGGCAGTTACACACCTTGAGTTTGAGTGAAGCATGAAGGCTTATAGCATTTATGTGTCAGATGGTTGTGTATTCCTTCATTATCTATGAAAATACAGAAACACACTTCCAACAGTTGTTTGTTATGAGCGAAGGTATTGGGTTGTGTATTATTTCAACCTTTTAAGCAAGAGTACAGCCAATATATATTGTGGTTAAATGTAGGTGCAAATCCACATAGGCAATATCTTTCAATAGTTATCGAAAGGTATATTTTATGTCTTTTTAAGTTATGTGAACTCAATGATGTTATGTGATAATGTTTAGTAAGTTGATAGGTTGTTGTAATGTATATTAGATGAACTAGTGTAGTAATGGTTGTAGTCTGAAGACGTCTGTTTTAAAGATGAAAGCAGAGAAAAAAAAATGTGTCACGCTAAAGAATTGGATTCCTGACTGCCTCCTTTTGCTGTTTTCAGAAAGAGCAAATTTCCTTATCCCTACCGTAATGTGATCTTACTTGAATGGCTCGATGGACAGTATGTTAAACGACATATGCCGTTTGATGATTTTTCCATTCAATGAGCAGTCATAGACCCTAATTAAATAACCACTAATAATATAATAATCTGCTTTTCATAAACACTTAATATTTATGACATTATTCAAACCTGTCACCTTATCAGCTTTTAAAGCAATTTGCCATTTTAATTTCCCGATGTCTAATGCATTATTAAAACTGACAAGAAAAGATCTTTGCTCAACACTATCTAGTACAAAAAATCTAAAGGAGGAATTCAATAAAGCTTACACAATTTTTTTTCATGTGTACATCATGGCATGATGAGTGCACAAGCGTGAACAGTTTTAGATTCAGTAAACCCCGCTTAGCGACAATATGTCATTGTAGCTATGGACCAGGTACATTATGCAGGCAACTATTGTGGGCTGCTTGGACAGAAATTACATCCATATGATACTACAGACTCGCATTCCACTAATATGTCACCATTTGTAATTAGTAGGCCTCATGAATGGAATATTCATGCAGTCCTACTGCAACAGATTACTTGTACATCATTCAAGGGACATGTTAGACAGTGAGGTTAAATGATAGACTAGTGTGTGTGTCCCACAGAACATGGGTTTTTGTTCCCCCACCCCTAAAAACAACAGTGTCCCCTTTGTATCTGCCATAACACTAAATCATTTATGCTATATGAGCATTTCACACAGTTGGTATGCCACACAGTATCAGGACAGTAATGTTCAGTTTGAGCCTACATTGTATGTGTTAGGTAACTGAGGAGTAGCAATGTAGATATGTATGCAGGTGATGGTGTGATGAATGATCCCCTTTCTATCAAGCAGCTTCTGTTGCTCAAAGGACTAAGGCTGTTAGCTTGTATAATGGTGCTCAGGACTCTAATCCTGAGATATCTAGGTATTTAGCATGTAAAGTAATACGTATTTTTTACAGACTGTGACTCTGTGTGTGCTATACTAGTATTAACTTATTTCACATATTAATTACAAATTTGTGTGCTGCACTGCATATCTAAGACCTGTTCAAAAGGTCTTAGCCAATTTGCATGAAGTGCAGCAGTGCAGAAACAGGTTCAGAGGTCACACCGTGTTGCACACATAATCCCAACCTGGAGTACAACTAAGTGTGGGCTGGAGTCAGTTCATAGTACAGTAAGTCTCTGATGTAAGCAAAAGACCTCCCATTTACACACTGCTTAGCAACATGCAAACAATCCAAAAATACCATTGTGCATGCCCGTGCACTTAGTTAAGCAGAGGGCAAATCCGTTGCTCCTTGAGCAATTGATTAAAAAATATATATATATGTATATATATATATATATATATATATATATATATATATATATATATGTCGATCTATATATCTATATATATATATATATATATATATATATATATATATATATATATATATATATATAATCTATCTATCTATCTATCTATCTATATATATATATATATATATATATATATATATATGATTACATTTATATACATATATATCTATATATATGTTTGTGTGTTTATGTTTGTGTTGCCCTACATACCCAGATCATGGACAGTAAAGCTGCAGTACAACCCATATAATGTTGGACAAAGGACCAAAATGAAGGGCTAAACATTTGATAATGCACTTACAAAAATGTGGAAGTGCAAAGAATAACATGTTGCAATTCTATTGGGACATCTGAAGTTCAGAATTCTGGCAGTCTTCTCTAACGTCATGTGTAAATGATACTACATTTGACAGCAAACAACAATTTAGTGTGAAACACACATAAACATGAGTCAAACCTGTGTACTTGGCACAAACATCTGAAAGGTGGTGCGTCCTACCATGTCTCACTATTACAGCATGTCGAAATCTTGAAAATGTATGGCACAGCATATGAGTAAGTACATATATTGTGAAGCCATATGTTTGTATCTATGGCAGCAATAACACCTAGATTCACTATAGCCCACTGTGTCTGCTGGATTTCACCTCACATACATCAACAACTGAACAAGTTGTGTAATGTATTATGTTGTGTGCAAATTTATTGACAGTGCTAATTTAGTTTAGTCACAGGCTTGCCTATCCAAATGCAAACAGACAGATATGCCTAAAAATGGGTACTGCTGTCACATAGCTAGGCTGCGAAACAGTTTTCTGATGGTTAGGCTACTAGCTGCAGATGTCAGTAAGAAATAATGTGACTCTGCAGGCCTCCCAAGCTGTCCAATACATAACTTGTTTATGTTCTCTAGGATTAGTTCACCTGCAGTTATTTATAAAGCAGACTTGAGCTGTGGTGTGTGTGTGTTAGGTACAGTGATCTATAGTGTCTATGACTATATAGTTAGGGACTCTAATCCAGCCCAGTGTGTGTGTGTGTGTGTGTGTGTGTGTGTGTGTGTGTGTGTGTGTGTGTGTGTGTGTGTGTGTGCATCTCCCCAGAGAGCAAGTGTGAATTTCAAACCGACATTGGTTTGCACATTTTCACCCTTGTTGTTGATGCAGGCCTCCAGACTATAGTCCTCACATGGCCTGGCTGATGTTATCTACTATAACAGTACCTAAAGCCAAGTTAATGTTAGACTTGAACTGTGGAGCATGCATTCAGTACTGACATCTGTAATATATAAATCTAGAAAGGAAGGTGTTCTAGCCCAATTGGTGTGTGTGTGTGTGTGTGTGTGTGTGTGTGTGTGTGTGTGTGTGTGTGTGTGTGTGTGTGTGTGTGAGTGTGTGTGTGTGTGTGTGTGTGTGTGTGTGTGTGTGTGTGTGTGTGTGTGTATGTGTGTGTGTGTGTGTGTGTGTGTGTGTGTGTGTGTGTGTGTGTGTGTGTGTGTGTGTGTGTGTGTGTGTGTATACACACCTCCCCAAAGAGCAAGTGTACTCCCAAGCTAGCATGGGTTTACATATTTTGGCCCTTGCAGTTGATGCTGGCCTCCAAACTCTTATCCTCCACAAGGCCTGCTGATATCAACTACCATAAGATTACCTAAAACCATGTTAATATCAGACTTGAGCTTCTTTTCTGGAAACAAAGCCCTTATGTATGACATGAGAAAGATAGAATGGCCTTCTTCCATTGTGGAGACATGGTGGTCAAGGGTAAGGTAGCTGTCAACCTGTTTGCCCAGGTTTCTCACCATTGAATGTGTGCGTAAGGTGTTGCTATTGATATGGTAGTTAGCAAGGACATTGCTTTCACTGAAAGGAATGATAATACAGATTTTTTGCACTGAGTTTAAGGCAATGACTTTTGCAGCAATCATTTGTTTGTATAAGACCCTCTTGTAGGATGTTGACATCATTTTGAGATTCTATGACCAGTCCCAGCTTGCAGTCATCAGCAAACTTTGTCAGCCACAGACCTTTAGTTTTTGCTTGTACTTTGGAGAAATAGCCTCCAATCAGTAGAGATCCCAGGAATGAGCCATGTGGAACACCAGTGGTTGCAGGTCTGCTGTTGGAGAAAGATTCCCCTATTTTGACATATGAGTTCTATCGGTGTGCCAGTTAGCAACCCGTCTAATGATATAAGAGTTAATGCCTACTTGGGTGAGTTTCGCTATGATGCCTGAGTGCGGGATACTGTAAAATACCTTGGCTAAGTCCAGGTAGGCTGTATGCACAGATTTCATATTATTCGAGACTTTTGTGACTGTCTCAAAGAAGTCCACCAGGTTTAACAGGCATGATCTCCCTTTGACAAATCCAAACTGAATTGGCTGAAGTTTGTGGAGATTACCCATGTCTCTGTTGATATGATACAAGATGGTTTGCTTCATTGACTTGCAGATAAGGCTAGTCAGGCTAATAGGTCTATAGTTCCCAGGGTCAGTGGATGCACCACCTTTGTGCAAGGGAATAATTTTGGTTGTTTTCCATTCAGCTGGTATGAAGCTAGTGCTTAGACTATGTCTGAAAAGAGTACCCAATGCTGTGGCTAATTCATGTTGGAGACCATGTAGGACACAATCTGGGATAAATCCACCAAAATCTGGGATGTTATCAGATCCCAGAGATGTTGTATTTTTGGCCTTACAGAGGGTGTTTATGGCTTGCTCTTTAGATTACAAGGTAGGGGACTGGTGGTAGGGATGTCATGGGGTACATGAGGTGGGGACAGGGGAGTGAAGTTTTCAAAGAACCTGTCATCCAGCAGGTTAGCTATGTCCACAGGCTCAGTATATATGGTATCATTCACTACAAGTTTGGCCCAATTTGGGTGTTTCCTTTTAGGTTTCAGATGTAACTAGAGAATGCATCGTGGTTATCCTTTGCTGAGGAAGCTAGTTTGGACTCATAGTTTGGTTTGGAGGACTTCACAAGACTTCATATTGTCTTTTTTAAGCCAAGGAGGGAATGTTTCCAGTTTAGGAGGGCTCCCTCCCTCTTAGTCTTAGAGAGCAATTTATTCCTCTTATTGTAAAGCCTATTAATGGCAGTTGTCCACCAGGCAGGTTTGCTCTTCCTTGAGGAGTTTGTTTTGGACCTATAAGATATGACAGAGTCAATGCAGGTATGCAGATGTTTGTATAAAGTATTGGTGTAGAGCTTGCCATAGTTCCCAGTTCCATCTGAGGGAGAAAGTGCAGTAAAGCTATTTATACCATCCCATAAGAGGTTATAATCTGCTATGGAGAATTTTTTTAGTTTAGTTGCTGCTGGGAGGGGGTGTGTTGGACAGTTTCTTCAAATGAGACAGATTTGTGGTCAGACCTCACCAGGGTGGACCTCACAGTGCTGGTGCTACAATGGTCCCCCATATTGGTAAGCACCAGGTCCAGGATGTTGGCTCATCTTGTGGGGGTGTTTACCAGCTGGTCCAGGGCATTGCCATTAATGAAGTAGAGAAACCTTTGGGCAAGCGAGTTTGAGCACAAGTAATCTAACCATTCAATGGATAGGTAGTTAAGGCCACCCAAAACTATGTTTTTGGCTGCATCTTGATAGAATCAAGTCCACACAAATAAGCAGAGTAGGGGTCTTGATTCATGGAGGGGGTCCAGTAGCTGGCAATGACTTGAATACGTGCCCTACAAACAGTTAATTCCACCTGAAGTGTCTCCATGGAGTCATACTACTTAACCAATCTGGATGTGTATTTATCTTTAATGAATAGTGATACACCTCCCCCATTTATTTTTCATGTCGTTGGTTTCAGGTCTGAACGTGTGGAAGGAGGTATAACCTGGTATAGCTGGGTGTGCTCTCCACAGCCTTCATCTAGGTCTCTGTGACTGCAGAAATGTCTGCATCTTCTAAGGTGAGGACAGCTTCTAGTGAGTGCAGTTTCATAATGAGACCCCTACCACTTAGCTGCATAACCTTGAGTGTGTTTTTGGATGGGGTTTTTACATTGCGAATTTTGTCCTTGAGCCACTACCTGAAGAGGGCTCTGTGGGGGTGGCAATAGCCTTGGCCATTAGCCAAAATCTCAGGGGTGACAAATGAAGACCCTCTCTGGCAAAGTATCGAGGTCTGTCATTCATGTCATTCCAGGCTGACATATACTGTATCCCCTTAGAATAGTACCAGACACTAAACTAATTATGGAGGTCAATCATTTTTTGTTTGTATTGAGGCAGCATCCTAGGTGAAGGTAAAATGTTGCTTAAGGCTAGGTACATACCTGCCTGAGACACATAGTCTGAAATTTCAGTCATGTCTCTGTCCATATAGTCCAGGCAGGTACATTTCAAGTCATTCAACCAACATGGACTATGATGGAGTCATAACAGTACCTGTTGTTGAGAGACTTGAGTGTATGTGTGATATAGCATATTGTGGCACCTGACAGACAGCTGAACATAATCTTTTCCTTCTCCAGTCTGGTAAGAGGGACATCCATGTGTCTTGTGATGGAATCACCTATGACTAACATGTCTGATTTTGTGTTTTTCCTTAGGTGTTTAACTAGAGCATAAGCTATTATGTGTAATGTGTTTTGCAGATGAGGTATTATGTGTAGCATAATTGTGTTTGTGTTTTGGAGGTCCCTGGTGTTTAGGTATGTTTCTGATAATGACCTCTGCATATGTAGGCATGTGCGATGTGGGTTTGGGTGGAATAGTCAGTGAGGTTTGCATTCTTGCAACCCGTTCATTGTCATATGTACTGACTGGTGCATGAGAGCATGGATTCAAGATTCTTAATGGAGCTGTATCTCTCACACATTGTGTTTATGTGGACTAGGAGTAGAGTGTTGATGCTTTCCACAATTCTTCAACAGACACTTTTAATGCCATTAGCAATAGATTATTGCGTGTGTATATGTCACAACTGGCCATGGCTAAGCAGTGGCCTGACAGATGCTTAAGTGTCAGATGTTATTATCTGTATGGTGTCATTCTAAGATAAAACAGTACCTGACGGTGTAGGATAATATGGTGTATTGAGTATGCTGCTTTGCCAGGCATATGACACTTTCCTGAACCATAATCCTGTTATTAGGCAAGGTCACAACAGCAGAGTTACAAATGTGACAATGTACAAGATCAAAGATGGCGACGGTTCTGTAAGCACTGCTATTTCTACCTCTGGTTTTACCCAGAAAAAACCTCTTTGAGCTAACCCAGAGGACTAAATCAACAAAAGAAATAAGAGAAATTCACCTTCGAGACACTACAGCAAAAAAAAAAAAAGCCTAAAAGAAGAAGAGGAAAATACAAAAACTAGAAGGATTAACTAAGATTAAAAATAAAGCTGACGTCATCTGGTACTGAGGCCCTGCTGAGTCATTGAACTACTGCATTCTACCTAAATACAAAATGCCAAGGGAAGAAAACACCATGGAAACCTCTACAACAAAAACTAAATACTCAGTATTGGCTTCACCTGAGAAAGGTACAACACCTAAAAGACAGAAGACTACAAAACCAATGGATATTTCAAAAGCTCAGAATAAAAATAAATCTGATCAGCCAGCCAACCTGGATGACACAAACAATGCATTACTGCTTACACAGCAAGCAATTCAAGACCTTTAATTACAATTTAAAACATTCAGAGAATCCTTCAACCAAATCTTGACCAGAATAGAAAAAACAGAATATAAATCCTGGAGAATGAAATAAAAATAGACACTGTGCAGCAAAAAGTTGACTCTAATCAAAAAAAAAAATTCAAGCCATGCAAGCTAAACTAATAAACCTTGAAGCACGCTCTAGAAGGAATAATCTAATTATCAGATGAATACCTGAGACTATTACACACAATAACCTGATAATGACCATCAAACAAATACTACAACTGTTGCTGGAGGAATCTGGAGACTCACAACAAATAGTTATAGAAAGAACTCACCGTGCCTTAACAGAATCTCCAGCAACAAACAAACCTAGACCTGTATTTATCAAACTTTTAAACTACCAGGATGTTTCAAAGATTTTATTTACTGTAAGAAAGAAAGGTTTTGTTACTTGGAATAAAAATAAAATCTTCTTGCAAATGACCTTCCCATCCAAATAAGACAAGCAAGTCAGCAGCTCTCACCTTTCTGCAAATATCTAATAGAGAAAAATATAAAATTCCAAATTAAATATCCAAACTCACTCATTTTCCAAGTTTAGGATGGAAAATACAAGTTTGATAATCAAAAGGAGGCTAAAGCAACCTTCCAAACACTTTACAAAGAAATTCCCTCTCTGGAATCAAAATGAAAGTAAATTCCCGGTAAAACAAGCTACGGATATTTTTCTGAACATCTGGGAGTCAATTTAGTCTGGGTCCTTCTAATTTAAGATGGTTCTTGCTTTTCTAGGCCTCTAAAATGCTGCGGCCTACCACAAGGTGAGTAAGGAACTTAAAATACTGCAGTAGGAACTAAAAACATGTTTTTTGTTCACTGGATGAACCAATTTAAAGGTTACCACCTCCTATGACTCTACAATGGATTGTCTTCCCCCTATGAAGTAATATGAGGCCATAAACATTGGGAAAAAACAAGGTCTGGCAACAAAAGCTTCAATATGAAGAAATGAAGCTTTGGAGACCCAGAGAAGCAAAATTTCAGCAGGATTATAATAATTAGTATGTTCGGCCATGATTTCCAGCTTTTCTGGTCACCATAAGGTACTGGGTACTACAAAGCATGGGCTAAGTGGAGAGCAAACAGAAATATCTCTGATCAACTAAATTTTAAGCAACTGAGAAATAGTACAAAAAAGGCAATACTTACAGATAAAAATAACTACTACTTTAAACTGCAGCAAACACATCAACATAATCCTCAAAAGTTTTGGGCTAGTATCAATAAACTCCTTTCCCCAGCCCACTCTCAAACACCTACCCTACTTGACGCCAATCCAAATAACCCCCATCAAACTGCCAATACCTTTAACTCTTTCTTCACAGACACCATACAATCTCTAGCTAGACAACTTATCCCAGACAATTCAAGCCTTCCCACTACCCCATCAGGCTCTCTACCTACATTTAAACTACAACCCATCTCTACTACTCTCATCTATAAATTCATTCAAAACCTCAAGCCATGTACTCCTTCTGCCGACCAACTACCATCACAATATCTCCAAAAAGCAGCCAAAGCAATTGCCCACCCAATATCTATCCTTATAAATAGAGCAATCAAAGAGGGTACCGTTCCAATTATTTGGAAAATCTCCCATATTATTCCCCTACATAAAGGTGGGAACTCAAATGACTACTCAAACTACCGGCCTATAGCTCTCTTATCACCCCTAGCAAAAATTTTAGAAAAATGCATTCACAAACAACTTTTACATCATCTGTCACAATATAACATAATAGCAGACTGCCAGCATGGCTTTAGGCCATCTCATAGTACCACTACTGCCCTTTTATCCTTTACAGATACCATTAATAGAAGCCGCAATAAAAACATCCTCTCATCTGCACTCTTTATCGACCTTTCAAAAGCTTTCGACATGGTAAACCACACCCTCTTAATCAATATTCTTCAATCCCTTTCCTTTGACTCTCAAGCTGTTAAATGGTCCAGCTTCTACCTTAGCAACAGGCAACAGGCAGTTCTCTGGGAAAATCAGATTTCATCTGTTCTGCCAGTTACCCTCGGAGTCCCTCAAGGCCCTATTCTTGGACCACTACTTTTCTCATTATTTATCAATGACCTCCATATAGCAATTCCTCAAGCCACCTGCATTCAATATGCAGATGATTCAATGCTTGTATGCTCAGCAACCTCCCCATCTGAACTTTATTCGCTTACTCAAACAGTTTTTAATACTGTAGAAACATAGTTTACAAAGCGCTGTCTCCTCCTTAATGCCAAAAAAAAAACAAACTCCTTCTCTTTTCCACCACTACCAAGTCCTCCCCCTTAGATTTCTCAGTCTCTTCCAATAATGGCACTGCCATATTCCCTGACTCTACTACTAAACTGTTAGGAATAACCATTGACAACTACCTTACCTTTGATCACCATATAAATAACACCATTAAAACAGTAAACAGAAAAATAGGCTCCTTATATAAAATAAAACCTTTCCTAACTCCAGTAGCCAGAACCAGAATTGCTCATTCCCATCTAATCTCTACTCTTCTGTATGCCTCACCTATTTATACCAACCTAAAGAAACATAATCTCAACAAACTAGCAACTTCCTACAACAACATCGCCAGATTTGCCACTGGCAATCACTTTAGAACCCACCACTGTTTGAATCTTCGGCAACTAGACTGGCTTGAATTCCAAAACCAACTAACAATCTCCCAACTTACGATTGCCCACAAAATATTTTATCAACCCAACGCTACCCCTATACTCTCCAATCTCCTTATCCCCTATAAAAATCTGGATTCCCTACGTTCTTCTAGCAAACTCCTCGCAAGCATTATAAAATCTAACAACATGGCTGGTGACTCTCTGTTTACTAACACAGCAGGAAAAAACTGGAACTTGCTACCTACTGAACTAACCCTAATAACATCCTTACCTCTCTTTAAACAAAAACTTAAAAAACGCCTTAAAATTCACTGGTTATGCCCCTGTAGCAACCCCGACTAACCACCCCCTCCACCCTCTCCCACCTCTGTACTTTACTTCACATTCCTTACAAACTTCAAAACTTTTTAATTCTTATACTTGCAAGTAAGTCTTGCACTGTTTCAAACTCTAATCTATATACTGCTGAATAATGTTCTACTAGAAGTGAAAACTTCCTTATGTATCTTACTGTGCTACCTTCTATTGTTGCTTTTCCAAATATATATATTATTTACTGATGCTTTTTCAAGTGCAAATACTTTTAGTATGTTATAATTCTTGCTGTATTTTTTTTTTTTTTTATCAATCCTTTCTTTTAACATGTAATTACATTTTAATTTTTTTTCTATCTTGTTGGAGCTTTTCTCCCCGGGCCTCTACTGAAAATGGAAATATATCCAGCTAGACCAGCCCGGTTAACAAATGTAAAATAAATAAAAAAAAATACTGAATCAAAACTAGTTTAAATTAGTTTATTTTGTAATAATTGCAGAATATCTTAAATCTAACAGCCTTGTGCTGCTTGGGAAGAAAGACTGCAAAGTAATATTTGACACTAGCTTGAAAGCTTGAAAAGTATTTCACTAAATATAAGCTAATGTATTACCCACAGTGGTGGTGCTGTGGTAGCGTTGTTGCCTCACAGTGAGATGCTATCCGGTTCGATTCTCAGTTAGAGCGTCTTCTGTATGGAGACGTTCATGAATGGGCATACCTTCATTGAAGGTTGTGCATCAGGGCTGGTAACTCGGCACGTAAAAATCAACTACCAATCATTAGCGGACCGGAGTTCTGCTGTGGTGACCCCTAACCAGGAAAAGCCGAAAGACACAACAACAACATAAGCTAATGTATACATATTGCTCATTTTTTAGCATGCTTTTCTGTCCTTGAAATAGTGATATCTTACATTTATCAGACAAAACGTTTTAACCTGTGTAACTCATTATAGGTTTAATTGTTGAGAAACCTCTCACATAACATAACTTTAGAAGTATTGTTCTATTTCTCTCTTTTTTACAGTGATAAAAGAATGCTTGCTATGTAGGCTGCTCTGTTAATTCTGATTGTATTATAAAAGTGTAACAATACGGGAAAGAGGTTAACTAATATTCTGTTAATAATGGGTAACTTCGTTGCTCCAACTTTACCTATCAGGTGGCTGGACAAGCCTTATAATATAAAATTTAAAAGTACCAACAGAAGCATTAACTTACCCTCCCAATAGTCTTATGTTACTTTCATACATAGCAGCAAGTATATACTATTCAAATATTAGTCTCGGATATATGCTAACAGTGGAAACAGAAGTAATGTAAACTGTTCCTAATACTATGAGTGTTCAATATTTAATAACTAATGTATCTCTGGGTACTAAACATGATGATTATGTTCAATACTGCAAAACATCTGACAAACTAAAGGAAATCAGATATAGAGCTATAGCAAAGAGCTTGTTAGAAGACTATTAGAATATAGTACTGACTTAATTACATGTTAAAATTCCAAAGTATTAGAGTTTGACTCCTTTAACCCTCTGCTTATGCTCAAAAAATACTAGATAAATACAAAGAGGTTTAAAAAGTTGTATTGTTTATAAATGTATTAGTAGACTGTTTTGCATAATTGTTTTCATAAGTATCTTGCAGATGAAGAGAATGGGAAATAGTATTAAGAAGTGCTGTTCTTACAACTGATATGTTAGGCTTTCTCTACATTGTTGTTATTATTGACTACAAGGGGAATCATATGAAAGTTACAGTGAATAAAGAATACTTCCTTACACATATAAGTGGAAAATATTATTCCTACACTAAAAACATCTTCCTTTCCCCTCACTATTCTTGGTCCAGAGAAGTAATGATTAGGCATTGGGATGGGGCGGGAATAGGCAGGTGCCATAATCAAACACATGAAAAATGAGATTACCTGAATAACCATATACACACTATCCATAAATGTTGTATGATATCAATTATACTACCGAGATAAATGTGGGAACTAGAATCATGGAATGTTAAAGGCCTACAATTAAAAAACAAAAGAAATTTATTCTTACATCTTACATTCAAAACCAAAGTCAAAATAATATTAATTCAAGAATCTTATCTTACAAATGAGCAATGGACAAACATAGAAAATAAAAAAAATGGATAAGACAAATCACAGCTTCATGGGGAAAACAAATAGTGCAGGAGTTGCAATAATAATCAAGCAAGATTTCCAAGGAATCATAATTAAAACTGATACTGACAAAGAGGGTAAATGGCATAATATAGTCTACACCAACCCCACCATTCCAAAACTAGTACTAGTGCTAAACATCTATGCTCCATGCAATAACCAACAGCACTTTATCATGTCACTATACGCTTTATTAACGGAATTTAAAGATAACTTTATAATTATTGGGGGTGATTGGAATTCTTATCAAAATCCAGATAAAGATAGATTTAACCCAAATAAAATATATAACAAACAGGACATGCTAGCAATTAGGGAATTGAAATAAGACTTTAAATTATTTGATCCCATTAAGCATTCTGGAAGAGATAATAAAACAGAAAACTTCACCTTCTATTCACAATATCACAAAATGTGGTCGAGGATTGATTTCTTTCTAATCTCTGAAACATTCCTTAACATGAAAGTCACAACCCATACACCTACCAGATTTTTTCTAACCACTCAAAAATCACACTTTTTATTGAATAGGACAATAAACAACAACAATCTAACAGGGGCTACAATTGGACACTGAATTCCAATCTCTTAACTAAGCAAGATGTGGTAGAACGCATAACTATGCTACTAAACTTCCCAAGTTTAAATCTAGTCAAGTCACGACTACCTTTAGACATTGAATGGACTTCAACAAAAGATCAAATTAGAGGCTTTCCGATTAATAAAGCAACGTACAATAAAAATTATTCTCCAAGGAAGAATTTGTATTAAAAGAAAAATAAAGCAATTAGAATTGGAACTAATGTCAGGACCTAATGAAAACACTGAAGACCCCCTAAGAAAAACACAAAAAGAACTTTACCTAAAAGAGATATCAATTAACAAAATGAAAAACTTGGCCAAATATGCAGAGACTATTAAAATGCCATCCAGGGCCTTAGCGAGACTAAGTACTTTATACAAATCCACACCCATTATAACAAAAATTTATCACCAGAACAAATCATACTTAAATAATCAGACTATAATAAATCATTTTGAACAACTCTACACTCAGATTTATGGAGGACAAGCTTTATCATCTTCAGAAATGGACATGGAAGCTTTCCTTCAAGATATAGTCTTCCCGCAACTAGATACTAACCAACAAAATAATCTAACAAACCCAATATCAACAAAATAAATCACTGACAGAATTGAAAATCTAAAAGCAAATAAAGCTCCAGGGCAGGATGTCTTCACAACAGAAAATTACAAGTGCTTCATACCACTAGTTGCTAAAGTATTACAACAGGTACTAAACTACATAGCAAACAACAAAATAAATGATGTACACTTTAATGCCTCAAAAAACATTTTTATTTTGAAAGAACAATCAGACCCTAAAGACCCTAGCAGCTACAGACCAATATCATTACTAAATATAGATGCTAAGATTTTTACCTTAATTCTAGCAAATATTTCTCATGAACAATCAAGTTTTACTCCATCTAGACAGACTTGTGATAACACCTTAACTCTTGAAGCTGTGATAGCCTTTGTGAACATTAAGAAAAATCCCATATACACAATGGTAGTTAATGCCCATAAAGCATTTGATAGAGTGAATATCACTTTCTTACTTCAACTCTTACCTTATTTTGGGTTCCCCTAACAAATTTATACAAATAATTAAAATATTGTATGAAAACCCTTATACTAACCTATATATTAACAGAACTTTATCATATAGAATAAAGATAAAAAACAGGATGAGACAAGAATGCCCTTTATCCCCCTTCTTATTCAATCTATACCTTGATCCGCTGTTCCTGTACATGAAACAGAAAACATATCATAACCCTCCATCTATCTTCAACTCTAAAATCTTTTACACAGCTTTTGCCAATGATTTAAACATTTACTTCACCACCCCTAGCACTGACATACCCAAATTACTAAAAGCAATTGATTATTTCTCAAGTATATCTAATTATAAATTTAATTTAAAAAAAAACAATATTTTCCCTTTAAATCCTCCCAAACTATTATCATTAATCCCACTTTTAGACACAATTAAAATAAAAGACTCAACAAAATATCTCAGGATTACATTTTTCCAAAACAAAAAAGATTTATGTCAGGATAATATACTGAATAAATAGAATATGACAATGCTAGAATGCAACAGATGGAACAATCTCAATATACCATTCCTATCCAAGGTCTCGATAATTAAAATTAATATTCTCCCCAGAGTTATTTATACATTTATAACCACACAAATGGTAATACATAACAAAATTTTCAAACAAATGCACACATTCCTTGCCAAGTTCATTTGGGAGCCAAAAAAAAAAATGAGAATATCATACCAAAAACTATCTCTGCCAAATCTAAAAGGGGGTTTAAACTTACCAGATTTTAAACTATACTATACCGTTATCAATTGTAACAGAATACTAAAGATAGCAGAATTTGCCCCATTTAACCAACAAATTGTCTCCTATCTGGCTGAAAATATATCACAGCTATATCATATCTCTAGAAATTAATGCTAGAGCTCTTCCTTTTCTAACCACAAAAGATATAACGGCTTATAAAATCATTGTCCCCCTAAAATACTTCATTACTATACTCCAAACGTTGTTCACTTCCCTAAATCTTGGGCCATCAATGGACATATTTCAAATAATCCATAATAACCAAAATTTAAAAATTAACAACTCAATGATAAATCTCAGCAACTACCCTTTATTAAAAGACTTGAGAATTTGAGATCTCTACCCTTACCACAACTATACAATTACAGACTTGAGATCTCAACTTCATTTAGCAAAATTGTACACAATTATCTTGAGGCAAATTAGAGAAGTATTTTCCAAACACCTTCAAAACACCAAATTAAACAATGTGGATATAATCAATTGTGAAACTCTATTGAACACAATGTTATCTGTGAAAAAAATAATATCCAACACGTACAAATGAATAGCAGTGATCAAATTCCAAGACAATATACTTATTTCTAACTACTAGCTTAAAAGTAACTCATAAATAACTAAACATCAATGAAATCAAGATTTAACATTAACACATAAAGCTTTGCCTTTGAAAAAGTTAACTTATACACAACTCATGATCAACAGCAATGCATATCTTACCCCCTCAGTATTACGCAAATTAAATTCTTCTAATTCACTAAACTGTCCATATTGTGGGCCAAAGGATGCAGACCTAAATCATATGTTTTGGAGCTGCAAATGCGTATTTAAATTATGGAACTCATTAAAAGTTCAACTACAAAAACAAGGCTATGAAAAAGTAACTCTTGCATGGGAATACAGACTACTTCACATTCTCCCCCAGGAATATCCTAGAAACAAGCAACCATACACATCATTCCTATTAATTAAACTTTATATAGCATCCAGATGGGGGGACAGAATGAACATCAATTGGACCAACTTCAAAAAGATGGCAATTAAACACATGCTAGCTTATAAATGGGTAATTGAAGCAAATAATAGTGTTAAGAAACTAAAAATATGGGAATAGATATTTAACATTCTGCTAGTTTAATCCACCCATATTATTATAAAGACATAAGCATTTATGCACAAAGTTATACCTTCAACATCTATATAGATAGATAATGACAAGATTTCTTCATATCAGGGTAAACTCTATAAATGGATGTAACAAAATGATTGATGGCACTTTTGTACAGTTGTAAATATTGATGTTTCATGTTGTATAAATACTGTTCACCTTTAATTTTGTACCCAGTGCCTTGCAAGGCTACAATGCCTGTCAAACAACCAGGCAGAAAATGGATATTTTGTGAAATAATCTTGGACTACAGTTTGCTGTTCTGGGAACCTAAATGTACAGAATGACATACCTTGGACATGCTGGTGGGACAGGAACATCTTCCAAAGGTGGCCACTCTTCTGCAGTAGGCCTCACATCCATGTCACACAGATCACCTCCATTATGTTGTTGAAGGGCAGGCTGCATGAATTGCTGTGAAAATGTTACCTAATATGGATCATTGCTGATGTGGAGTTTGCTAGAACAACCTTGGACATGTATGTCATCTGACATTTAACATTATATTGTGATGCAGCAGCTATGCTCCTAATCACCATTAAGTCAGTACCCTAGTCAAATCCTATGAACCTCGGAACCCAAGGCATAATACATGCAAAACTGAACCTGTTGGTCTGTTTGCTATTCAAGGCATCTACCTGGAAAAGGCTACAACAAGCCTACAAGCCCTTGCATCTTTTGGAACAAGTGTGTGGATCAACAAACAGGTTTCTTATCTTGGGAGTGGGCTACATTTTGCTTCTTGTGAGAGGAAAAGAAAAGAAGCATTGTATCCCAGCAGAGTGTGGCCATGGTGAGATCAACAGTTGTAGTAGTCAGGCAGCAGCCATTCATGCGACTGACGTCTTTTTAGCATTCTTCACAAGATAATTCTTTGTTTTCAGTAAGCACTGCTTGATATGTGTATAACTTCAGAATACCTGCCTAAATATTCGATTCTTAACTTTTCAGGGTATGTGCATTAGTTTCTCCTCCAGTGTTTGGCATTGCTCTGTACAGACTCAGACACCTTGAGCGACATTTCTCCTGGGGAAAACATGATAGATCTAACTCCAATACAAAGTTGCACACAGGACTACTAGCCTGCAGGGACAAGCACTGTCCCCATAGTTGCAAAACAGATACTCATGACATTGATTGATATTCTCACTACAACTGTTTAATCAATAAAAAAAGGGTCTGTTCCCATGGATATAACCTTTCCCATTGTGACCATTACCACCTTGATGGATATGGGCATCCTGAAGCAGTGTAGAAATTGCATCATGTTTACAGACAACCAATTCATTCTCAAACAAACTGATATGGTATGTGAGAGATGTATTTATACAATGTCACTGTAGGCAAAGCTCTCTCATGAAAGTACTGCTAATGTCAATAAGGTAGTAGTACACATGCTGCACCCATCACAGACAATTCAAAATAGATATATGCTGAGGCACTGAAATGTAATCTTCATAAATCACAAAGACCTCATAGACAAAGTGGAGATAACAAATACTCTCAGCAGCCCCAGACGTGCTCTGTAAAAACAACACACATATCAACACAGAGAACCACATCTCTTGGAGGCGCAACCTATAAGCCCATAAGGCAGGCCAACACACAATCCAACATTCTAATAATTGCAGACTCCATTGTAAGACATACTAATGTCTTCTCACCAAGCTGAGTAAGGAGAAAGGCATGGCCAGTTGCTTATCTAGGGCTAGGATCTGCCACATTATGCATGCACTCATGTCATTGGACCACAAGTAACACAAACTCAACATGTCAGAGATGCAACTGTATCATCACCCTGGAATACATGCTCTCTTGCACACCAGTCAGTATATATATATATATATATATATATATATATATATATATATATATAGTTGTCACCCTGCACACCTTACTTCCCACCCTACCCAAACCCACATCACACATACCGACATATGCGGAGGTCATCACCAGAAGCATACATAAACACCAGGAAACTCCCAAACACAAACATAAGCATACTACACATATGTTTACTGCAGAACACAACACACATAATAGTTCTGACACCAGTGACTCACCTGTAAAGCCTTTAAGGCAAAACATTAAAAGAAAAATATTAGCCATAGGTGATCCCATTGTGAGGCACAGAGATGTCCTTTTCACCAGGCTGGATAAGGAGAAGGTCATGTTCAGCTGTCCTTCATATGTCAGGACCCGCCATATCACACATGCACTTATGTATCCGAAAAACAGGTACTGTTGTGGCTCTGTCATATTACATGTTGGTGAATAACTTGAAATGCAACTCTCTGGACTATATGAAGAGAGACATGACTGAATCTCAGACTATGGGTCTCGGCAGGTATGTCCCTAGCCTTAAGCAGTATTTTACCTTCACCTAGGATGATGTCTCAATACAAACAGAAAAAGATTGACCTCAATATAATTACCTCATTTTCTGTTGTCATTCTAAGGGGATACAGTATATGTCATCCTGGGATGACATGATCAACTGACCAGGATGCTTTGCCAGAGATGGTCTTCATCTGTCACCCCTGGGATTTTGGCTACTGGCCAAGGCTCTTGCAACTCTCATAGTGCCTTTTTTAAGCAGTGTCTCAAGGACAAAAGTCCAGACATAAAAACCCCATATTAAAGAAAAAAAAACTCAAGGTTATGCTGCTAAATGATAGGTGTCTTAACATGAAACTGCACTCACTGGAAGCAGTCCTCACCTTGGAAGACTTACACACTTGTGCATTCAAGGAGACCTGGCTCACAGCTGTAGAGAGCACCCCAACCATAGTGGGCTATCCTACATTTCACATGTTTAGAACACAAACTGAATGCATGAAAACTAAAGGAGGCAGTATATCAATATTCAATACAGATAAATGCAATGCCAGATTGGTTAAACAGTAGGATTCTCTGGAGATATTTCAGGTGCAATTAACTATTGGTAGGACACCTATTCAAGTCATTGCCAGCTACAGGACACCACCTGTTTATCAGAACACCCACTCTGCCTATTTGGATCAACTCGAGTCTACCAAGATACATCCAAACACCCTGGCTTTGGGTGACTTTAACTAACCATCCATTGACAAGGTAAATCATCCATGCTGTAACTTACTTTCATAAATGTTCCTCAATGTTGTTAACTCCAAGGCACTGGATCTACTGGTTGACACCGTCGCAAGGTGTGCCAACATCCTGGATCTGGTACTTACCAATATGAGGGGCCACTCCAGCACCACCACTGTGAGGTCTCCCTCAGTGATATTTGACCACAAATCAGTCTCATTCAAAGTAACTATCAGACCATCCCCTCCAACACCAAAGAAAATGAAACATTTTGCGAAAGCACATTATTACCTCTTATGGGATGGTATAAATAGCTGTACTGCACCTCCTCCCTCAGATGGAATAGGCAACTATGGCAAGTTCTAAACCCATGCTTTATACAAACAGCTGTTTAGCTGTATTGACCCAACCGCACCTAATAGGACCAAGGCAAGCTCCCCAAGGAAGATCAAACCTGCCTGGTGGACAGCTGCCATCGACAGGCTTTACAATAAGAGGAAGAAGTTTCTGTCTAAGAGACAGAGGGAGGAAGCCCTAAACTGGAAACACTCCCTCTTCAGCTTAAGAAGCCAATGCGACTTCTTGTGAGGTCCTCAAAGGCAAACTATGAATCCAAATTATATTCCTCAACTAATGACAATCATAAGGCATTCTTTAGTTATATCCGTTGCCTAAAAGGACAGGCCCAGATTTGTGCCGAACTGGTAGTTAATGATACCACATATACTAAGTCTGAGGACATAGCTAACCTGTCAGCTGACAGGTTCTGTGAAAACTTCACTCCTCTGCCCCTGCCACATGTACTCCATGACATCCCTACTGCCTGTCCCCTACCTTGTATCTGTAAAGAGCAAGTCATCAACACCCTCTCTAAGGCCAAAAACACAGCATCGTTGGAACCTTATAACATCTCGGGCTGCATCCTACATGGGCTCCAACAAGAATTAGCAGCAACACTGGGTACTCTTTTCAACCATAGTCTAAGCACAGGCTTCATCCCAGGTGAATGGAAAATGGCCACCATTATTCACCTGCACAAAGGTGATGCTTCCACTGACTCCAGGATCTATAGACCTATTAGCCTCACTAGCCTTATCTGCAAGGCCATGGAGTGAATCATCATGGACCTTATCAACAAAGATATAGGTAGGCTCCAGACACTTGCCCTTACTAAGTTTGGATTTGTCAAAGGGAAATAATGCCTGTGAAACATTGTGGACTTCTTCAAGACAGTCACCAAGACCGTGGACGTGAGGAAATCTGTGTATACAGTCTACCTAGATTTAGACAAGGTGTTTGGCACTATCCATCACTTAGGCATTATTGACAAACTCCCCCAGCTAGGTATCAACTTTTATATTGTTAGATGGGTCACTAACTGGCTTACTGATAGAACCCATATAGTCAAAATAGGAGAATCCACTTCCAACAGGAAACCTGTAACCAGTGGTGTTCCACAGGGTCTGGCCTGGCACTGCTACTGTTTGGAACCTAGTTCTCCAAAGTACAAGCTAAAACTAAAGGTCTGTGTCTGACAACGTTTGCTGATGACTGCAAACTTGGAGCAGTCATAGAATCTCCAAATGATGTCAGCATCCTACAAGAGGGTCTTACACATACAAATGATTGATGCCAAAGTCATGCCCCTAACCTTAATTCCAAAAAATGTATTATCATCCTTCTCAGTGCATGCATTGTTCCTGCTAACTACCACATCAACAACAAAACACTAAGTATGCACTCAGCGGTGCGAGACCTGGGCACACATGTTGACAGTAACCTTACCTTTGATCAGCATGTCTCCACAGTGGTAAGCAGGGAATTCTAAATTGCTCACCTCATAAGTAAGGTCATTGCATCCAGAAAATGAAAGAAGTTATAACCTGTCTGTACTCTCCCCTATTCAGGCCAATAATAGAATGTAATGCCACTTTTGCTATGCACCTTTCCAAGCACCTGCAGTAATTGGAGAGACCACAATGTTTCCTGACAAGGATAATTCATGGTCTTCAGCATCTTTCCTCTGGGGATCATCTGAAAACACTGTCACTTCATTCTGTTTCATACAGACTACTCATAGGTAATCTGTGCCTTGCATAAAAGGCAATCTCTGACCATGATTTATTTGAAATGCTGCATATCCACCAATCAAATAGCGCAAGGGTTACTCACTCTAAAGACCTTTACCTAGTATGTGACAGTGTTAGACCATGCTGGAGGGTCAAATCTGTCTCCCAGAGATTACCACACCTTTGGTATGGACTATCACTTTATGTAAAACAGAGCACCTCATTGTCCTCTTCAAACGCAATGTGGACAACTGGATGTGTGACCATAAATTTACATTGGGGGTTCCACCTGTGTTCCTCTTGCACCGTGGTAATTGTTGTTGATCTTAAAAATAAGGGTAGAACTTGGCTAGGCTTGTAAGGGCCCTAGGGCCATTAGCCTAGTAACTTCCTATGATATGACTCAGTCATAGTCCTTGAGGGAGTACATGACCTGTGACATACTTTCCAAGACTATACTTAGAAATAGTTATTTGAGCTCTCAGAAGACATGTGTGCCATCAGTGACAAATGACTTAAAGGCACAAAGAGCACACCAACAGTGCAAGGTTATTATGCCTTCCCCACATTTAGATCAGCTAATTCACAGGCAGAGGCTAAAGTTGGAGGTGTCTCTATGTACATCAAAACTAAAGATACTTCAAGGATGGTTAAACAGGACACTGCACTTGAGCTGCTCCAGGTTCAGTTCACAACAGGCAAAATCCAATACTACTTCCATGCAAGCTATAGGCCTCCCTCCATGACCCAGGACTCCCATACCATGTATGTAAACTTATTAGAAACACTATTTCACCACAATAGATGAAAGTCTTCTGTAACAACCATGAAGGACACGGCCAGTATAGTCCTCTCAAAACTGACTTTTATTAAAATGACAAGCAACTAATGTTTCTCTAGCACCTCAGCAAAACTGCCTTTACAGAGCATTATTAGAAACACTAACCATCCAACCCAATTCCATATTCATGAGTGACTTCCATTATCCCACTCTTACCTGGGCATTCTATATGACAACAAACACACTGGTACAGAGAATCCTGGCTTTCGTAAACACAAACTCCCTGGACCAGATAGCCAATACACCAAACAGGGGTGCAACCATACTGGATCTGGTCCACTCCAGTATGAGTGAGTGATGTACAACCAGGTACTGTAATGTCTTCCTTGGTAAGGTCAGAATACAAACTGGTCTCCTTTGAAGTAAACATGAGACATGGGCCCCCAGCTAGACATGGAATATTTAGGAACTACTCTAAGACTAACTTCCAGCTATTAGGTGATAAACTAAAACTGGTCTAATCTCAAAACCCCATAAACACTGAGAACACTCCAGCATATGGAGCAGTGTTTACAGAATCCTTGTATGAGCATGTTAATAGCTGCATACAGGTAGCTGTACGCACCAGAGAGAAGTACAGAACTAACTAAAAATCAAGCCACACTGGTGGAATCACAGAATCAATAGGTTGTATAACAGAAGGAAGAAACTCATGGCAAAATGTAGGAGGTGCAGCACCCAGCAGGATAAAAGCACTGCCACCAAAGTGAACAAAACAGGAGAGGACAAATGCAGTCTTGAAATGCCAGATTTAAGGTAAGTATCAGGCTACCAGGCCAATGACAACCACAAAGTATACTTGAGGTGTGTCCACAACATCAAAGGCAAAACACAATTGTGTGCACATCTCATTTTAATGGAACCATCTATAATGAGGCAGAAGAAAGAGCAAACCTCCTGGCTGATAACTTGAGTCCCAGCTTTACCCCTCTCTTCCCCTGAACCTACCCTCAGGAAATACCATCAAATATAACTGACCGTACTATCATGAGGGAACAGGTACTTAATGCTCTCACTAAGAAAAAGTACACTGCATCAATGGGGCCACACAGTATCCCAGCATGCATTCTAAATAGCATGAAACATGACCTTTCAGAGCCTCTGGAATTACTACTTCGCTGTAGCCACTAAAGAGGCTTTATGCCTCACGAATGGAGAACAGTAGCAGTCATCCTTCTGCACAAAGGTGGGCCATCTACAGACCCTGGAGACTACAGATGCAGAAGTCTCACTTGTCTGATATGCAAAGCCGTGAAAAGAATTATCATGGAAATAATAGAGATGTAGTACACCTCCAAATGAGATCATGCGTATCCAGCCTGGTGGACCTATTTGAAAAGGCAACCAAAGCAATGGATCAGGAAAAAATGGTTCATACTGCCTACCATCGCCTGACAAGGCATGTGACACTGTGCCTCCATCAGGCATTATTGAGAAACTCAACAGGTTAAGTACAAACTAGCATGTCAGCCGGTGTATAGCCAAGTGGCTCACAGACAGGACTCAGGAAGCTAGCATGGGGAGTCCACCTCTACAAACAAGCCAGTCACAGGTGGACTCTCTAATGAATCATTCCTTACAGTGCTCTTCTTAGGCATTTACTTGTCTGATGTCAATGCCACTGTCAGTGGCCTCTGGCTGACTAAATTTGCAGATGATTGCAAAGTAGGAGCTGTCATTGAATCCCACACTAACACAAATGTTCTCCAGGAGGGGCTGACACAGACATACAACTGGTATCAGAGCCATGGAGTAACACTAAATGCAAGAAATACACAAATACTTTTCTTTGGGAAGTCATCCGCCCCCTATTTACTATAATATTGACAGAACACCTCTAACAGTTGACTCAGTAGTCAGGGATTTAGGGACAGACACAGACAGTGATCTAGCCTTTAACTGTCACGTGTCTACACTATTGGGGAAATCATTCTATGTTGCATAACTTATTAACAAAGGTATGGCATGTAAGTCCAGGGAAGTCATTGCTCCAGTGTATTCTGCATTCATCAGACCTATCACTGAGTGAAGTGCCACCTTTGGTATGTACTTAGCCAGGCATATCCAATAATTGGAGCATCCATACAGGTTCCTCACTAAACTAATGCAGGGCATATATAAAATGTCCTATGCAGACCATGTCAAGGCCCAATCCCTGTATTTTGTGCTCTACAGCCTTTGGAGAGGAGATATATGCCTTCCTTAGAGGGCATTGTCAGACCCTACTGTGGACTACCTGTGTATCCATGAAACAAGTAGCACCAGAATTACCCATTCTGTAGACCTACACCTCACCTGTGATATAAATAGGATGTGCTGGAGAGACAGGTATGTATCCCACAGATTACACCCTATATTGGAACAGGCTCTCCAACCATGTGAAGCAGAGTTCCACTGTAATGCAAATCAAGTGCAAGTTACACAGTTGGATGGGGAACAGGGAAAGCATGTCTGGTTTGGGACTTATGTCTCTAATAGACACAGGGAAACTTTAAATGGCTCATCGCCTAGGTCCCTGCTTGTAAGTGTTTCATCTCCCAAAACCCTGCTTACATTTATCAAGGGTATCAAACTATGTCAGAGATTTGGGATGCATGGTTGGGCTTAAAGAAGCCCTTGTTTTCATTAGCCTAGTAAACACCTATGAACCTATGAACCCATGAAGCTATACTATATTACCTTTCTGATGACATTTCTCTCCTGTGCTGACATTCAGTCCTGTGCACTGATGTTGATGGGTTGATTGTAGATGTGTATCCATCAGTGTACCCAACACAATACTGAAAGTGAGATGTAAACATTTCCATGGGACACATTTCATTGTGTGACTCTACAGCCCTTACAACAACATCCATTACAACATACACAAATAATTCTATACACATTCTAAATGACAAAGTACAATATCTGTAAATGACCAGTACAGGTAGCATATCTACAGCAATAATGGATGAAACAAATTCATATTAATGTAGATAGTCACCCTTTGCATCAGACATATAGCTTTATTTCCCTGCATCCATGAGAAAGATGATAGGGATGTGGCACAGTTATCATCACTTCCAGAGGGTGTTGTGTGGGGATGCAGCAGGCCTAGGCTGACCCAATAGGTTGGCAGGCATGACTGTGTGTCAGGAAGGGAAGCAGGCAAGATAGACCATGGAAATGTTGCTTGTGTGTCTGTAGGTATCCTCAATGTGACAGTGGTGTGTGTGTCTGCATGAACATAGCCAAGCTCATTGCTAGCCCTATGTGTCTATTTGTTGGACAGCTGTGAGTTGTGCATTTTAGATCTAACAGTTCATCATCTCTGCCACTGAACATGAGAACTGCCTCTGTCAGGAGTTGCACTGGCACATTCACACCCAAAGTCAGATGCTGTGCTACTGCCTGAGGGTGACTGAAGTCTGCTGGGAAAATGTCCTCCATGGGAATGTCCAGGACCACAAGCCCATGGCCTGCAAAATCTTGGTGTGGACAGCACACTCCCCTCTGGAGCACTGGATGTACTACCACTATGAGAGTGTGATAGTGCATGACCATGTTTACTCTCAGCAGATGTAGTTGCTGACCTACACCCATGAAGCTAATGCTCAACTCCAATGAGATATTCCAACACAGACAATGTGTGTTCCAAGACAGATAGTTTGAGATCTCTCTCAGACCTACCTGTTTTCACTGTGTCTGAAAACTGTTCCAGGGTGTCAGCAACATGGTGGAGGCAGTCACAGATGTCAAAATGTGCTGCATCCATAACCCTGAGCATTTGTCGGGAGTTCCTTTCTAAATATACCTGTGCCTCCATGATAGCCCTTAACATATGTTGAGTTACACGTGATGAGAAACCTGCAACAGATGGTGGAGGGACAGCAGGCCTCCTATGAGTACTCCTATCAATCCACCTCTGTGGATCCTTGCCAACTATTTGGCTATGGCCAGGGTCAACAGAAGCCACAGTAGCCACACTTCCCTGTTCAATGTCCCCACTCTCCAACTGTCCAGTATCTGTGGCCTCAGGAGACTAGGTATGAGTAGGCATACTGGCTGTGTATGATGAAAATGAGGATGGATGAGAGATGAGGGCTGTCAACTTCTGTGTCCGATTCAGCCTTTGAAAACCCCAGTTGTGCCTCAATTTGCCTACCATCATCTTTAGAGTCTAGAGAGACACTTGACATCAGGTTGTGAAGGGGATAAAGACCAGCTTCCTTGGTCACCTGTGATATAAAGGAGAAGGCAATACATTAATACCTGCACTTCTATGCTCTGCAGTACTATGGTACAATATATGATAAGCTGTATACACAGATGTCACTATTACAGACTTGTATAACCCCCAACCTCTCATAGTAGGACATGATGACATTATTTTCTAAACCCAATCTGTAATTATTTGGAAACAATTCTTCATTAAACAAGAATCTTATGAGCAAAAGTTACATTATATACAGTTGACATTCTGCAAAAAATGCACAGTTGACAGTTATGGCAATCTGTAATGTCCTGAAAATACAGTCAAGTCAATCAATATGGCCACACCTACAAGGAAGAGGTATGATTGTAAACTGTGGAAATTCAGAAAATTTCTATCCATTTGGCAATCATGCAGGCAGTACATCAATCCAGCCAGAAGGCCTGTGATGACATTTTAGTGTATATGTTAAACTATATCTACATCTCTGACAAAACAGTTTTGTGCTTACCAGCAGCCGGAGCATGGCCTCTTCCAATTCCTGATGGTCCTGAAAAAATTTGAGAGAGAGGTAATGGCAACAGCACTGCATGTTACATATAACAGGGGTAATATGTACAAATATCTCACATATACAGTAGCTGCTATGTTAACACGTATGTGAGTCACAATCTCTACATGAGCTTAAAACTGCTGCTAACCTCCTTCCCCCTTAGTAAAACACCTGACACTCACATAAAACTATATACACCTTGATATGCTGAATGCAACAGTATTCCAGTGCTAATCTTACTAAGCATACTTGGACGCTTCTCTTGAGAGGAATAGGTGGCACCCACATCCACAACGTATTGGCTGATGGATGCCTGGGAGCTGTCCTGTGTTGCAAGGTTTGCCAGGAATTCTTCTGTGGGTGAGAGACATTGTTCTGCTGCAGGCCCACCAACAGTGAGTTGACGATCCCTGGCCACGTCAGCTGCATGTCTGCATGCAGCATGTATCATAACCATGGCATGATGTCACACCTGTTTGTATGTATGATTTTGTTGACCTACAGCATTAATGTTATGAACCAGTTATTTCCAAAAGTCTGCACGTTTTGCCTTTTTGCCCTCCCTCTGGACAGCAGGATTTGGTAGTGTTGGCACAAAGCCTTAATGGTGAGGTTGTTTTCTGCCTCAGTAAATGGTGCCCTGTCTCATGCATGCATGCATGATATCTCCTGAAATACAAATAAATGAGAACACATTAGGATCACATACGTGGGAGTACAGTATGTAGAGATTTATCAATAAAGGGAGGCTGTCAGTATTCACTGATTGATTACACATCTCTTATTCAACAGTGTGCCAAACATACAAAAGGTATGGATGCCACTAGGATAGTAGCAATAGTGACCTACTCCTTTTGTATCATGACAGATACTCACGTATGATCACCCACCCAATGCAGGAGTCCATTGTAGTGTGCCCCATAGCAAAACCCCCTTCCCATATAATATGTAAAAACAACAGTACCTACCAAATAGCAGTTTACTATTACAAGTGCTATCAAATGAAGTATCTAGGAGACCTGTGAACATAGTTAACACACAGCATTATGCCCTTTCTGTACTGTACATCCTCTGTAGGTGCAAGATAGCTGAAAGTCAATGCCCTGTCATCAGTACAGTTCTAAGAAAGGCTAACGGATGTAATCCACATTCCCTCTATGTATATTCAAACATATGCATAAGGTTGGAAACAAAATGGTTACATACCTGATGGAGTACAAGACTCCTCTGTTGAAAGATACTGCTATATACATACTGTGTCAACAAGTTAACCATACAAACTAACGCTCATATACAGTTGTTCCCTCTAGATAGAAGTTTGCCTTTTTAAGATGGTTCTCAGAAGGTGATTGCCTCTGAACCAATCTGCGGTTCAGAAATGCTATATGCAGCCTACACAGCTGATTTGCAGTATAATTAGCCAATCCCATGCAACTACTCAACAGGATATAAGGCCTCAATGTAGATTTGATTCCCTTTTTCATATATTGGGATGGAAATTACTGGGGTAAAGATACATCAGCACAGAGAGAATGTTTGTAGCAGCTACTTTTTACATATAGATGTGTGTGCTACAGGCTGAAGTTGATGCTGCTGCTACAGGTAATAGGCTTAGACAGAGATGCTAAAGAATATGCAGGACAACAACATTAAGAGTAACTGTGTGACCTGTGGCACTTTTGGTGTACAGCTATAGCCAGATTGAGGGAACCTATCCCACTGGAAATTAAGGTATGTGATTAAGGTAAGTATGTTAGCCAAAGGTACCATTAACAGAGTAAAAGGTAACATGCTTGGTGTGTCCAAGAACAAGGTAGGTGGTACATTAACCATTATGTCAACCAGCTGGACCAGTGCCATGTCATGTGTTATGTTATGATAATCATCTGAAACGTGTGTGCTGGCAACCCTTGGTTCTAGCATGACCTTCTTATATGTATGTTACTTGTGCAACTGTGGTTGTCTGTAATATCACTAGCAAATCATTGTGGGCTGCAGTCTGATATTACTAAGTCACATTTGAATTACATACATCAAAAATCCTCTGGGAATTCACACTAATGCATGACCTGACATACCTATACGAGTAGATGGGAGATCGTAGGTTTACCCCGGGGATTACTTCTGTGTCACTACTAGACAGAGGCACAGTAAACTAACCTAAAAAAGGGCACATTAAACTCAATTCAATGGGTGGCAATAGCCAAACACACTCTGGCTAGGCTTGTAAATGCCCTAGGCAGATAGCCTAGTATGAACCTATGAACCTATGAACCTATGCACTTTTAATGTTGTAATAGGAATAGTTAAATTGTGGCCCTATCTGTAGGCCTTTGACTGCCATTATTTAGAAGCAGATATTCCATCTGTTTTGCTTTGGGTGAATAAATAGTTGATGAGACAGTCATACATATCGATGTACATATACATGTATTTTAAATGTTAGACACAGCTGTATTTCAACCCAGGACTACGTGTACCAAAAATTAATGTTTTCAAACCATTTAACAGGTTGAGCTACAGAGTCACTGTTACAGTGTGTGTATTTTTATATGTCGTAGATGCAGCTGCACACGTACCTGCTGTTACATACCTCATTTACATCTAGTATTATATGTATGGCTTTATAGTGATGTATGTCTCTACCAGAGTCCCAGTTAAACTCCTACTTTTCCATTAATCTTTTAGCAGGTATATTTTACATGCTGTAGATATAATTGCACAGTTACCTGCTGTTACATACCCCACTTACATCTATTAATATGTGTATGGCTTTATATTGATGTATTTCTCTAGAAGAGTCCCAGTTAAATTCACATTTTTCCATTAATCTGCTAGCATATTTTCTGCGCAAAGTGTTGCAATGCACAGCATTGTGTAAACTCACTTAATGACAAGAAAATGACAATTACTATGTTTTTTTTTTTAAACACCTGTGGTAATTAATTAGCTGTGTGGTTTGCTTGATTGACACATATTCTCTTCAAGTGAAATGGTACTGGGTCCAACATACGGTGCAGGTGTACTTTTTGAAAGTGATTATTATGATCTTTCCAGGCTTGATAGTTGTTGCTGAAGCACCTACCAAGAGAAGAAAATGCTGAAAGAAGAAAGGCGCCACTTTTGAGATTTTAAGTATTTTCTTCTGATTTATTTCTTACAAAAACTGCATTGCCGCCTAGTTTTCGGTGTTTTCTTGCTTGTAAAAGTTGATATCTATGTTAGAAACAGTATTTATAACATACCTAGAGCCTGTTTATTGCATTTTTGTGTTGCACTTAATTTAAAATTGTTTTTTCTTAAAATTGCATTTTACCTGCCTCTGACCTAGCACACATGTTGGGGTCATTTATTGCACTGTTCTGATTAGTTTGCTACTTGTGTGTCTCTGCTATCCTTAAACAAAAACAAAAAAGCAAAAAATCTTGCTATTTTCCCACTTTCTATAATTAAAAAAAAAAGTTCAGTTACAGAGTTGCTGTTCTGAACTGTTTGTAAGTTTCTTGGAGGCCAGTGCTTACTTGGGCTAAAGGAAAGTCTCTGTGTTCACCAGTGGCAGTGGTTAACACTGAGCAGCCTGCATATCCCTGTAGGAGAGGTTACTGCCTAGAAACTGTAGTTTTATTGGCCATTTTGGGTCAATTCCAAACTCCTTGATCTCTCTCACTTAAAACCCTGCAACTCTCTTTTTGCATGGCCTTGTGCACAGAACAGCGTCGGGCAGCGCCAATTAGCTGGGGTATACTGGCTCCACAAAGTCTGCACTGCAAATTTTCCCTTAGAACTAGGCAAGCCTCAACTCAAGTGCTTCATATCAACTGCTCTTATTGCAGCACTTGTGTAACCCAAATCATCACTTGTCCAAATCTCCTAGACAACACTATTATTTTCCAAATCTCCTAGACAGCACTATTATAATACAGCATAAGACCCTTGATTGTCTGCAAGACAAGTGAAAGTTACTTTACCAAGCATGTCCAGAGGTCAGCTTCAGGTATACTCTCCAGTTCATCTGGTGGAATTGGTCTTCCTGGGGCAATGTCACAACTGCCTCATGTATACAGACAACCCTCTCCTCTTACCTCTAGACACAAACACTTGTCTGAGATGCAAATACACAGCCAGACTGGAGACTAAGCACTCTCAACCCATGACTGTAACAGACAGTCAAGAGGAGAAGAGACACACTATCATCACACCACCAGTCACATATGGATCTACAAAACAAGCACCGGCAAAACATACACATAAATACACAAAAACATATTCGGAGGCACTAGGTACCAATCTGAAAAAGAAACAGTGCCCTCCAACAAGCAAGCACCTCCAAACACAAGCCAGAAAACTCATAATTCACCTCAGCAGTGTGCCTCACGACAGTCCCTAAGGCAAAACAGCATGCCCAACACGCTAGTAATAGGAGACTCTATAGTAAGGCACAAGGATGTTCCACTCACCAGACTGAACAAGGAGAAGGTGATTGTCAGCTGCCTGTTGGATGCTAGGATCTGCCACATAACACAAGCACTTAAGTCACTCCAGAACAAGTACAAGTATGATGCTGTCATTGTACATGTTGGTGTGAATGATCTAAGACGTACCTCCCTGGACTACATGAAAAGAGACATCGAGGAGCTCTCTGATCATGTAGCCCAAGCTGTTATGACCCTGACCTTGAGTAGCATACAACCTTCACCTAGAATGATACCACAATACAAAGACAAAATGATCAATTTCAACAATTGGCTAAGCTTCTGGTGTTATTCTAAGGGGATCCAGTGTCTGTCTGCCTGGGATGACATGATAGACAAGCCTCGCTGTTTCGCCAGAGATGGTTTGCACCTGTCACCCCTAGGCTTTCAAATACTGGCCAAGACTCTTGCCATCCCCATAGTGCTTTTATTAGGCAAGGCTCAAAGGACAAACCAACCACCATAACCAGCACAGGTAACCAAAAACTAAGGGTAATGGTACTCAATACCAGAAGTCTCAACCTCAAAATGCACGCACTCGAAGCACTCCTTAGTATGGAGAAAAACGATGTTTGTGCAGTGACGGAAACCTGGTTCAAGGCTCCAGAGAGCACCCCAGCACTACCAGGTTACAATTCATATCATACCTTCTGGCCTCAGTTACTGGATCGCAGTACAAGGGGTGGAGGTGTATCCATATTCATCAAGGATACCCACATCTCCAGATTAGTGACGCAGCATGATGCCCCAGAGATCATCCATGCACAACTATCAGCAGGCAAAAACCACATTGTAAGTCGTAGCCTGTTATAGATCGCCCACCATTTCCCAAGATGCTCACTCAGCATTCCTTGAGGCATTGGAAAATATAAAGGTCCTACCCAACACCAAAATTTTGGGTGATTTCAACTACCCTGGTATAGACTGGGTGAACTACCAAAGTTCTAACTCCTATGCCCAGCGGTTCATAGAATTCATAAATTCAAATGCCCTTGAACAACTGGTATGTTCTCCCACTAGAGGGCACAACATATTGGATTTAGTCATCGCAAATATGGGCGTCCATTGTACCACACCCGTTATCACTCCCTCTCTGGTCAGATCAGACCACAAACTGATAACCCTAGACATCCTCACCCCTCCACCTCCCCCAGTCAAAGAAACCATCGTAAAAAACCTTTCCAAAGCAAACTTCAAACCACTTGCGTCAGAAGTGGAAAGCTTCACTATTCTCTTGCAGAAGGATAATGATATCCAGGATGCAGAATCCTACACCAAGACACTTTATATAGATCTTCAGGATTGCATGGACCATGCTATCCCAAATAAAACCAAGACTCCTTCCTCAAGCAAGAAGAAAGCAGTCTGGTGGACCCTGGCCATAAGCAAACTATACAATAAAAGGAGGACACTTATACAAAAAATGGCCAAATCTCAAGTATAAAAATCTTCCCTGATCAGCTTTAGTAAAAAACTGAGGGCCCTCATCAAGTCAACTAAAGCCAATTTTGAAAAGAAAGTTGCCAAGGATGTCAAGGATAACCATAAGGCCTTCTATGGTTACATTAAAAACCTAAATGGCAATGCTTAGGTCTGTTCTGAGCTAGTACAAAATGGGACAAAATACACTGACCCCACTGACATTGCCAACATCTTGGCTGACAGGTTCAGTGCAAATCCCCCCCCCCCCCCACCACCACCACCACCTACAGGGCCTATTACTATTCCAGGGGATTGTGTAACTCCAATTATTACTGATATGTTGGTTAACAAGGCTCTATCTAAAGCTAAAAACACTGCCTCCATGGGACCAGATGGTGTCCCGGGCTGTGTCATACTCGACCTCCAAAATGAATTAACCCCGCATCTGAATACCCTGTTCAGTCTCAGCCTCTCGACAGGATATGTGCCCATAGAATGGTGCACAGCAACGGTGGTTCCACTGCACAAGGGTGCACCCACAACTGACCCTGGGAACTACTGACCAATAAGCCTGACCAGTCTGATCTGTAAGGCAATGGAGCAAATCATTATGGAACTCATAAATGGAGAGTTTGGGAACCTCCAAACACTTCACCCCACACAGTTCGGCTTCGTCAAGGGCAGATCATGTCTCCTGAACCTGGTGGACTTCTTTGAGACAGTTACTCAGGCTATAGATAAGGGAAAGGAGGGACACATGGCTTACCTTGACCTTGCTAAAGCATTTGACACCATTCCCCATTCGGGTATTATTGATAAAATCACCAACCTGGGCATAAACCCTTACGTCACAAGATGGATCACAAACTGGCTCTCAGACAGATCCCACAAAGTAAGAGTAGCGGGATCTACGTCCGAATCCAGACCAGTAACGAGCGGTGTGCCTCAGGGCTCTGTCCTGGGGACCCTCCTGTTTGGCATATACTTCTCTGAAGTACAGAAAAACACTGAAGGGCTGTGGATGACCAAGTTTGCGGATGACTGCTAACTGGGTGCTATAATAGAGTCTCCAGCTAACATGGATATCCTCCAGAAGGGCCTAAATGAGACTGATGCATGGTGTCAAAACCATGGTCTCAAGCTAAATGCTAAAAAATGCGTAGTAATCCCCTTTGGGAAAAACAGAGTACCTGTGAACTACCACATAGGAGGTTACCCCCTGAACTCTGAAGTAGTAATAAGGGATCTAGGGACCCAAGTAGATAGTCAGCTTTCCTTTGATAACCATGTTGCCAAGGTGGTTAGAAAATCCTTCTATGTGACCCATCTGATCACGAAAGGGTTCGCATCAAGGTCTAAGGATGTAATGGTGCCCCTCTACTCTTCGCTCATCAGACCCATTATTGAGTACAATGCACCAATTGGTATGTACCTGGCTAGGCATCTCCAGCAGCTAGATAGACCACAGAGGTAGCTCACTAAGAGGATTACTGGCCTCAAACAGTTGCCCTATGCAGCACAATTGAAAAAAAAAACTAAGGCTTTTCTCTGTTGCATACCTCCTTCTCAGAGGTGATCTCTGTCTAACATACAGAGGCATGTCCAACCCAGAACTGCTGAACATGCTCCATCTTAGCAAAACCAAATCCACTCGAGCTACACGCTCTAGGGATATAAATCTCAGCACAACAATGAATAGAACATGCTGGAGGGATAGATTCCCTTCGCAAAGACTTCCTTTGCTATGGAACAAGGTCCTGATCTACATAAGACAGAGCCCCTCACTATCACTCTTCAAGAGGAACCTTGACGAGTGGATCTGTAACAGAAAGTTCACACCAGGGATCATACCAACAGCTCTACTAGATAGGGGCCAAGGGTACTAGCTGCTAGATAAAGGGCCTAGGGAACTAACCAAAGGGGTGGTGAATACCGCACAACGTGGCTGGGCTAATATATGCCTTCGGGCAGATAGCCCAGTACCTACCTATGAACCTATGAACCCATTTCAACTACATATAGCAATAAACTGCCATTTACCATAGCTTATGTGCAGCATCATGCCAAAACTCTTTAAAGAAAAGAAAAATTGAAGAAATATGACAGTGGTGAAATGGGGTACAATCGGGGGGAGAGACATAGTGAAAGGCAGGTAAGTATGTGCAGGAAGGGTGTCAGAAAGAACTATAGCTATCCATTTATTCAACGGCGACAACTGTGCGCTTGAAAAGACTTTTAGCTGAATTTGGACTGTCACCCCTGGAGAGAGGGGTGATGACAACGTAAGTGTGTTGTCAAGCCAGTTGGATCAAATTAAGTGTGGACACATGTGCAAAATGGAGGGATATGTATGGGACATTTTTTTTTTTTTTGGCGGGGGGGCAGGTGCCCTTTTTTTTTAAAGAGAGAGTGGAATGTTGGGGAAGGGACATAGGTATGTGAGGGAAAGCTATGTTGAGAAGGTGAGGAAGGTTTTGCAGACATAGAAGACAGACAAGACAGCAGACAGGGTTGGGGTGGGACCTAAGAAGGGAGGGGTGAACACCTTGGTTGGGGAGGGTGTTGTCGAATCCCAGTCCCATGGATGTCAGACTTTGTAGCAGTGTGAGTCACATCCTCATCCATGGGACTGTCAGCACTGCACCTTCACTGCTCATGTGGAGTCAGTGGTTGAAGCCAGTGCCTGGGACCAGTCTGCCCCACCAGGATGGACAGCATCAAGCATAGGCCTGTACCAAAAATTTGGCTCACAAGTCTACATACCATGCCTGGTAGTTGGTCCTGGGTGATGAATGCACCCATTCCACCTCCACTCCAAGAGGGGGGCACACCCCCAGTCTGTGGGGTGGATCTACCCGATGGAACAGGTAGTGCAGAGTCAGCAGGGGGGGTGCCACCAGGCTACTTCCCATGATGTGCTTGGCTCCAGTTCCTCTGCTGGGGAAACCAAGGTAGGTGGATCACCAGGAACCAGCCTACCTTGTGGAGCTATGGTAAATGAAATATAAACATAAAGGAAAAATAAACATAACCCATTCAAATGTAATTAATAACATAAGAGAAGACAATAATGAGTATATGGATGGGAAACAAACTGAAAATAATATAATGAGGAACACAACAATAAATAATATAAATTAAAGTTTTTTTTAATAGCAAGGCAATATTAAATTATATATAAGTCCAACATAAGAGGTAATAACAAATAATATGATAATATCAAATGATAATAAATATACTGATACATAAAAGAAGAGAAGTTGTGGGATGACAGAAAAAAGAACATTAGTGACTTCATAGATAATATAACTAAACAAACTACAACTATATACTTCTAGATATGTTATAGTTTGTGAGACCATTGATTGCTATGCCGTTTATTATTTGAAATACTACCTTACACACACACACACACACACACACACACACACACACACACACACACACACACACACACACACACACACACACACACACACACACACACACACACACACACACACACACACACACACACACACACACACACACACTATAGTACAGCTCATAATCCATTCAGCAGTCATTCAATGTTGCTTATATTGTATATATGATATTCCCCGTACATACCTTTCAACTTCTTAGCATGGGACATTATGAGCCAAAGGCACAATGACAGGGAACATTCTTACCAAGTGTGCATATACAGCAGTAGCAAGGTGTTCTGATAACAGATTTGCCATTAAATTGCATTTCAAGTGATGTCATATATCTGCAAATCAGAGGACCAGACATATGGGGCAATATTCAGTGCATTCTACAAAAATCATGGCAGTTGAGAGGTATGTCAGTGCACACTAATTACACTTGACAGCTGGACATTTCTCAGTTGGCTGGTGTTGGACTGGAACCCACAAGCTGAAAAAAATAATTATCAGAACACTGTCTTCTTTTACACTTTATTGATTCATGTTGTTTCAAATCTTGTATTTACAAATATGCATAGCTATGTAGGAGTTCTGTTAACTTACACATTTACCCTATTAATTTATTGACTGCAACCGACAGCATATATTAGACAAAATGAGCAGAACACAATATTGACTGTTAATCTGGGTATTGCACAGCATTTATTTCTGACATACCAAAACAGTATTGCCCACTGCATGTTTCTCAGCTGGCTGGTGTCAGATTAGAACCCACAAGCAGTGGTTACAGAAATACTGAAAATTTTATTTGAAAAAATAAATTATCAGAACACTGTCTCTTTTTATACTTTATTGATTCATGTTGTTTCAAATCTTGCATTTATACACATGCATAACTGTGCAGCAGTTCTGCTAACTTACATGTTTATCCTTTTCATTTATTGACTGCAATTTACAGCATATTTCAGCTAAAATGAGCAGAACACAACATTGATCCGTAATCTGGGTGTTTCACAGAATGGATTTATGACATGGTAAAACATTACTGACTGCTGAACATTTCTCAGTTGCCTGGTGTCAGATTAGAACCCACAAGCAGTGACTACAGCAATACTGAACATTTCATTTGAAAAAAAAAAGAAATTATTAGAATACCGTCTCCATTTACATTTTATTGATTCACATTGTTTCAAATTTTCCATTTACACACATGGATAGCTATCTAGGACTTCTGTTAACCTACGAATTTACCCTATTCATTTATTGAGTACAATCTACAGCATATTCCAGACAATGAGCAGAACACAACATTGAGTCTTAATCTGGGTAGACCACAACATTAGCTAATGGTTGGAAGCTATGCTACACAGTACTGCATGCTTACTTGCTTTAACTTGCTTTACCAGTTCAGATATGCACTGACACATGAAATCTATCATGTCCCAGGTATTTCATATATTACCGTTAAGACTGCAGTATCAATATTGAGTTTATTTTATTATTAAGTTATGCATTAAGTTATTACTTTATTGATTTTCTTACATACCATGCACTTTTCTCATCCTGGCCAAAAGCATTGCATGGGACTGGACATTACAATCCCTCACTTCTGCAGATGTGGTAAGAAAAGGAAACCATTATGCATACCTATTTTTGCACAGATTCAGCTTGTATGTTTATAAATTACTAGAAAACATACTTACATAACTGTGGGATGTGCCCATTCCTTGCTTCTTGGATCCAGCTATCCAAAGTTCCCTTCTTACTATGATACAGGTGGTCATAATGGAGACAGCACTGTTCACCAGTGTGGGGCATATCAGTTGCCCTGGTTAGGTTCCTGGCCAAACTATCCCAGGCCTCAGACTTACACTCTGAGCCCTGGTAGTCACCCTGCAGCAGGTGTGGTCTGTAGCATTCCACCAGGAGTCCAATGAAAACCCTAGACTCCAGCACACCTCACCTTTGTGCCCTAAAGTGCACAACTTCCCACACAACAGCAGCCATACCCACAGTCAAGGGCAGGCTCCAAGGAATAATATGAAATTCCCACCTACTGGCCTTTAAATAGGCTGCATTCCCATCCTTACACATCATACTGTAACTTTCAAAAACAAGCCTCTTAGCTTAGCATCATGCAAACTCACACAACCAATGTCTAAGTGAAACTTAGCAATATGCAAACAGGTAAAGACCTTTGACCATGTTTAAGCACTGCTTAGCATTGTACAGGTTTTCTAAGTGTAACAATTATTTAAAGTCATCTGATGTTTCCCTCACCTGACACAATTTTACAGCACTATATGCAAAAGGTATTACTACCCAGGATTCAAACCCGGGACCTACTGCACTGAAGGTCATGACTCAACCTATCTAGCCACTGGGATAGTGAATAGAATGTGTATATCTTCAGATATACTGTGAAGGTGCCTGTAAGTGTAATGCAGCTTCACTGCCCAGGTTTGTGTGGTGCTAAGCACCACAGAACTACAACAACAGAATGTATCTGGTTTCTATTTACAGCTGTCTAGTGGATGCCTAATGCATAAGCACGCCAAACTATGCATAGCTAAATAACATGGTGCATTGCACAAACTACCACATAAAAATTTAAAAAAATGTAAACCAAATGCATCCAATTTCCATTTTTAGATGTCTAATGGATGTCTAATGCATGAGTGCACAGTGCTAAGCATAGCTAAATAATGCAGCACATCATGCAAATAAGCACATAAAAAATAAATAAATAAAATTGAATGCATCCAGTTTATATTTTTATATGTCTAGCAGATGTCTGATGTATAGGTTCTCAAAGCTAAGCATCGCTAAATAATGTCCCACACTGCACAAACACATAAACATAAAAAAAATTAAAATAAATTCAATTTAATTAAATAAAATGACTTTTAAACCTTTTGGTCAAGGTTAACAGGCCAAAAGGTATGTGGCTGTTCTGTCAGTCCTACATGCATTCAATATTAGGGTTGATGTGACCTCCCTTTGGTATGCACAATGATTAATATGTATGGCATGCTGGCAAGGGAGAACCATAGCCGTGTACATGGATACATTCTATTTATGCTCTACATGGAGCCTACACAGCCTTTATTGAATCCTGGAGTACATTTTTTCAATTACTACAATCAGAAGCATGCTTACCTAATGCATTTCTAAAATCTTTGGGAAAGTGTTCTAACTGTTTTTCCCACATAAAATCTTTTACAACTACAACAGCTGGCTAAATAAACAAATCCAATACTTCTGCAGTTGTATATTTGTTTAGCTGTAATATTCTTCCTAAGATGTGTAAAGCTTACACTGTGCATGGGATTAATGTACCTATACCATTTCCTGTTTAAGCACGGATATGTCTTGACAGGACCAATACCTACAGAAAGCAAATTACAACCAATATATCCTAATAAAACCATAATATTGAAAACATTTATGTAAATGAACTGTGGATGGTCACCTACAATTCAAACTACCTCACTACTACCTATAATAATTTTCCAATTGTCATGCACCACTTTCTGTATTTCTTTGGAGTTCACGTTGATAGGGACTGGAAAAGTAAGGTACTTCTCAAACCTTCTAGACTTTGACTTAGTCCCTCTTCAGAATAAAACTACTAGTTAAAATAGGTAGATACTTAATGTGCCTTAAGCTAATAATCTCATCCCTAATTTTACCCAACTTAAGTTTAGGATAACCCCTGTCATGTAATATTTTAATTAAACAGTTCACTTCCATAAAAATGATAATTGCGGCTAATTCACTTACCTAGATGGATAATCTGCACTCTTACATTTTTCCATTTCATAAACTGCAGATGTTGACTCCTAAGATGTAGGTAATTATTGGTAAAAGTTTAATTTCTATGTAAAGTGCATGTGGAACATTTAGAATTGATATCAAGAGTAATATCCAAATCAAAACAATTTACAACAGTACCTATGTCACCAATAATGAAAGTTAACCCTTTACTACTATCATTAGTTTGCTTCAAAAATAATTCAAAATCAAACTCACTACCTGTCCAGATAAAAAAATAGATCATCAATAAATCTGTTATAAAAAGAGACAAATTTAAATAACTTCAACTTAGATAAAACTTCTCTTTCCTGCCAATAGAGAACCAAATTTTCAAATGCTGGGGCTATTTTCACTCCCATTGCTATGCCACATTCTTGTTGATAGATATTATCATAAAAAATATCACATTTACAGTTTCTGGTGATCAGATTAGTGTATTAGTGAAGGGTTTTTACTTTTATTCTAGCTAAAAGAGCTAAAAGATCTAATATTATTCATTTAGTGATTGATTTAAAGCTGTTTGTTAGGAAATCACATTTAAAGTGTTTATTGAATGGCATCACTAATTATGAAACTAATAACACTGTTAGAAAACCAAGCATTGTCAGCCTGTCCTTTCTGCCCATTTTAATGTTTTTCTGAACTTTATGAAAAGGATTTTCATTGGATAACAAACCTAATAATGGGTTTTTGGATTCCAAAATGGCTGCTGACTAGGAAGCACTGTCTTCCGTGTGCTCTTAACACTATCAGATAATCTACTTGAATAACCTGTCGCCACATCATAAAAGAATCAAAAAAAGGGTTTTACCAAACAGAACTAGATTTAATCTACCTACCTTCCAAAGAATTTTGGTGAAATTGCAGATTGGAAAGGCTGATTCATCCCCTCTTCATCCAAAGGGGTGTTAGTACTCTCAGCCACGTGTGTATAGGCCAGACAGCAAAACAAAGAATCTACAGAAGCACAAACAAATAAAGGAAAGTAAAGAAAAAGGGATACAATAAAAATCTTCTCAAGATGGATCCAATGGAAACACAATCTTCAAAAACTAGACTTTCACTAATTTCATCCCCAGAGAAGGAAACATCTACCCAAAGGCAGAAAACAGCCAAATCACAGTCTGCGACTTCCAAGCAGCCTCAAAAAAATAAGTGTGAGCATCCCTTTACAACTGAAGATCTCAAGGCAGCACTTTCTCACTGCAGTCTGAAATACAAACCTTCTCTTCAAAGTTAACCCTTTTTGGCAACAACCTGGAACAAATCATTACCAGATTAGATCAAAATGATGCAAAAATATTGAGAATGAAATGAAAATTCAGGAACTTCAAAAAATACTTCCACAAATGAAGCTCTGGTAAAAGAAATGCAGCAAAAAATAATTGATCTGGAGGCTTGAACAAGGCATAATAATGAAGTGCTGGAGAAGTTAGAACAATCACAACTGCCCTCTATTGCTCAGGAAAATTTTGGTATCTTACTAGACAACAAAGATCTTGCACAAACATTTTCAATAGAAAGAATTCATAGGGCATTGAAAAAAATCTGAAGCAATGGATATGCATAGACAAATTTACACAAGGCTACTTAATGCCTCCCATGCACAGTCAATCCTTCAGGCTGCTAAATCTAAGAAGTTCATGCTCTGGAGAGGTTCAAAAATTACCTTTGCTCAGGACTTGCCATTCCCTATTAAACAAGAAAGACAAACCCTCTCGCCCTACTATAAGTTTTTAATTAACAAATCCATCAAGTTCCAGATGAAGTACTGGCCATTCTATCATTTCAGTACAAAAGCGTAATGTACTCTATAAAAAATCAACAAGAAGAGAAAGCTACATTTATTAAGGCTTTTGGTGAAAATCCGACATCTTCTTAAATTACATCAGTTTCCTCTAGATGCCTTTTATTTACAACAACAAATTTCTTGATATGAAAGCTTAAACAAACTTGTATTTCTCAAAAAAATAAATAAAAAGAAAAGTGCATATAAGCTCCTTTACCATACAAGTGATATGAACCTGTCCAAATAACAATTGTAAGAGGTCTCAGCTATTATTCTAACTGATTGTATGATTAATCTCACCAGGACATCTTCTCCTTCCTTTAAAAGAGTTCCATATCGTGAGGCCATTTCCAGGTTCCCGTCTTGCACTTGTAAGGTAGGCCAAGTTCTCTGGGTGATCTAACTGTTCCTCGTGGCCTCCGTGTGCAGCAGGTTATCTGGTCCCACTGGAATCTTCTTCCTTCTTCAAATGTGCAGGTTTCATGAGAAACAAATGAGCGCCCCTGCAAAATTGAGACTTCCGCTTTTTTTCCATTGACTGAGAAGCAGGAAATTCTGAGTCCTGGTAAGAAAGGAAAATAAATTCAACTAAATACTTGTGGAGCTAAAGAAGGCTACAGACAGCTATAAAAACTTCATAAGAGACTGTACTGGAGATCGGAAAGGTTACAATGGGTATTTATTCATTAAGGAAAGCTCTGAGAAGCTTGCAAGACAACTAGTGACAAGTTAATATCACATTTTCTAAGATACCAATTCTACAGTTGAACATAAAACATTTTACTTCTTGAAAAACAGTACAGCCAGGAGCATAAATCTGCAGTAAACATGTAGGTCGTTAATTCACTCAGTTCGGCTGTGGTTCCTGTGATATGTGATTTTTGTTTGCATACCAAATAAAAACAAATGTAGAAAACCTCTTCGCAATTGTTTGTGTTAGACTGACTTATAGTGCAATTTAAAAATACAGTGGCTATCAGGCTGAGCTCAGACTGTTTAACTTTTCCTTTAATGGTATGTTATTTGTTTTTTTTTTTCTTACAAGAATGTTACAGAATTGGGAATAATACCACAGCCAATTATAGTACTAAATGATATGGTTTTGTGCAGAAAGCATGCAATTTTGTTTCTAAGGACAGCCTCCTGATTATTGTTCAACAGTTACTGTATACTACTATTACATTATGATGAAATGAAACTAGAATACCTCACTACCTAAATTAGTGTATTAACTAGTGTATATACAAGCTTACACTTTGAGAAGTCAGCTGCTCCTGGAGGGTTCCACGTTGGTAGTACACCCCTGGGAGTAGACCCAGTGGTCTGGCATCGGGGAGCCCATGTAGACAGTAACCTGCCTTTGACTAGCAGGTGTCTACAGTACTAAGAAAACCGTTCTGTATTTGAGCAACTTATAGGCAAGAGTATGGCGTCTAGGTCCTAGGATGTCATTGTTCTACTGTACTTGTCCCTTGTCAGACCTATCATTGAGTCAATCTCCCCCTTTGCTATGTACATGTTCAGGCACGTGCTACAGCTGTAGATTCCATGGAGGGTCCTTACAAGGAGAATGCATGGCCTGAATAACATGTTCTAGGTTCATCGCCTCTAGCCCCTATCCCTGTACATGGTCTCCTACAGATTGCTGGGGGGGGGGGGCGATCTGTGCCTGGTCTGCAGTGTACTCTCTGGTCCTGCTCTGGTGGACCTGTTTCACATCTACAAAATGAATAGTATTGGAATTGCCCAGTCTAGGGACCTAAACCTCATCTGCAACATAAACAAGACCCAATTAAAGGGACAGATATGTGTCTTGGGGACTATCTCTTTTCTGAAGCAGGCTTCTCATTCATGTGAAGCTGGGTTCTTCCCTGACCCAGTGCAAGAGCGACATGGACCAGTGGATGGGATGTCAGAGATACCTATGTCTTCAGTAAGTAGATAGAGTCAGCCTATGGATGCTTGATCACCTGTGCCTAAGCATATATGTACCTTCCTAACATAACCCTAGGGCATCACAACTTGTCAGATACATTTGGGAACCATGGCTAGGCCCAGGTAATCACCCATGAACTTATGAGCCCATGAACTACCAACTTCAGAAAGTCAGGACTGTGACATAATGACAAGAAATTTCACCAGTTATGTGTGGCAGGTAGAATACCTTACTTTGAGAATTAACATACGTCTGGTATATTACTGAAATCAAAATGTAATTAATTGACTGCACTTCTAAAGAAGTAACTTATTTTAATAAACTAATGGTCCATTTTTTTGAAAGGAATGGTGAGCATTGAACTAAATGAAGCTGCAGACACAGTTTATATACAATGTTTTGTGTTTGATTGTCATGTTAACAAATTCATGGTTTCTGGTAGTATCTGCAATTTTTTAAGGCTTTAATACCTGTGGTTTTTATTTAGACAGTATGTCAGGCATATCTTATTACAAAATGTTCAATGAGGTTGCTGTTAAGCTTTGTATTAGCTAATAGGTCAGAAATTAAAAAAAAAAAACATATTTAGACTTTATATAAATAACGGCTTATTTTTGACAATATGGTGGATTTCTGCAACAAAGCATGATTGTAATGTTACATTATCAAAAACTGTTCAACACAGACTCATAACTAGGTAGTCTACTACTCTTTATACTAACATTTGCATTATAACTAGTTTCTAAAAAGTTTGTTTTTATAAAATATAATAATGGATGGTTTTCAAACATATGGTAAAATGTAAATCTGATTCCCTGTAGTGGATGAAGCGACTTGTTGTAAAACTTTTGTATGGGCTGTAATTTTCTCTACCTATGGTTTATAGGGGAGCAACAATCTGAGAAAGGGAGCTCAATAACATAATATAGTCATAGACATCTTTACATAACAAGTCCAGAATTTAATCTTACATTTGTGACAAGGTGCAATAAGGTATACTTAAAACATATGCACTATACTTGTAGCATTTTGCTGTTTTGCCTAGTTTCTTCAGATAGAAAGATTTTTGACATGAAATCCAAGACAGTGGTTTGCAAAGCAGAGCACGAGACACATAGTATGGTCTAATTGTTTGAAAGAATGCATAGGAAAGACTCTGAATATAGGGATAATTTGTGAAAAAATTAAAAATAAATGTGACACTATGCAAATTACAGATAAATGATAAGTGAATAAGAGCCTCAAATATGTCTTGCCAGTCGAAGGCACTATCAATTTCCCTAATTCAGAGGTTAATTCATAATAAAGTCATCTTTGAGTCAGAGCTGTAATCATACAGGATAGGTACTATAGGGTGACTTTGCTGTATGGTCATGTGAAGTTAAGCATGATCAAGATCTATTACACTGTTAAGTAAAACCCTAACTGTTAGTACCAAACAATATGTGCTGATGTTTACTAGATGTCAAAAAGTTCTGTTTTTTTTTTTTTTACTGTTACATTAGGGCAAGAAGCATGTGTGTGTGTGTAATGAGTTGGATTTTGGAATGTTAAGAATTTTTTGTAAAATAGTTAATTTTGTAAATAGTGTCTTCTTCCTATCTCTTTCAGGTATTTGTAGAATGTGGTTAAGCACGGGGAGTGATATGAGAGAGGCGACTGTCACTTTACTCTATTCTACTCCTAATCATTTTTCATTTAAGGGAAACAATTCTTTTTACATTCACTCTATTTGCCTATTTATCCTTAAGTTGCAACACATTTGCCCGTTAACTCTTTTTACTTTAAATAGTAAAAATATCAAATCCTCATTTTACTAGTTACTTGGATAAATGCTATTTATAGACTCATGGAATATAAAAAATAATAAAAAAAGGAATTTAGTTTTACATCTAATCCAAAAATCTTTGTTTGATATTACTCTTATCCAGGAAACACACATGATTACGACTCAATGGTCAAACGATGTTAAAAAGAAATGGATAATACAGATTGTAATGGCTGGGGATAGCATGATATCCAAGGGGGTAGCAATAATAGATAAACAATCTTTCAAAGGATCAATTATAACTTCGGGTTGGAACCCAAATGGGAGATGGTGCTACCTAACCTGTTCCATACTGTCCTGTAAAAAAGAAATACTTATATTAAATGTTTATGGCCCCTACATACACCAATCTTTGTTCCTTTATGAAATCATCTCACTCATTGAAAAATTTAACAATCATCTTCTGATCCTGGGGGGACTGGAATACTACAATCAGACCAGATTTGACAGAACCTGTAAAACCAATAAACAACCTCTAAGTAGTACTAATACTATGAGAGACATGATGGAAGTCTACAACTTGTTTGATCCTTTTGAACTTTTTAGGAATGTCCCTAACATTAGCATCTACACATTCTTCTCTGCCTTCCACAAATCCTGGTCCAGGATAGACTTCTTTTTAATATCAACATTTTTTGCCTCCTATGATATAATATACAGTAGTGACCCCAGAACTATTTCTGATCATGCCAAAATTAATCTACATTTAAATACTTGTAAACATAACCATTCAAATTCCATCTCTATAAATTGGTTCCTTAATCCAAATCTCCTGAACAACATGATTATCCATAGAGAAATTCAAGAATTCCTGTCCCAGACATTTACCTCTTTTGATATGTCTGATATGCCTATAGATGTTCAATGGGCGGCTGCCAAAGTTACTTTAAGGGGTACCCTTATTCAAAAATCCTCCCTAATTAAAAAAAAACAACTAACTCCCATACTTTGATGCTAGAAACAGAACTAAAAAAAAAATAGAATTAGAACTCCAAACTAAGTTATCTCCCGACATTGAGAAACGAAGATCCACCATTCAAAAGCAACTCCACGAACTACACCTTAATCAATATTCACTTATGGAATCTAGACTTATTCATAAGTATGCTGAATGGGCGCAAACACCTTCAAAAATTCTCATTAGGATTATAAATGTCAGACCCCCACCTACTAAAATAAATCATATTATTTACAAGGGTCGATCATATTTCACAGATAAGGAAATCATTCAGGTCTTCCAGGAAGTATATGAGGAAATCTATGGCCCCCAAATACTTGAATCACCAGGCCTTCAAGACTCTTTCCTAAATGAGTTACATTTTCCTAAAATAAGTAAAAATCACTTTAATTTACTTAAGGCACCTATAACCAGAGATGAAATCTCGATGGTCATAAGCAAACTGAAGCCAGGGAAAGCCCCAGGTCTTGATGGTTACGTGTTAGAATTCCACAAATCCTTCAAGCAAATACTTGCCTCCATTCTGCTTAAAGTTTATAATCACATTATTCAATTCGGCATCGCAGATCTATATCTTAATAATTCTAAGACCATTTTTATACCTAAATCTAATGACAACATTACTAGCACAAATGACTACCATCCAATTGCCTTAATTAACATCAATATAAAGATTTTTATCTTCTATCTTAGCAAATAGATTAAAAAGCATATTACCACATATTATTTCACAGGACCAGCTTCGTTTCATGAACAATAGGCATGTATGGGACAACACTTTAACCATTGAAGCCATAACATATATAACAAATCTCGACAAATCCCCCAAATATGCTCTTCCTGTCGATGCTCAAAAAGCTTTTGACCAGGTAAACTTAAAGTTCCTCTTTAAAACCCTGAAATACTTCTCCATCCCTGATGAATTTATCAAAATGGTTAAAACCCTCTACACTAAGGCTTCCACTTCCCTAAATATAAACAAAAAAAACTCCATGCCAATTCAGATTATAAACGGAACAAGACAGGGTTGTCTGCTCTCACCCTAACTTTTTAATAGTTATCTTGAAGCTCTATTGTTAAATCTAAGTCAGAAAACATTCTACCGTTCAATTTACTTATATAAAATACAAGTGAAATACACTGCCTTTGCAGATGATTTAAACATCTATTTAGAACTTCCCACGATGGAACTTGAAAAAAATTCTAAACTCTATAGACAAATTTTCGCAAATCTCAAATTATGCCATTAACCCAAACAAATCAATAATCTTTCCGCTAAATCCCCTCGGGCACAAAGAATTTTTCATTCCAGAAATATCAATTAAAGTTAACTATTCCCTAAAATATTTGGGTATAACCTTCGCACATTCCCAACAAGAGCTAATAAAGTGTAATTTGTACAAAACTTGGACTAAAATCACTGAGGATCTCACAAGATGGAAGAGTTTAAATATTTCTCTTCTCTCAAATGTAGCTATTATAAAAATGAATATTCTCCCCAAACTTCTTTTCCACTTCTTCACTCTTAACCAAAACATCCCAAACACTTTTTTTTCAAAAATAAATGTTGCACTAGGAAAGTTTATATGGCACCCTAAAATGTTAGAATCAGCTACAATAAACTTATACTTCCCAAAGATAGAGGACGATTGGCTCTTCCGGACTTTCTGTCATATTACCATATAATTAATGCAAGTCATATTATACACATTGCTAACTTTCAACAATCAAACAAGGACTGGAACCTCTTATGGATAAAAATTTACAATACCCATATAAAAGTGTCTAATCTCAATCCTAGAGCAATTCTCTTTCTTAACAATAAAACTCTTAAAGAGCATAAAATTAATCCTATATTAATAAAAAACATAAATGAGTTCCAATCACTGATAACTTCCCCTTGGCTTGTGACACTCTCTGATGATGGCCCAACCAATTCATCTTAATCCAAATCTTAAATTGGGTAACAGCATGCTAAATCTTGATAATTGCCCTCGCATTAAGAGCTGTACAGTCTGGGACTTCTACTCAGTTAAAGACTTACCATTTAATGAAATCATGTCCTCTTTGGCAGTGAACAAGAAATACTATATAATAATTAAACAAATATTTTACCTAATTTCTTTGATCACTGATACAAGGTCAGCTACCCCCACAGAGTACCATCTTTATCAGTCTCTAATAACCCAACTTCTATCAAGGTCTAAAATACTTTCCAAGGTCTATAGTCTAGTAATAAAAATAAGATACCAAGACAAGTTATTATTCTCTAAATATTGGGATGGAAAAAACAAGGAAATTACACTTAGCCAAAAGCTTGATGTGATTGATGCTACAATAAAGTTAACCCCTTTCAAAAAACTAATTTATACCCAGTTCATGATAAACAATAACGCATATCACACTCCAGCATTCCTAAATAAAATTAGCCCAAATACTTTGCCTTTTTGTCCAACTTGCCGTAATTCTGTTGGAGATATACTCCACATTTTTTGGTCCTGTAAAAATGTGTATAAACTCTGGTGCTCCTTAAGAGCACGACTGGAGAAAATGGGATACATGAAGTCAACTCTATCCTGGGAAATGGTGCTTTTAAATATCTATCCAGGTTTGTTTAAACCTGAAATTAAACATATCATAGTGACATTGTGTGCAATGGGCAGCCACGGTGGTGCAGTGGTTAGCATTGTCGCCCCACAGCAAGAGGTTCTCTGGTTCAATCCTCGGCTGGGTTGCCTTCTGTGCAGAGTCTGCATGTCCTCCCTGTGGTCGCGTGGGTTTCCTCTGGGTGCTCCGGTTTCCTCCACATCCCAAAGACATGCAGTAGGTGGATTGGACACTCTAAATTGGCCCTAGGTGTGAGTGTGCGCATGTGTGTGCCTTCTGTGGAAGGTTGGATGATGGGCTGGCAACTCAACACTGTAAAATTCTACTGCCAATCATGAACGGATAGGTGATCCGCTGTGGTGACCCCTAACTGGGAAAAACTGAAAGAAGAAGAAGAAGTAACATTGTGTGCGATACTCAAAACTTACATTACCTTAAACTGGCTAGACAGAGCCAAAATGTCCTGGAAAGACTTCCAATAGATGGCTGTAAAATATGTTTTGGCAAGTAAACTAAAAACTACAAGCAAGAAGAAGTTAAGTTACTTTCAGAAATATTGGAATAACCTTCTAGATGTTCTTAATCAATATCCTACTTAGGTTGTTCCCCTTTTCTCCTCCTATCATCTGCAATTACCTCTTCTCTTTATTATTTATCTCCAGCAGAACCCTTGAAAGACTACAATTATGGTGACCCTTTATGATATCTTTTCTTACATTTGTGCAGGCAATATATTCTAGTTTCCTTATACTAACTCCCTATCACTTAGTGACAGTCGCTTGTATATATTGTATATAGTTAAAGTAAATAGGTTTTAGGAGTACTGATATACCTTCACACACCTGCATTAACAAATACCTCCCAGCAAATCATGTCTACACTTTCTTTTTTTTTTTTGTTTTTACTCATTAAAGTTTCCTATTTCACTTGATTAAAAGAAGCTAAATAATTCTTTTTGTTATATCAGTACTGAATGTACCTGTTCTTTAACAGGACTGTATGAAGATTTTTCACTTATCTGTTTTGAACCTATTTGCATTGTGTGAATTATTGCTTTGTTTTTGTATTTGTGTTTCTAAAAATGCTAATAAAAATCAGATTGCAAAAAAAAAACCTAATAACGGGTTTTACAATCTAAGTAAATCTGACAGCAAGGCACATTCTTCCCTGAGGAAGTTAAAGGATGTTAGATTTATGAAAGCCAAAAAAGGCAACAGCTTAGTAATAATAGACAGGGCTAATTATAACTAGCTATATCTAAACTGCTCAGTCACAAAAAAATATGATTTTGTTAGTAAAGATTTTGTTAGGAGGAGTTTTAGAAAGGTTAACTATTTGTTGTTTGGATCTTTTGAATCAGGGTTATATTGATTTAGAATCCTATGTGTTTCATTTTTTTTTTTTTTTGAACAACCCCAGTAAACAATTTTTAGTGTTCCTAAAATACATAAAGATCCTGTCAACCCCCCTCCCCCATTTAGGCTATTGTTTCATTGGGGCAAAGTAAGATGGTTACTATACCTTATTACCTTTGCAGAATTTTAAACCTTTTGACTTGGAAGACAGAATATTGTTTGAAAGATTCCAGGTTTTTTCTTGCATTTTCTAAAAAAATCTATGAATTCCAAGGTAATGAAAAATGTTTAGTCACTGTTAATGTGGTTTCTTTGTACACCTCCGCTGCCCACACTTTAGGCATTCACCATGTCAGGAATTTTTTGTGACATTTTACTAATTTTGACAATATTAAAATAAACATTATTTGTTTACTATTGGATATAGTGTTAACAAATAACTTTTTTTGTTTGATGATAACATCTAGCAACAAAACTATCCCTAGCATTTGCTATTTTTGTTCTCTGTTGCTGAGAAAGAGCAGTTTTATCTGTGTTGGAGTTATTTACATTTCTTATATGTGATATATTGATGATTTATTTTTTATCTAGACAGGTAGCAAGATTGATTTTGAATTATTTTTTAAGCAAATTAATGACAGTATTAAAGGGTTAACTTTTGTTATAGGTGACATAGGAACTATTGTACATTTTTTTGATCTGAATATTACTATTGATGTAGATTCTAAATGTTTCAATAGCAATTTACATGGAAAGAAAAAAAATAACAATATTTACCTACATTTTAGGAGTCAACATCTGCAGTTTATGAAATAGAACAATGTAAGAAGGCAGATTATCCATCTAAGTAGGCTAATTAGCCAAGATGCCCATTTTTTATTAAGTGGGCTGTTTCATTAAAAATGTTTCTTGACAGGGGTTATCCTAAACTTAAGTTAGATGAAATTAGGGACAAATGTATTAGTTTAAGACACAGTAAGTATCCACCTATTTTAACCAGTGGTTTCATTTTGAAGGGTGATCAAGCTAAGTCTAGTAGCTTTGAGAAGTGTCTCACTTTTCCAGTCCCTATCAATGTGGACTCCAAAGAAATACAGAAAGTGGTACATGACAATTGAAAAATTATTCAAGGTAATGGTGAGTTAGTTTAAATTGTACGTGACCATCCACAGTTCATTTGCAAAAAAAGTCTCCAATATTAAGGTGTTATTAGAGTACAGAGGTTGTAATTTGCCTTCTTTATGTATTGGTCCTTTTGGACCTATCCATGTAGAAACTGCAAACAGTCTATGTACATTAATTCCATGCAGAGTGTAATAACATCTTAGGAAGATTATTACAGCTAATCAAAGATACAGCTGAAGAAGTACTGGAATAGTTTATTTAGCCAGATGTAGTTTTGACATTGTTTTTTGTGGGAAAAGCAGTTAGTACACTTTTCCAAAGGATTTATGAACACTGGGCTCCTATCAAGAAAAAAGATTTTAGAACTGCATTAGCTAAGCATGCTTCTGATTGTAGTAATTTTAAGAAATTTAGTTTTTTTTTATTAGATAGTATTGATCAAAGATCTTTTATTGCCAGTTTTAATAATATATTAGAAATCAAGGGATTAAAATGGCAAATAGCATTCAAAGCTGATAAAGTGCCAGGTACAATGTCATAAACATTAAGTGTTTATTAAAAAACAAATTATTGTAAGATGGCCTCTTTAAATTCTCAGTAACAGTGATGTTCACACAAATTACCACATCAATGGCAATACTCTAATTACACACTCTGATAGATCTGGGCACTCATGTTGACAACAGCCTTGCCTTTGATCACCATGTTTCCACAGTGGTAAGAAGAGCATTCTATATGGCTCATCTCATAAGTAAGGGCATTGCCTTTAGAAAATGAGAGGTTATCACCACCCTGTACTCTTCATTCCTTAGGCCAATAATTGAGGATACTGGCCCCTTTTGGTATGTACCTTTCAAATCACCTACAGCAATTGGAGAGACCACAAAGGTTCCTCAGGAGGAAAATTCAAGATCTTCAGCAGCTATCCTATGTGAATTGGTTCAAATCACTGTCATTTTATTCTGTTTCATACAGACTACTCAGAGGTGATCTCTGCCTTACATATAAAGTGATCTCTGACCCTGCTTTATTGGAAATGCTGCACATCTGCAAGTTAAATGGCATATGGATTACTTACTCTAAGGACCTAAACCTGGTATGTGACATTAACAGAACCTGCTGGAGGGGCAGATTTGTCACCCAGAGGTTACCACACCTTTGGAACAGACTCCCACTTCACATCAAACAGAGCAATTCATTGCCTCTCTTCAAATACAATCTGGATGATTGGATGTGTAACCATAAATTCACCCCAGGGGTACCATCTGTGTCCCTCTTGGACAGGGGCAATATGTGCTGATCGTGGTAACAAGAGTAAAGTTTTCTAGGCTTGTAAGAGCCCTTGGTCCATTAGCCTAGTAACTTTCTATGATCCTATGATCCTATGATCAGGGGTTGTTTAGTCCATCAGTTTTGCATAGTTGATTTAACTGGATAATTGATTTGAAGTGAATTATATAAACAAGATATATTTTAGAGTTGACACTTGTTTTGATGACGTGCATCAGTCTTGTAATCTGAAGGTTGTGAGTTAGATCCTGACACAGAGCAGTTTCAAATTTTTCCTCTGGAATAGGCTAACAATTCACATCAAAGAAAGCCACTGTATGACCCTGTTTAAGCATAACCTAGATGACTGGATGGAAAATTGAAAATTCCTGTCTGGGATTTCACCTGTGACCCTCCTAGATAAGGGCAGTCATTGCTAACTAAGATCTCAAGTTTAGGTAAGAGCCCTTATATTCGGTTTCTCTAATATTACATTGGGTACATACAGCTAGGCTTATAAATACCATTGGGTAATTAGCCCAGTAACTACCAATGCATCTATGAACCTATAAATGGAACAGAAGCGTTAAATGTTTATCATAGTTCCAAGTGGCTATTTCTGTTGTATCGGCAATGTTTTTATCTAAACTGGGAGCATTTCCAAATACCAGGGACATTTGTGATGTGATGACCTTGAGTAGCATCTTACCCTCACCAAGAATGATGCCACAATATGAAGACAAGATGATCAATTTCAACAATTGGCTTAAGTATTGGTGTCATTCAAAAGGGATCCAATGCCTGTCAGCCTGGGATGACATGCTCGACAAGCCACGATGCTCCGCTAGCGACGGCTTGCACCTGTCACCCCTGGGCTTTCAGATATTGGCAAAGGCTCTTGCTACCCCCATAGTGCCTTTTTTAGGCAAGGCTCAAAAGACAAACCCACCTCCATAGGTATCACAAGGGATAAGAAACTAAGAGTAATGTTACTCAACGCCAGAAGTCTAAACCTCAAGATGCATGCAATCGAAACTCTCCTTAGCATGGAGAACATCTATATCTGTGCAGTAACAGAAACCTGGTTCAAGGCTCCCGAGAGCACCCCAGCACTACCAGGTTATACCTCATACCAAGCTTTTCGGCCCCAAAACTTGGACCGAACCACAAAAGGAGGGGGAGTATCAATATTCGTCAAAGATACCCACACCTCCAAGTTGGTGGCACAGCACGAAGCATCAGAGACTATCCATGTGCAACTAATAGAGGGTAAAACTGCCTTCCAGTTTATAGCCTGCTACAGACCACCCTCCCAAACCCAGGAACCCCACTCGGCCTTCCTGAGAACACTGGAAAATATGAAGGTCTCTCCAAACACCATTATATTGGGCGACTTCAACTAAGCAAACATAGACTGGGAGCATTACTCTAGCTCCAACACCCTAGCCTAAAGGTTCCTAGAATTTATAAACTCAAATGCTATGGAACAACTTGTTACCACTCCCACAAGAGGGGAAACATACTGGACCTGATCATCACCAACATGGGGACTCTATGCTCCAGACCAGAAGTGTATCCCTCACTGGTAAGATCAGACCATAAACTAATCTCACTGGATATTCACATTCCGACCCCACCCCCTGCCCAGAAAACCACAGTGAAAAACTTCTCTAAAGCAAATTTCACACTCCTCAAAACCGAGGTGGAATCCTTCAAAGCCCCCGGGCCTGTGGAAAATACTGCCCAGACCGCAGAATCCTTTATAAACGCATTCTATGAACACCTTCAGGAATGCATGGATCATGCAATCCCAAATAAAACCAAGACCCAATCCTCCAAAGGCAGACGTCCTGTCTGGTGGACCCCAGCCATAAACAAACTATACAATAGAAGGAGGAAGCTACTACATGATAGAGCAAAATCCCAAAAAGGGAAGGCATCTCTGATCAGTATTAGCAAAAAACTACGGGCACTCATAAAATCGTCTAAGGCCAGCTTCGAGAGAAAAATTGCACAGGACACTAAGGATAATCACAAGGCCTTCTTTAGTTATGTTAGGAGCCTGGGTGGGAGTTCCTAGATATGCTCAGAATTAGTCCAAAATGACAAAAAATACACCGAACCCACAGACATTGGCAACATCCTAGCTGACAGGTTCAGCGCAAACCCCCCCTCCCCACCAAAAGGGCAAATATCTATCCCAGCAGAGTGCTGCCCCCCTGACATCTCAGATGCTCAGGTAAGAGCCGCCCCCTCCAAAGCAAAAAACACAGCATCAATGGGACCAGACGGTGTCCCGGGCTGCATCCTACATGAACTCCAAAAAGAGCTAAACCCAGACATAAAACTACTGTTCAATCTCAGCCTTACTACAGGATATGTACCCAAAGAGTGGCGTACAGCAACAGTGGTCCCTCTCCACAAAGGTGGTGCCTCAATGGATCCTGGAAACTATCGCCCCATAAGCCTGACCAGCTTGGTCTGCAAAGCTATGGAAAGGATCATCATGGACCTCATAAATAAAGATATTGGGGACCTACAGACACTGGATCCTACCCAGTTCGGCTTTGTTAAGGGCAGATCCTGCCTCTTAAACCTGGTCAATTTCTTTGAAACGGTCACCAAGGCCATTGACGAGGGGAAGGTGGTCCACACAGCCTATCTGGACCTCGCAAAAGCCTTCGATACAATACCCCACTCGGGCATTATAGATAAGCTCACCAGATTAAATATAAACCCCTATGTCACTAGATGGGTTGCAAGCTGGCTCAAGGACAGAACCCACATGGTTAGAATTGCTGGAGCCATGTCAGACTCCAAACCAGTTACAAGTGGCGTCCCACAAGGCTCAGTCCTGGGACCTCTCTTGTTCGGTATATATTTCTCGGAGGTACAGGCCAACACGGAAGGACTGTGGCTGACCAAGTTCACAGATGACTGCAAACTAGGCGCCATAATTGACTCTCCAGCCAACACAAGCATCCTTCAAAAGGGCCTCATAGAAACAGACAATTGGTGCCAGAGCCATGGCCTCAAGCTAAATGCCAAAAAGTGTATAGTCATTCCCTTTGGCAAAAACAAAGCGCCCACAAATTACCACATAGGTGGTAATCCATTAAGTACAGAAGAAGTAATTAGGGACCTGGGGACCCAAGTTGATAGCAATCTCTCATTTGACAGCCACGTGGCCAAAGGGGTTAGAAAAATATTTAATATAGCCCACCTAATCATGAAGGGATTCATATCTAGATCAGGGGAGGTCATCGTGCCTCTTTACTCATCCCTCATCAGGCCCATAATTGAGTTCAATGCCCCTTTTGGGATGTACCTTACCAGACACCTGCAGCAACTGGAAAGACCCCAAAAGTACCTCACCAAGAGGATCAAAGGGCTCAAACAGATGTCATATGCTGCCCGGTTAAGGAAACTCCAGCTCTACTCAGTGGCATACCGCCTGCTCAGAGGCGATCTGTGCCTGACATATAAAGCCATGCCCAACCCAGAATTAATGGACATGCTGCACCTCAGAAAATCCAAATCCCATCGAGCAACATGCTTGAGAGACTTGAACCTCAGCACTGAAATAAATAGGACATGCTGGAGGGACAGAATCATAACCCAGAGGCTCCCTTCACTCTGGAATAAAATTCCAGTCCAGGTTAAGCAGAGTCCCTCTTTGACTCTCTTCAAGAGGAATCTTTATGAGTGGATGGGAGATCGTAGGTTTACCCTGGGTATCACTTCTGTGTCACTGTTAGACAGAGGCACAGTATACTAACCTCAAAAAAGGGCATAGCAAAATTAATTTAAAATGGGTGGAGAAAGCCAAACACACTCTGGCTAGGCTTATAAATGCCCTAGGGCAGATAGCCTAGCATGAACCTATGAACCTATAATTTGCAAAGTAACATTAAAATTTGTGTAAGACATTTCCTGTCCTCCTACCTAACCTAAGTTTTGACATCTGTGATGAACAATAATTCTGGTGTAGTCATCTGTGAAGAGCAGACATGTGTTCTATGATAGTGTTCCACAATCTGAGCAATAAAATATTACATTTGTCTGATTTTTGTTGTGACCACTGTGCTGGCATGCAGTTTACAAATGCACAGCACTCAGGGAAAGCTTGGCTGTATAGGTTAATAGGTTCATAGGTTGGTACTAGGCTATCGGCCCTAGGGCCTATACAAGCCTAGCCATAACAATTCCCTGGCTATTTCTTCCCACACTATTTAATTCTCTGGACCCCTGCCTAGCAGTGTAACTGATGTGATCCCAGGGTGAATTTCCTTTCTCCCATCCAATCGTCAAGGTTCCTTTTGAAGAGGGCCAACGAGGCGCTCTGCTTGACAGGTATGAGCAGTCTATTCCAGAGTCTGGGGAGTCTCTGGGTTAGGAACCTATTCTTCCAGCATGTTTTGTTTATTGTGATGACAAGGTTTAGATCCCTGGAGCATGTGGCTCTGATGGATTGGGATTTCTTTAAATGTAGCATGTCCAACAGCTCTGGGTTTGACATGGCCTTGTATGTTGAGCAGAGATCACCTCTGAATAGATTATATGCGACAGAGTATAGCTGGAGTTTTTTAAGGCGGTCAACATAGGGCATCTGCTTTAGGCCTGTGATTCTTTTAGTGAGGTATTTCTGCGGTATTTCCATTTGTTGCAGGTGTCTTGAGAGGTACATACCAAATGGCACATTGTATTCTATAATGGGTCTAATGAGGGATGAGTACAGTGGGACAATGACCTCCTTTTTTCTGGATGAAAAGCCCTTAGTGATGAGGTGTGCCACATAGGAGGATTTCCTGACTGTTGTGGTGATGTGGTTATCGAAGGTGAGACCACTGTCCTCCTGATTTCCTAAGTCTGTTATCACACTTTCGGTGTTTAGTGTACTGCCACCTATGTGGTAATTCATGAGTACATGCTTTTTCACAAAGGGGATAACTATACATTTCTTGGCACTGAGCTTGAGCCCATGGCTCTGGTACCAAGCATCTGTTTCTGTAAGGCCCTTTTGTAGAGTATCCACATCATTTGGAGATTCAATAATGGCTCCCAGTTTGCAGTCATCTGTGAACTTTGTTAGCCAGAGTCCCTTAATGTTGGCCTGTACTTCAGAGAAGTAGATGCCAAACAAGAGTGGTCCCAGGACTGAATCCTGAGGTACTCCACTTGTCACTTGTCTGGAGCTGGATTTGGAGTCAGCTACTTTTACAGTGTGGGTTCTGTCAGTAAGCCATTTGGCAACCCATCGAGTGACATAGGGATTAATGCCCAGCTTAGTAAGTTTATCTATGATTCCAGAGTGGGGGATGGTGTCAAAGGCCTTGGCAAGATCCAGATAGGCTGTGCGGACTGCCTTACCCTCATCCACGGCTCTGGAGACTGATTCAAAGAAGTCAATCAGGTTCAGGAGACAAGATCGGCCTTTCATGAACCCAAACTGGGTGGGTTCCAGTGTTTGAAGGTTGCCAATTTCTTTGTTTATATGTTCCATGATAATACGTTCCATGGCCTTGCAGATCAGGCTCATCAGACTGATGGGGCAGTAGTTCACAAGATCTAAGGTGGATCCCCCCTTGTGGAGTGGGATAACTGTAGCTGTGTGCCACTCAGTGGGCATGAAGCCTGAGGTGAGGCTATGATTAAACATGACACTTAGGTGAGGTGCCAGTTCATTTTGTAGTTCATGTAGTACACAGCCCGGGATGTCATCTGGTCCCATGGATGCTGTATTTTTAGCTTTGGAGAGTGCGTTTTTACCTGTGTGGCCATTATTACCAGAATTTGGCAATATTCTGGTATTGAGATGGGCCATTTAGGGGGTGAGTCAGGTGAAGTTGGCACTGAATTGATCTGCCAGGATATTGGCAATATCCTTGGGATCAGTATATTTAATGCCATTCTGTTGTAGCTCAGAGCAGATCTGAGCATTGCCATTTAGATTCTTGAAATAGTTAGACTATAGTTTAACCATCTTGTAGTGTGGAAGCCCTGTTCCATGTTATTACTCCATCCCTGCACAGTCGTACCATTGATTCAAACAGAGGCAATATGGATTAACTACACAGGTAGGTGCCAGGGTTATAGCGTAAAATTAGCTAAGAGTTGCAAGCTTGAATCTTGGGCTTCCAGTTTGTGTTTGCTAGTCTTGTAAAGGTAGAAAACGTGTGCTGCCTACTGTATTTAATTTCTGTTTTCTACATATCTAGATTTTACCATTCATACATGCTTTGTGCCTTTTACTGATGATGAGAAAAGAGTGAGGAATAAGGCATTGTGCATCAAGTGGATGTGCAAGCTGAAGGAGCAGCAGAGAAACAGAGGTATGTTTTATACCTTTTCACATTATTTTATCTAGAATAGATCAGAACATTGTTAGTGGACTGGCTTGGTTTGCAGTTTCATGCATGCTACTATTTATGCAAGACTACCCAGCATGTCAATAGTCACACATTTCCTTTGATTACCAGTATGTATTTCATAAAAAAATGTTTATATATGAGTTAGGAGAAGGGCATGTTTTCTGAGGATATTGTTAATTGTACATCACAACCATGATGCCAGTCAGTGTAACTAACTGCACAGTACTTGTGATGTTTCCCATATAAATTAATTGTGCTTTTACTGCTGTTTATGCAGCAGGTGGAGGCAGACTTATATATCTGGCTGTGGTGCTCAGTGACTGCTCTGCTGTGCATATCCTGCATATTCACATACTGAATGGGTGTCTACTGTCTCAGCATTTGAACTGCTGTTGGTGGACTCTGGCATGTTCTTCAATTCAACATAGCTAGCACTTCTGCCTACAAAACTGGTGATTCTTTATTTGAAACATTCTTGGACCCTGTGTTCAGGAACAGTGCACATAGCAAATCCTTGTCTTACTTTATGTATGCCTGTTACATAATCAACAAGCAACATTACACAGTTTGCATTTTGATATACATACATAGGGATTGCTAAAACAACATATGTAGAATATAGATACATTAGTAGAAAGAGAGTACTGTTTCTACGACATAACCTATTGTTTTATATGTCACATGTGTCATTTTGTTTATGATTGTCCACTTTATGTAAGGTGTAGTGCTGCACTCCAGATATTTGATGATGTTGTGTCAATGACCATGTTACACTATTCATCTCTGCATGTAGCTTTTATACTTCTCACTGAGTTTTCATCTCTTTATACCTTCATTATGCAAACAGGTTATTTGGAGGCTATTAACATGACTCCTTACTTGCACAGACACATGGGTTACAGTTGTGAGTGCTTCATATATTCACATACTGACATAAATGTGCAAGGCACACATACAAGACAGGAAGCAAGGAATAAATGATAGCTTCTCAGTTTGCTTTCTTGCATAGGGAAGCATACCTCAAGTATTGTACATTACAGGTCACAGTAGTTGTGTTATGTTGTCAGTTTCACAGTAGTCTAACAGTGTAGTACTTCTTTTGCGTTGTAAACATGTCAGTGTTACATACCACAGTATAATGGCATGCTTGTCTTTCCATGTCATGATACCTACATGTGCTGCCTGTGCACTTGTTTGTCATGCTTAATTATGGCTGGCTGACAATTGCTCAGGTAATAGCAGGATTTCCATAGATGAACTGTAATATGCATGCCATGTCATGCTCTACAGTAACCTGCTTAGTTTCTGTGAGAATATATTGGTCCTGACATGGGCCTGTATTGTACTCATCCATAACTATAGATAATAAGATGTTGGGAATGTGTTCTGCACATGAATATCCACCCACTGATCTCACTTGTTTTTTACTCATAATCCTTATAGGTCATATCATCTGAGAATGAATTTTTCATGGCACCTGTAAAGTATGGTGATATACCTTTCTTCTGATATGAAGGGACCATGCTGAAGGCATAGTAGTTCATGTCTGTTATATTCTTTATGTGCACATCAGTTTGTGTTTCATGATAGCTGTTTTCTACAGGAATGTGCAGCTTGATAAATATGTGGTTTTCCTAGTTATGATTTGGATTCATGAGTTATATCACGGTGGTAGACTATGGACATAAATTATTATAATGTGTCATACTGAATGTTTTCTGCCTGTGCATTGTGTCACAGTCAACATGTTATGTACAGATATAGTCACGAGTATGTGTATTCTATACTTTTTATATATGTGATTCACCTTGACAGAGCATGTGATCTGTGGATGCTCTCCTATCAGATGCAGGAGTGAGCACATTCCAGAGCACTGCCTGATTCCTGGGGTTCTGATGATGGTGATGACTATGACAGAGATGATGATGACAACAAGGAAGAACCTGGACCTGCACAAACCATCATCCCTGCTGCACCCTGGAGGAGATGCTGGCCACCATCAGCAGCAGACCATTTTTGGGACCATATCCGGGAGGGAGGTGATGAATGATGTATTTTGGACACAGATGAAGCATCTGATGGGGAATTTCTTTCATGATATGGTGAGGGCTATTCGATACTCATTCAGGGGAAATAGCCTGAGATATCATTCCTGATGTACAGTCCCATCAGAGCAGGGCGTTAGATCTGTAAACATTGTCTATGTGATCCACTTGTGTACTGCTGCCACCATGGTGTTTGTCATATAAGCATTTGGACTGTATAGGCACACTCATGCATGTATAACATATTGCTGCCACGCTTATCAGTGGGTATAAAAAGTTTACACATCGCTGTTAAAATGCCAGGTTTTTGTGATATAACAAATGAGACCACAATAAATTATTTTAAAATGTTTCCCACCTTTAATGTGACCTATAACCTGTAGAATTCAACTGAAAAACAAACACATCTGTTAGGGGAAAAATATAAAAAAATAAAAAACATACAATACACAGGTTGTATAAGTGTGCATACCCTTATACTAATACTTTGTTGTGTGTGTACACCCTTAAACTAATACTTTGATGAAGCACCTTTTGATTTAATTACAGCATTCAGTCTTCTTGGGTAGGAGTCTGTCAGCATGGCACATGTTGGCTTGGCAATATTTGCCCACTCTTCCTTGCAAAAGTGCTCCAAATCTGTCAGATTGTGAGGGCATCTTGTGTGCACATCTTCAGGGCACCCCACATATTTTTTATTGGATTTAGGTCTGGGCTTTGGCTTGGCCATTCCAAAACTTTAATTTTCTTCTGGTGAAGCCATTCTTCTGTTGATTTGGATTTGCGTTGGGGTCATTGTTGTGTTGAAAGGTGAAATTCCTCTTCATCTTCAGCTTTCTAGCAGACACCTGAAGGATTTGGGCCAAAGGTGTCCAGTATTTAGAGCTGTTCATAATTCCTTCCACCTTGACTAAAGCCCCAGTTCCAGCTGAAGAAATGCAACCCCAAAGCATGATACTGCCACCACCATGATTCGCTGTAGGGATGATGTTCTTTTGGTGATGCAAAGGGTTGTTTTTGTGCCAAATGTACCTTTTGGAATTGTGGCCAAGAAGTTCAAACTTGGTGTCATCAGACCATAACACATTTTCCCACATGCTTTTGGGAGACTTGATATATTGTTTTGCAAATTTTAGCCAGGCCTGGATATTTTTCTGTGTATGAAAAGGCTTCCATCTTGCAACCTTCCCCTATAGCCCAGACATATGGAGAATATGGAAGATTGTTGTCACATGTAGTACACAACCAGTAATTGACAGAAATTCCTGCAGCTACTTCAGTGTTGCTGTAGGTCTCTTGGCAGCTTTTCTGACCAGTTTTAATCCTGCCTTTTCATCAATTTTGGAGGGACGTCCAGTTCTTTGCAACGTCATGATTGTCCATTATTTTTTCCACTTTTTGATGACTGTCTGCACTGTGTTCCATGGTATATCCAATGCTGTGGAAATTTTCTCTTAACTAATACCTTTCAACAATGAGATCTCTTTGATGCTTTGTAAGCTCTCTGTGAACCATGGCTTTTACTGTAACAGGCAACTGAGTAAATCTCTGGAAAATCCTACTAGGACAGCTGAGCTTTATTTGGGATTAAGAGTATCTTTAATTGATGGCAGTTGTGTACCCAAGAAGACTGAATGCTGTAATTAAATCAAAAGGTGCTTCAACAAAGTATTAGTTTAAGGGTGTGCACACACAACAAAGTATTAGTTTAAAGGTGTGCACACTTATGCAACTAGTATATTGTACATTTTTTATTTTTTATATTTTTCCCCGAACAGATTTGTTTTTCAATTGAATTGTACAGGTTTTAGGTCACATTAAAGGTGGGGGAAGTTTTGAAATAATTTATTGTGGTCTCCTTTTTTATATCACAAAAACCTGGCATTTTAACAGGGGTGTGTAAACTTTTTATATCCACTGTATGTGATACATCTACAACCATACAATGCTGATGTCATGTGACATTTTCCATTATGTTGTACCTAGTGCATATGCATGACACACATTACCAAATAAGGCATGCAGTAGTCATGCTGATGCCCGTACTTTACTGTACTTGATTCAGACATTACTTCATGTGGGCAGATGTGGTACTATTTACGTGTGTGTGTGTGTGTGTGTGTGTGTGTGTGTGTGTGTGTGTTATGTCTATACTTCTGTTCATGCACTGATGATGTTATGCCCAGTACACTGCCACCCTGTATGTCACAGTTAAGAATCATGCAGTTATTGTGCTGCTACTGATGCAAAGATTTAATTGTATACATGCGTGAGATTGAAAGCCTCAACAAAACAACATTTTTCTCATACTTACCATATAACACAGTGAGATGAGTATGTTTTGTGGGTTGTTATGTCATGCCTGCTCACCAACAGGACATATCTTTGCCCCTCTACTTTGAATGACATTGTGTCCTGCTGTCTCACTGGCATAGTGGCTGTGTATGGAATGTATTGGCAATGATGGTGCCATGTTATAGCATCTAATTGTGGCTGCTATATATGGGCAGTCCTCCTTTTCATAAATGCAAAGACTGACACTGTACCATTCATGTATACACCACGGAATTGCTGCTTTATATAACAACATTCAAGAATGGGTGGCTGCAGTGGTGCATCGGTTAGCATTGCCGCCTCAAAACAAGAGGTTCTCTGGTTCGATCCTCGGCTGGGGTGCCTTCTGTGTGGAGTCTGCATGTCCTGCCTGTGGTCGCGTGGGTTTCCTCCGGGTGCTCTGGTTTCCTCCCACATCCCAAAGACATGCTGTAGGTGGATTGGACACTCTAAATTGGCCCTAGGCATGAGGGCATGCATGTGTGTGCCTTCTGTGGAAGGTTGGGCACCATGCTGGCAACTTGACACTGTAAAACTCCACTCCAATCATGAGTGGACAGGTGATCTGCTGTGGCAACCCCTAACCAGGAAAAGCCAGAAGAAGATAGCAACATTCAGGAATAACTTCTCTGGACTATGTTACATTTCAACATGCATTGGTTATTCATATACATGCCCATATTTTGGCAACTGGTGTACATACACACTGATTTATATATATGCCTCTGCACATATTCTTAGCAATAGAGAAAACCCATTGTACCTTTGTACTGTTAGCAGTCATTGAATTCATGTTAATGTGCTTTAGTGTTGTTCACAGGACAGTCATACCCATGGTCAGTGATATATGTATATTACCACAAGTGTTTATTCCACATTTTGTTTCACATTGTTATGACAGTATTTATATGGGTATGTGATACTGATTCTTATATTGTATACCTATGCCTCTTGCCATCAGATGATCGCACGTTATTGTATGTGTGATTTCTACACTGACATGTTTACTGCCACCAGCAATGCAGTCTGCCCATGTGACATGCATTTGCCATTTGCTTCAACTTAACTTAGGTTGACTTCAACATCACCCTATCTGGTACACATTTGTACTTGCAATGTGTCCCCTTACATAGTGTTGCCCTGCTTTGTTGTTTTGCTGGCATGTCCTCCTTGATGTGGGCCTGTGTTGTCCATCTCCCGTTCCTCTTTGTAGGTTTGGAATATATCTTGTTCATATGCATGATATATGTTAACCTTCCTTTGCATTATCATCTATAATATAGTTGTAATGTTAGAAGGCCAACTTGTACCAAACCAGTGGCCATTATACACATGCAGGACATATGCACACAAGTTGCAGGCTATTGCTTGCATTACATCCTTTGCTTCTGTTATACTTGTGTCTTATATATTACCCAGAGTAATTTATCATACTTCTTGTTAACAACTTGACAGTCCTTATATTGCATTACTTGTGGATTTCATGATGTATGTTATTCTATGTCATTGGTGTGTGTATGTGTATTGACATTACTTTCTGATATGTACCTGTTAGGCTAATAAAGGTCACACATATACATCTATACCTGTGTGTTGCCTCTGACATCGTATATGTCTATGACATATGCTTTCGGTTACATGGCTGTTTGAGTTGTGTGCACCTACTTGTGTAAAGAGTAACCAGTCTGTTGCTTTGCTTCAATACTGCTGTTTGTTACTTTGCTTGCCTGTTTGCCTTTCAAATGGAAGGCTAGAGGTCCTGTTCTGTCCTCTGCTGGTCTTTTCTGGCATTTCATAGGCCAAATTTGCTCATCTGTGTTGTTGATTGGCTTATATTTTCACTGCTAACAGTCTACTTGAATATTGGAGTCACTATCCAATGTGTACTGTGATCCCTATTTCTTCCCCTATACAACACAACAGCCATCAGTCGTACACATTCAGGTATGAATTTCACACAGCTTGCAACATGTCTTAACATCATAATTCATAGTTTCATATGTATTTCTGCATGTCACCGTGGCTAGTATGCATCCCTACCTTTTTTTGTCAACGTTCTATTGCCCATGTTGTAGCGTGTTGTCTGGCTACCTTACCCTTCCTTTATGTTTATTTCTGACCTTTATTTGTCATGTCTTGTGATCTCTGTTATATGCTTATTACTGCTGTTTTGCCCTTCTCCTCCTCTTTCCCTGACTTTTCCTTTCCTTCTGTTGTCCAAAAAAATAAGAAAAAGCACCTATTTCCACAAAAAAAAAAAAATAATAATTCCCATGCTCCTCTAACTGTCTCTCAGATTTTCTTATTCCAACATACCTCTTGTGTGTCACTCTTCATCAACTGTACCCCAGATCTGCTTTTATATTACCGTATTTCCTTGGGTGTGTGTGTTACTGGTGTCCCCCCACAGATGTCCTGCACCCAATGAAAGCTACTGTTAGCTCTGGCAAAGTGGGCATGAATACTCTTCGTCTTTATGAATTTATTTATCATAAATTTTATGGATTCTGTATTTTCTAATGAATGTATTTTATTAGTAAATGACTTATGGAGATGTCTGTAGTTGTTTCTGGACCTACTGGAGGGATTGTTGGAGATGTATATTATTTTCAAATGTCCTGAAGCTTGCATTTGCTTGTATAATTTCTGTAGCTTTGTTAATTTACAGCAAGGTTTGAAACATTTTTCAGAAATTATGGAGTGGCTGTGAGTACTCGACAGTATACCAAAGATGTTGTTTGATTCTGCTTTGTGCTGAGATATTCTACGTTCACTGAAGCATATTTTCATATTACAGGCTTATCTGCAACTTTTTCACAAATATTGAGGAAATGCACCAGATTCCATGAATATTACAGAATCCAGCCCCATATGATACAACTTTCTATCAATTTTTTGTATGCAATATTTACTTCATTTCTAGAAATTGCAGAATATGTATCATCATGGAGAATATTGTATATCCTCCCTGCATAGTCAACATGATCCATTACTACAAGCCCACTTCCTCTATTGGGTTTGATTAATATTACACAGTTAGTCATCCTGAGTTTATCAAATAACTCCCTTTCTTCTTAGTTGAGATTAATCCTTGGAAGACAATGATTAATTTTTAAAATATGCCCACTATAATTTTGTCATATTTTTTCAAATAGGCTGATCATGAGGTGCAAGGGGGATAAAAATACCTCTCTGTGGGGAACTGTATGCCTTTCAGGTGTCATTTCTTCACCTTGAAGGGACCATAGTGCTACATCTGAAATATTGACTTTTTGTAGGTAAAAATGGAAAGCCTCTTTCAAACAATTTACAATATTATTTATTCATTTCAGGATGACTATAGTTATAAATTCTAAAATCAGTACTCTCATTTAAAATAAGAGTTACACAGTCAACCACTTGTATCTTGCTCATTTCCCCATCCTCGCTCCCTCCTGTTCAATGGTCTAAATTGTCTCGGGGAGGGAGGGTCTCTCATTTGATATCCCAATTTGTAAGTTGTTGGTTGCTTAACTCCTCAAATGCTGAGAGAGTCTCGTTTGGGGTATATCTAAAGGGTCTCCTTGTTCTGTGTTGCCATCATAATTATGTGGGAGAGACGATTCATTGTTAACTGTTGTACTGTAGTTATCCATTGCTTTAAATGAAAGTTAGCACCATTTTCAGCAGGGAAAGACTATACGTTGCTATTATTAATCTCTTTGTCTCCTTCCATTTTCCTTTCCTTCCTTGCTTGTTTTCACTTCATTATATAAAGCATTAACGTTAGAAAAATATACCCTTATATTTCCTCTCAAATGTTTTAAACAAGTCACTAATATATGAATTATTAAAATTAGCAACTTCAGTCCACTTCCTTGTTGTTTGATTTCATATGTAAGTTCATTAGCTGACAGCCTTGTTTATCAAATAATTTTATAAGATCACAGTGTAACTCTTGACACTTTTTGTTGACCTTAGGCTATTTTCATGACTCTAAACTCTTTGGAACAATTCTGCATATTAAACATTCTTGGAAGTCACTGTTCCCAATCCACAGCTTCTGATGCTTATTATTATTTTTTTTTAAATATTGCATTGTTTTCCAGAGTATCACTGTTTATATTCCCTTGTATGCCAAATGCCATCCTTTCTTAAAGCATGCTTCAACTTTGGTATTAGGAGATTCATTCAGTCTCCTGTGTGTTTCTACCAATTCTGCTTGTGATGATCTATTAATGAGGGCTCTTTTACCTTGACTTGTGGGTGTATGCTGCTCCAGTGTTATGGAATCATTAATGCCCTTAATCTTTAAGCCATTAAAGCAGTCCTTTCCATTTTCTAAAGCTGGAAATTCACTACTGCAAACACTTATAAGTTTGTTCATCAACAAAGTCAAATAGCTGACCAAGGAGGCTAAATCAGTAAGTGAGTAGCTCTGAGTTGAGTTGTGTGAAGGTTCTGTAGACCCCAGAGATTACATTCTGGTATAATACATGCACAAAACAAATGACTGAACAAAAGGGTGAGCACCAAAATGTACTAGTGCAGTAAAAACAACAAAACTAAAAAAAAAAAAAAAAAAAAAAAGCCGCAGAGTTCAAAGATCTTTCTGAGATAGCACTTAACTGAAGATGCCATATGTAATATGCCTCAGTATCACCTCACTCTATAAAGCATTCTGACCAATCGCTGGAACTCAACTCATGCATATTACAATACTTCTGTATATAATGTATATAGTAATCCTACATATGTAATGTATGTAAAGCCTGTTTTAACTTCGTGCACATCGACTACATATTGTCTAAACACAACAATATGCATATGCATCTGTGTATGAATCTGTTTCACCATTTGTAAATATATAGATAGATAGATATATAGATAGATAGATATAGACATACATAGTATGTACCTTTTTTGTTTAGTTGCCCACTGAGCATGGATCATGGCTGAAAAGGGTCAATAGACCAGCTCATTTACCTAGTCAATAAATAGTAAGTAAGTAAACATGTAACGTCAGTTCTGAGAGTGGCAAAAACTTCTAGAAGAATAACATGGAAAGAAGACTTGAACTGTTGATGAAAAGATATGAGAGCATCTGCCTGTCACCTTCTGTTACTATGAGGTGAATGATCAGAGACAGATAAAATACATAGTAATACTCAAGAAATGCCCTAATGCAAACAAGCTTTGAAAGTCAATGTGATGCACTTCATGTTATGCTCTGTAGAACAGAAGTGGGTATTAATCACTAGCCGCATGATCCAGATGCAGAGCCTGAAAAGGGAACTTTCTAATGCAAGATTACAGGCAAATGTGGACTTCAGCATTGTTGCAGAATTAGGAGTATAGTGAAGGAACCCAGTGTTTGTTGAAAGAATTCTGCTCTGGTGAAAAAAAAAACATAACTATGCCCATCTTCCATTTTAGTTGAAAGGTTGTTGTATAAATTTGACAATTACCTGATGGCCATAGCCTGCATTGGAACTGGTACTTTCATTACTGAGAGTGCATAAAATTAGTGTTACTGTAAAGTATATTAGTTTAAATGGCATGATTTTTAAACTATTTTATTAAACTTTTGAAATTATTACATAGTGTATCAAATTGAAATATTATGTAATAAATAGACAACTTGAAACATTATGTTTTAAGATAAATTAACAATACAATTATTTACATTATATACAAAATGCCTGAGATCAAATTATTAACAATGGCATAGTTTTAATAATGAATTCTTAAGCATAAAGAAATATATGTTTGCTATATGATAAATAGCTTATTTCTTGGATTTTTGCATACTGCCTACTATTAATGGCCTCTTTTTCATTTAGAACAGCAGCACTATGACATAAATCAACCTAGAGTCAAAGATATTGCAAGCAGTGTCTCTTTTACTTATATTTAATACTATCAGTAAAGAAGATCTTTTTGATGGAATGCATGCTTGATATCTATCTAGTTATATATGTGTGTGTGTGTGTGTGTGTGTGTGTGTGTGTGTGTGTGTGTGTGTGTGTGTGTTGGTCGAGCAACAGCTACATCAGTATTTCATACTTTTTTTTAAGTTATAAGGCAATTCAGAAGATGAACACTGGGAGAAAAAATTACAGTAAATATGTTGAATACATTCATATTTACAAATACCATCAAAATCATGGTAGTTAATATTTAAAGTTTTATGTATTTACTGAATGTACTCATGGATGTATTAAATAATGGATAGGCTTCTGATGCCTCTAATTTATGTTAAAATATTCTGCCTTGTACTCAAGGGATGTGTTATAAAGAAGATTGCTGTGACTTTACACTTGAGCTCCTGAGAGTGTCCCTTGGGTCAGCACTTGAATTTTTCATAATCTTTTCTGTTCATACCATTCAACTGTGACATTGAATTTTTCATTAACAGATCAGATAAAAGATTGTAACAGTAATTTATTCTGGTATTGATTTGTAAAAGTACAATGCAAGTATAAAAAAACAAATTTCCACAGAAATCAAAGCAACCCTTGGAAAGACATACATAATTGTGTGTATGCATGTGTACTTGTGTGTGTGTGTGTGTGTGTGTGTGTGTGTGTGTGTGTATGTCTACACTGGCATGTTATTTCAGACAGAACTGACATCACATTGTATCGTATGCCTTGTGTTTCTCTGACAGATCAAATATTCATGTTGTCATGCATGCACATATTTCCCGGCTGAACTACATTTATACATTGTTAGAGAAAAACAGGAAACAAATTGATTAGCAATGCGCATTTCAAATATTTCATGAAATTAAAGTCAGGACAATCTGTAGGTTTATTATTTCAGTGTATATACTGCTTTCATTTCTCTGTGATGTTTTATCCTGTTCTGTATTTCAGCTTTCTCAGTTTGTGCTGCCTGTTTTAACATCATGAGTATTTAAATATCATTTTTTTATCTGTAGCTATAAGCCAGTTTTAAACATGAGTGCACTTGAAAAGATATAATCAGACCAAATTTGGGAACTGTATGACTTGATGTGCTTATTCATTATACATTACTTTTTTCAGTTTTATTTTAAGAAATACAGTTTCATTATGTTTAAATGATCTTTAGATGAACACAAGGTTAGATTATAAATAAATGTGTATGTACATATGGAAAACAAAAACTAGAAAATTGTTTAATACATAAAAAATAAGAAACAGAAAAAACACGTTACCCGTTTAAATCTCATTTCATTTCCTTGTGCTTTTCTGTATGCGGAAGTTTATTGATCTTGGTGCTTTTATTTATTTTAGGTCTGCTTTGTGTTGTTAATATGTGCTTTGTTTTCTATTCCTCATTGTTCAGTTTTACACTTTATATAGCTTTTCTCTAACAGAATGCACACATTTCAGATGAAACACACACGACCTATTTGTGCAATGACTGTTATTTACATTTAATAGTAGCACTCTGCCTCTACACACAAAATAATAGTTGTTTTCTTTTTTAGTCATATTATTTGATCGATCAACTAGCACAGCATATCACGGAGTACATTACGTGTGTAAGAAATATAATTTTCTTTGAAATATGGATAATCTGCAGTAGAACTTTTGATACATTAAAGCTTTATCCTGCTACAAATTAGTGCTATACAATATTCTGAGATTAACTTGCTTGGAAAAGAAGTCATATTAGTCAGAGTTCTCACTTAGGTCACTTAGAATTCTAGGATTACTAAATCCCATATATCTACATTATTTTTATTTTCAATTTCTGATGAATATCTTTTGTTATTTTTTTTTATTTGTCACTATCACGAGTCTGCATTTCACACACTAGAGTATTAGGGTCTATGTGCAGTCTCTTTATGAATTCTGCTTGTGACCACAGAAAGCTGATATGGAGTGCAGAGAAGGCAATCCATGCTGAGGACATTTTATCCCACTTGACAGTATTATTGTTTCTGAGACAGGTGTAGTCCACTGAAAGTGGATTCCCCTTGCAATGATCTTTGATTAACAAAGTGCATTTTTATACACTTCAGTATTACAGGGCTAGTGTTTACTAATGAAATAGCTATATTATTTTACATTTATCAATGCTCCTGTTTACTTAGTTATATTGATTTTCTGTCTTAAAATACTCTTTTTTAATAAAACCTTCATTGCAACAATTCACCAAACAAAACCTCAAAGTATAAGATACAACATTTTGTATCATTCACTTCTAGTGCAGTTATATGTGTAACATGTCCACTGATTCAAAATTAAGACATATTAAAATGCTCCCTTAGTTCTGCAGTCCATCCTCTTCTTTCGGTTGTTCCCATTAGGGGTCGCCACAGTGGATCATCTGTTTCCATTTCTTCCCGTCATCTGCATCTTGCTCTGTCACACCAACCATCTGCATGTCTTCTCGCACCACATCCATAAACCTTATCTTAGGCCTTCCTCTTTTCTTGTTACCTGGTAGCTTCATCCTTAGCATCTTTTTCCCAATATACTCAGCATCCCTCCTCAGCACATGTCCAATCAAACGAAATCTTGCCTCTCTGGCTTTGTCTCCAAACCTTCCAACCTGGGCTGACCCTCTAATATACTTATTCCTAATCCTGTCCACCCTCGTCACACCCAGTGCAAATCTTAACATCTTTAACTCTGCCACATCCAGCTCTGACTCCTGCCTTTTTGTCAATGCCACTGTCTCCAACCCATATAACATAGCTGGTCTCAATACCGTCTTGTAGACCTGCCCTTTCACTCTTACTGATATTTGTCTGTCACAAATCACTCCTGAAACTCTTCTCCACCCACTCCATCCTGCCTGTACTCTCTTCTTCACCTCTCTTCCACACTCACCATTACTCTAAACTATTGATCCCAAGTATTTAAACTCATCCACCTTTGCCACATCTACTCCTTGCATCCTCACCATTCCTCTATCCTTCCTCTCATTCACACACATATATTCTGTCTTAGTCCTGCTGACCATCATTCCTCTTCTCTCTAGAGCATATCTCCATCTCTCCAGGGTCTCCCCCACCTGTTCCCTACTCTCACTACAGATCATAATGTCATCATAGTCCACGGGGACTCCTGTCTGATCTCATTGGTCAACCTGTCCATCACCATTGCAAATAAGAAAGGGCTCAGAGCTGATCCTTGATGTAATCCCACCTCCACCTTAAACGCATCTGTCACTCCCACCGTAGACCTCACCGCTGTCACACTACCCTCGTACATATCCTGTACCACTCTTACATACTTCTCTGACATTCCCAACTTCCTCATACAATATCACAACTCCTCTCTAGGCACCCTGTCATATGCTTTCTCTAAGTCTACAAAAACACAATGCAACTCCTTCTGACCTTCTCTGTACTTCTCCATCAACACTCTCAGAGCAAACATCGCATCTGAAGTGCTCTACCCTTACTCCAGTAGTCCAATATTATAATTTAATCACTTAAAAATAACAACAAAACAAAACTAGCCATCGTTTCAATGAACTCTAAATAGCGCTTTAGATTTTATATACACACACACACACACACACACACACACACACACACACACACACACACACACACACACACCTATATATACATATATATAGGTTCATAGGTTCATAGGTTCATACTAGGCTATCTGCCCGAGGGCATTTATAAGCCTAGCCCATAGTTATGTGGCTTTTGCCACCCCTTTAGTTTGAATAAAAACTATGCCTATCATTTTTCTGTGCCTCTGTCAAGCAGTGACACTGAAGTAATCCCTGGGTTATATCTGCGATCTCCCATCCATTGGTCAAGATTCCTCTTGAACAAGGCCAGCGAGGTGCTCTGCCTCACATGTACCGGGATTTTGTTCCACAGCATAGGGAGTCTCTGGGTGATGAATCTGTCCCTCCAGCACGTTCTATTTATAACCGTGTGAAGGTTTAAGTCTCCCGCCCTTGTGGTTCTGAGGGATCTAGATTTTTTGAGGTGAAGCATATTCATCAAATCTGGGTTTGACATGGCCTTATATGTCAGGCACAGGTCACCTCTGAGCAAGCGGTATGAGACTGAATAAAGCTGGAGTTCTTTCAGTCGGGCAGCATAAGACATATTTTTGAGACCCTTTATCCTTTTGGTGAGGAACTTTTGGGGCCTTTCAAGCTGCATCAGGTGTCTGGTCAGATACATTCGAGCGGGCATTGTACTCAATCATAGGTCTAATGAGTGATGAGTACAGGGGACGATGACCTCCCTTGATCTAGATGTGAATCCCTTCATGATCAGGTGGGCGATATAGAAGGTTTTCCTAACTACTTTAGCAACATGAGTGTCAAACGAAAGACTACTGTCAACTTGGGTCCCCAGATCCCTGATGACTTTTTCTGTGCTCAGTGGATTGTCACCTATATGGTAGCTAGGGGTAACCTTGTTTTTCCCGAAGGGTATGACTATGCATTTTTTGGCGTTTAACTTCAGGCCATGGCTCTGGCACCAGTTATCCGTTTCTGTGAGGCCCTTCTGGAGGATATCTGTGTCAGATGTGTTTTCGACTATGGCGCCCAGTTTGCAGTCATCTGCAAACTTTGTCAGCCATAACCCTCCTGTGTTTGCTTGTATATATATATATATATATATAGATATAGATATATATATATATATATATATATATATATATATATATATATATATATATAGTTCTACCTGACTTCGTCGACAGCGCAGAAGACCGACAGCGGAATTCGGAGCTCCAGAAGATCGAAAACGAAGAAGACCGAGGCGAATCGCGGGTTGCAGAACATCGACAATGCAGAAGACCGACACGACGGATGACAACACCAACGCCGAGGATGCCGACATGGGGAAAGGCTGTGTGAGTATGCGGTAGTGACGGACGTTAGGGTGCGAGGCAGGTAAGTGTGGAGATTGACGGTCTGTGGGGATAGGGGTGGGTTAAGTGAGTTAGGGTTAGGGAGCGATAGGGGTGGGTTAAGTGAGTTAGGGTTAGGGAGCGATAGGGGTGGGTTAAGTGAGTTAGGGTTAGGAGCGATAGGGGTGGGTTAAGTGAGTTAGGGTTAGGGAGCGATAGGGGCGGGTTAAGTGAGTTAGGGTTAGGGAGCGGGTAGGTAAGTGTGCGATAGTGACGGACCTTAGGGTTAGGGTAAGGTTTAGTGTGGGCTTGTAAGGATTTTGGTGTGCTTGTGTTGTGTGTGTGGTTTGTGGAATGGGGATGTGTTTTGTTTTTAATAATTGTTATTGTGGTGTGTGCAGTGTATGGGGTTTCGTGTTTGTGTATCGTCGGTTATTTCGTTGTCGGTTATGTGTGGTTTCGTGTTTATGGACTGTCGAATATGTGGTGTCGGTGATGTGGTTGTCGGTGTTGTGTGGTTTCGGCTATGTCAGGTAGAACCATATATATATATATATATGTTTACACACACACACACACACACACACACACACACACACACACACACACACACACACACACACACACACACACACACACACACAGGCAATTATTTACAAATTGTTTATTCATTTCATTCAATAGCATTTGTATTGCACTTTCAATGTTTTACAATTGTACTATATTCTAGTTCCTCTTCTCCTCATAATATTGTATCTATAGGAGCCATCTACTTATATAGCTTTGGCTTTTCCTGGACCCAACCCCTTTGCCTTTTTCTCCATCCTCATTTTATCCATTAAGCCTTTCAATTCTGCAAGCATAGACTGAGCCTGCAAATTCTATTTGTTGGTTATAATCTTTTTGACTAGGAATGTGGACAGACACCCACGGTACTCCTTACATGCTAATCATTCCAAGCAAGGGGCAAATAAAAATAGGGACAATGGGCATCCTTCCAACATCTGCCTAGAAGGTTCATAATCTTCCAACATTAGCTCTTTGACTTTCAGTTTTGCACCTGTCTTATACATATACATCTATATCTATAGCTATATCTATATCTAATCTACACACATACATATACGTATCTTTTACTACATTAAAACACCATTGTTGGAACCACATTTCTACAACAAAGTGAATAAAATACACGATCTATTCTATCAAATTTCTTCTCATCACCATAACAGAAAGAAGCTGGTGGAGAACCACCATTGTTTCCTTCTTGAATAATAATCAGTGTCCTTATCCTGTTATCACATGTCTTCCTCCCTCCCTCCCAAAACTCCACACTAATCATGCTGCATGATCCCTGATGTAACCATATCCCCACTCTACGATAGTCAAAAACACTTACAATTACGGTTCAGTAAAGGTATGAGTCCATAGGAGGTGAGAAACACAGGATTCTTTTCCTCCTTGTGTATAACTGTGATTATGGCCTCCCTCCAAGAAACTGGACTTTTTCATCATTCCTTCAAATAACTTTAATATTCACTCTCCTCCCATTTCCTATACTCCTGTGGGGATACCATTAAATTAAGTTCCAGTATTTTCTAGTTACTTGCTTCTTTATTGCCTCGCTAACTTCTTCTAAAGCAATGTGTCTTGACAGCAGACTTGCACATTATTACTTCCAGGGCAAGGGTTGACTTTGCTGCTGCTGCCATTTTTCAGGCCCTGTTGCAACCCAAGCCATCCGATTATTCTGCCTCATACTCTTTGGCAGCTCTTGGCATTTCGGTCTTTAATGTTTCTCCCCATCAATCACCTTTGGCACCTCCACACATGCTAAATTTCTCTTAAAGATGTCTTTATCTTCCTTCTCAGTCCTCCTGCTTTCCTTCTCATATACATAAAAATAGAAATCATTGGACATGCTTAAAATTCTTTCCACTACAGTTTCTCCCTGATCTACCCCTTCCTGTCTATTTCTGAATAATGTCTTCTCCACTTTTTGCTGGCTATCCCTAACTGTCAACAGTCTCATTATGTTAGGGATATTCACAAAGTGTATCCTCTTATACCCAGTCTTCTGAAAATTCATTCTCTACTCTGTCCTACCTTGCAACTCCTTTTGCTCAGAGGTGAATCTTCTCTCTCAGATTCTTTAATGTTTCTATCCTTAAGTGCACTCTCCTAAGCCTTCCATACCCACTTCTTTGATCTATTTTAATCATCTGCTGTACCCCCTATGGTACAGCTGTAAGTTTATTCTTATGGCTTACTTATGAGCACTCAGTTCCTGTACCTGAAAATACCTGGTCTTAGCCTGCATTTATATATCTACACATTCCTGTGTCTCTGTATACCTTAGTTTAAAGGTTAGCCTTAGTTTAAAGGTTAGTTATCTCCAGTACTTTCTCACGGTGGCTTGAATCCCATTCCACTCTTGTCACCAAGAATCCATTATGCAAAAATAACATCAGTCCTACCTCCATATTCTTGACTGTATTAGTATAAATTTTCAGCCCATACAGCCAGTCTAGACATGACCATCACTTACGTCTATATGAGCAATATGTGTACCACTCCTGGTAGGTCTCTTCCTTTGTTTTTTTCTTTTTTTTTTCAACTATTATCTATTAATCTTACTTACATCATGCATTTTGTGCAACTTTTTTCTATTCTAATTGGTTGCTGATAATTTATTTCCGACTTTATATCAACCTATCTTTTATTAATAAAGTTCTAGTCTCCTAACAAGCATAACATTACCCACTGAAAATCCATTGTATGAGCCACCACTTCGGTAAAAAAATATATATATATCTCAGACAGTAGATGTATGGACAACACCATCACCAGCAGGCCTTGAATTTGTTTCTTGACATCTCTGCTTGCGTGCTAACTGCTGTTGTACTTCCAAGCTTAAGCACTTTGTCATGAAGAATACTTCTACCGCTTCCTTGGTATCTCAACAGCAGTGCTTTTCGTCATCGTAAAATGCCCTCCTGTTTAACTTCAGATGCTCCTCCTTATGTAAATGTGTTTCTTGGATAGCTATTATACCAACCTAATACTGTGTAAATATCCTTTATCTCTTAACTTGGCTAGTTATCACATTAAAATTCCAACTTAAAAGTATCATGGATCCCATTAACCATCTTGAGATTCCTCGTGTTTTTTTTTCTTTTTTTTGTCACAGTTAATCTCACTTGACAGTACACCACTCCCTTCTTCACTTTGCATTCACAAATTTTGCCCTCGTCTTTCCTTCATTCATGCCATTCCAACAATGAGACATTTCTGTCTTTAATGTTGTCACCCATCAGACTCTAGCTGTCAAATATGATGGTTTCAAGTTATCTATCGCTATAGTGACCACTTTAAGAGTACCCCTCTGAGACAAGCATATTTCATTCATCATAGCTCACCACAGCTGTCAAACTATTTTTGTATGTGTGTCTTCCATGCCTTGTTCTCTGAACACCACATCTGAACTATTCTAACAATAATTTAAGCTGAATTGTCTTTCCAGCTTTCAACTACTTGCAAGGGGATGTTGGTTGGAAATTACCATTACAAAGCTGCTTAATGTCCCTCAACAGGTCAGTCATATTCCTACATTCCATCCATTCATGTCAAAACAACTGTTTAAAAAAATAAATGTAGATAAATAAAACACATCAAAGAGACAGAACAGAACCTTTTCATATGTACTGGCACATGTGAAAGCACTTGGGCAAGTAGCTGACATTTATTAAATAATACTTTCTGTGCCTAACATTCCTTTTTATGTGTCCGCTATTCTTAAATATGTCTTTCATTTATTTTCATAGTTCTCATTCTAAATTACCTACCATTATCATAGAGCCTTAAAAAAGAAAGAAGGGCCCAGTGCAGGGTAGAAGGGAGAGGGAAGTAGAGCACATTCATATTACTGACTCAATATTTCAAACTTGTAAACTTTCAATATATTGTCTCGTCAATGCAACCACTCACCAATATATTTATTCATCCTCTGCTTCTCAGCAAATACAATTGTCAGACATTGCTCTCTGGTCATATCACATTAACTCATAGTTCATTCTAGTCCAAAAAAAAAAAAAAAACATTGCAGGACCTATTAGTCTTTACCAAACAGTCAAACCAATTCTCTTTTTCACAGTTAGTGGATCCTGTCAGTACATCACATATGGAATAGGAACATAACAATATATGAACAGCACTAGGTAAGTGATTACAGGCCCCATAAGGTGCTTAGCCATACACACCTTTAAGCAGACACACTTAAACTTCTTGTCATTTTTTACAAACACCTCATAGTTTCCAGCTCCCAAACCAAGCAGGGGGGCCAGACACAATAATCCTAGTATAAAGTTGTATCTACCTAGCCAATCATTGTGACTTGCCTTAACATAGTAATATTTTGATTTGTTGCTTGGGAACTTAATTCCATACATTTGGAATACATTGCATTAGAAACCATTGCTTCCAGTGAGTTTTGTTTATTGGTTGGTATAGATTTAGATCCCAAATAAGGGTGTTTGTAGAGCCACTGGTTTTGCAAAGAAATAGGATTCGATCTTTTATGTCTGGAAAAGAGAGTCATGTTGGCTTGGGAGAGCTGAAAGGCTACTGAGTGTAAAGAAAGCTTTGTTACAATATCAAGATAGTTAAAGAATATAAGGCCTTTAATTTTCCTGATTGAAGAAAAGAAAAATGTTGGGGCCTTTCCTGTTGAGCAGTGGATTTGTACATACTAAAGTTCAGATAAATCTGATTGGAAATGTGAGAATGTATGTTGTGGATGGAAAAAAACAATTGTATTAGATGATGGATCAGATAAAGGACTATTACAATTTTCATGATACAGTTCTATTGCATGGATATAGTGGAATCTGTCCAATGCAATAATGAAATCAAAAACACGCTATTGTGTTTTGCTCTACAGCATGCAACACAAACTGGAGGAGGACAGATGGAAGGAGGCCACTGGAAAAGTTTTTTGTCAGGGCCAGACAACTGCATCCAGAGACCTGCATCCAGTTAGGAGTCTGAGGATGATAGCAGGCAGAGTCATCTGCATAATGTAAAAGTAAAACCCAGTAAGGAATATTTTAGAAGACTAAAATTAATTCAACAGCCCTGACATCTAGGAACAAAGTCCAAGTTATAAACCAATCTACTTATCCTGTTCTAACTTGCAGTTTTGTGGTGACCGAATTGTTAACAACAAGAAAAACTATATACCTCCCTAAGAGTGAACCTGCAAGCTAGTATAAAAAATGTAGACCAATAACTTGCCTTCAGACAATGTATAAACTATATACTAGAATTGACACCATAAGATTTTATAGTAATTTAGAAGAAAACTTAATCAAGGCAACAGAATAAAAGGGTAACAAAAAAGCCAAATGGAACAAAATATTATTTGTTGTTAAATAAAGTCATAATGGAGAACTGTAAAAAGGGGAAGATTCTAAGCATGGTATGGAGAGATTACAAAAAAAAGCATTTGGTGGTATCCCACATTCATGGATAAAGGAGTACTTACAGATGTGTAAGATACACCCTATATTAATCAACTACATTACAGTGACAAACCACTTTGCAGCTAAGTCATGATAAAAGAAAACTTATCCCAGGGCTAAAAATTCAAAGGGGGATATTCCATGGTCACTCTTTGTCACTGCTAATGTTTTGTCATGCCCTTAACCCAGTAAAATGTATACTTAACAGATTAAGTCATGGTTACAATTTGGCTCCTAGAAAACAAAAAATTTAAAAGACTTCTCAAGTTCTTTTTGGGGATGATATAAAACTGCACAACAGCAAGTGGTCAGAACTTTCTCAAATGATATAACAATGTCAAATGGTTTCGATAAATGAGCAAAAACAACATTTAAAGCAGGAAAACTACAGCATCAAGAAAATATCAATCTGGGACATGAATGTGATTTAAAGTAACTTGATCAGGAGGGATTGTAAAAATATTTAGGAACTGATGAAGGATCAGCAATAAAAGCTGAACAAATGTGAATGAAATTCAGTATGGAATATTTTATAAGACTAAAATTAATATTGAAAGCAACCCTGACATCTCAGAACAAAGTCCAAGCTATAAAACAAGTTGCTCTTCCTGTTCTAATTTACAGTTTTGGGGTGATTGATTTGCCCTAAAAGGTATTGAATCAGTTGGACAGGAAAACAAGAAAAATGATTCACACTTATCAAATGCTATGTAAAAATCAGTGTAAACCAAGATTATATAGTCATAGGTTCAAAGGTTATTACTACGCTAACTGCCCTTGTAAGCCATTTTAAGCCTAGCCGATTATCTCTTATGAGACTCAAACCCTGCACCTTGTGTTTGTAAGGCAAACACATTAGCCATTAAGCCACCCTCCCAACCCCAAGTTCTCATTCTAAAAAAGGTATAGACCTCCTTGAAACTGATTACATGTATTGAACTGCAATCATAGGACTGCATACATATCTGCTGATTTCACCAGATTCAAATGTAGTGAAAGTTTTAAAACATGAGAAGAACAAGTCTAAGATGACTTTCCATTCATGAAGCTTGCGCCAGGTGCAGGCATAGCATAGGGAGTATAACACCAAATATGGCCACCGAGCTATTCAGGTACGATCCAATTCCACGTGCACTACCAGCGTACGCCAGATCTGAGCAGCCCTCGGCTTAGGTATGCTAATCACCCCATGCACAGTGCAGCACCATGCAAATGAAGGTACATAGCAATTCATGAAGTGGTGCAGGCATAGCCCCACAGAAATGTAAACCAAAAAAAACGGTTTACATTTTTCCAAACAGAACATCAGAGCTATGAAAGCGGACCAGACTCATGTATTACAAAGTTAACATATGCCAATGGCTAAATATACAGCCAATGGCATAAAAAAAGATGCACAACACCTAAAAAACAACATTTAATGTCATGTCCACAGTAACGCAAAGTACAACCGCAGGGCATGTGTGCGAAAATGGGAACACAAAGAAAATATAAACAAATGTCATAAAATCGCAATGTAATACAAATCATGATTTCACCATAATACTCAATGGTATGCATGGTACACAACAAGCAAGGGTTGCTAAGGGTCTGTGACAGTGTTCGGCATGGTAACTAGGAATTAGTAGTCAATGCCATGCAAATGAGGCAAGTAATAGTGAATCGCAAATGTCCCGCCGGACTAAGGATGTACCATACGGTGCAGCGCTACAACACCGAGGAGTGGTTTAGAGGTATACATGACATCAGCAGTGGGGTGTGCTACCATAGCTGTAAGCACATTGGAGCAATGCAAATCCAGCCTGGCCATTGCTAAGCAAAGCCACAGGACAGGGGTGGGGATGTAGGTATAGCATCGTTTAGCTGAGAGCACATATGGTGCCCGAAAGGGCATACATGGATGAAAATGTGCCCGAAACCCTGTAAGCGGACGCATGCGCCGTGCACCATAGCTCAAACAGGAAGGTTAGGGGAAGAAAATAAGGAAATGCCGCAGTAGGGTAATTGGAGTACAACTGATCAATTAACACCTATTAACTCACAGTGGGCAAACGATGGCAGCTGACAAGTCTGCTCGCAGAAACCTGCAAAACAGGATAGGGGAGGTGTCGGATTGCAAAGAAAAGAGAACTGTCATAGCAGAGCAAAGCAAACCTGCAGTAGACCGGCAATAGAACACATTATGCAAGATAAGCCAGGTTTAGGAAATTACAAATGAAAGCAGGCTGCTGGATGCATGCCAGAAAATGGGAGGTGAAACATTAAGAAATGTAAAGGGAAGGGCAAGAGGTAATCCATGGCAGCCAAATGTAATTCAACACCAAAGGCACCACAATAATAGTACCTGTCGTAAAACACATAAGATACCCTATAGCTACAATCGTACATACACACCCTATGACATCATCAGTGTTCACAGCACAATACTATAAAGTGTGAAAGTACCTCACACACACCTGCATATTCCCAAACACTGCACCATTGGTGTAAACAGGTGGGGAACTTTTACAATGTACATGTTGGGAGCTGCCATAGCTGTGATTCATCACCGTGTGCTAGAGACTGAAGGTGTTGTGGAGGATGATGCTGACAACCACCGCAGGCCCCGGAGGAGGAGAAGAGTGTTCAGACCAAGGGTAACCTACCAGGGGCTACATGATCTGGAGATAGTACAGCATTACAGGGTGGACAGTGACATCTTACAGCAAATAGTTGAGCTGTGCCGGCCACGCCTAAGATCCAGAAACAACAGAGGAGAACCCATCCTAGTAGACACAAAGGTATGTGTAAGCTTGTGAATACTAGCCACAGGTACCTTTCAAAGGCCAACAGGAGATATAAGGGGGATCTCACAGGCATCAGCATCCAAGGTACTACACCAGTTCCTGGATGCCATGTTACCACATGCCAATGAGCATATATACTTCCCCCGAACTCAGGATGAGTTGGCCAGCAATATGTGTCTCTTCCACCATGTGGCACACTACCTGGAGGTACTGGGTGCGATAGACTGCACACACATACATATCAAGTCACCACCCGGTGAGCATGGTAGACGCTACATAAACCGCAAGGGATACCACTCTATCAACTGCCAGGTCATGTGCAATGCCCAGGGCATTATCATGGATGTGTGTTTTGGCAGCCCTGGAAGCTACCATGACTCCCACATCTGGCATGCCTCACAACTGTATCAGGTATTTGTCAGGGGGGACATCCCACATGGCCACCTTGTGGGGGATGCTGGCTATGCACTGGAGCTGTGGATGATGACTTCCATCAGAAATGCACACACACCCATGCAAGAAAGCCATAATGAGGCACACACACAAACCAGAATCATTATAGAGCATGTGTTCGGGATTCTGAAATCACAGTTCTGTTGCTTGGACATATCTGGTGGAGCCTTGCAGTACTGTCCAGGCACGTGTGCCCACATCTTCATAGTATGTGCCATGCTACATAATAAGATCCTGCGGAAACAGCTGCAGCAGGATCATAATGGTGAAGGCCCTCACAGCCCACCACAATTGCCAAGGCCATCACAGGCACAGAGGGATTCAGACCATGAACACCCTGTGCCAGCCACAGTAGGCAGACAGAGGCGTGCCCAATATGCCTACACCTTGGCAAAGAGGGAACATATAGCACATACTCTGACAGTGTAGGCCCCTACGGACTGAAACACCTCTCCACCTGCACACACAGTAAAGTGGATGGCACACACACACGACCACCTGTAAATTGTAATGTATAGGTGGCCTATTGTGTGAATCCTACATAGGTAGCCCTCAACCTTTGCACACACAACAGCTATTGGAACAAGGAATGTCAACACCTGAACAGTACATGCACCTATCAGCATATGTTGGTACTGTATGTATAGGTTCCTAGGTACATCGGTAGGTACACGTCCAATTGTCAGAGGCCATTCATCAATCGAAGCAAACAGTATCTGCTGTCACCACCACATCGAGTAACCAACTGTCCCTCAGTGGAGCAGAGCCAATTGCGGGATCCATGTGTGTAATCACTGTTCCCCACACACTCTGCATGGATTCCCTAGTGTGTTAATGAGGGGATCTATATAATGTAATCATGGATGTAGTGGCAAAGCATGGGGTGTACTCGTGACAGGTATCTGTCACCCCAGCATGCTCCACCTATGGTTGTGTGAAGGTGTAGCACATTATAGTGTATGGCTCACTGTGACATACGTTCCCAATGCTAGAGCACATCCATTAAACATCACTTGGACATACCATTAATAGGTCTCATCCATATGTAAATTAACTGAGTTACCCATTTGACTGCAGTATGGAGTAACAGACGTAGTACAGTCCACATACAAAATGCCATAACATGTGTACAAATCCCAGATGCCCAAGTGGTAAATGCACTGACTGTCGTGCATGTCCCTGGTTCCACGTCCTGCAAGGGACATTACGTAATCCCGAAGGCACGAATAATGGATGTTGGATGCAGGTCATCAGATCAGGTTTAGCACATGTTAGCGGAAATATGCATTGCCCAGTGCGGGTAAGCGTAGTTTAAACATGACTATATGGATATGCACGAAACAGGGCTAAGCTTCTCTGAATATCGTGCGGATCATGGTCAATGATATCCAGAACAGGTGAAACTAGCATTATTCACCCCTGTACTAATAGTGCCTGCTCTGAAGGGTAAAACGACCACTGCCAGGAGTAGAACATGCAATCATGTACACAATCACCTAGCACTAAGCTACCCAAGATGTACCAACAGCAGGTGTGTAATGTGACAGGTTCAAACACAAATGTGCGGAGTCCAGGAAACAGTATACACCGACATGTACACAATGAAATGTGTATTCTCCCTCTCACTCTCTCTCTCTCTCTCTATATATATATATATATATATATATATATATATATACATATATATGCAATAGAGATAGAAAGGGTGATAGAGAGATATATGTTGATATATACGGATTCACCTATATCTGCAAATATATAGATAGATCAATGACATGTACACAACCATGGAGGTAGAAATAAATAGGATACTGCCAACTATGGAATGTGTCACATATTGACACACGTAACCACGAGGCTTAAAGACCGAAAGAACACAGTACCGGAACACTGGAACCGCGTGTAATATTATCACGATATTAAGGGACATTTAGTTATCGCTGCCGGTGTTGCGGTCCACGTAGGTACTGTGTTCAACTATGTTTGTGATTGCTGTAGTCTGTGCATGTGTGTGTTGAGGGTGCCATGTGCATTTCCGTGGGACTGTTATGTGTGTGTGTGTGTGTGTGTGTGTGTGTGTGTGTGTTTGCATTGTGTGTCTGTTAGTGCTAACTCAGAGGTAGATCATTACGGTAGGTGTGGTTATAGCTGGTCGTAGGCATACAGTTACCACCTGTCCCACTTTAAGAGGGACAGCCCCTCCCTGGGCAGTTGTGTCCTGACAAAAAATATTAAAAAGGACAAATGTCAGAGATTGTAGGACATAATTATGTCCCATATATTATGTAATAGTTGCATTAAATAGTTATGCCTGTATCTACAAAATGTAAATGTTACATGAAGCATGATAAGTAGCTAAAGTGCTACAAGAATAAGTATGTATTCAGGATAAAAGTATATTCTATCTTGTGTACTGACCATGGGTATGTGTCAGCCTGTAAACACTGATGTGTGTCCTGCAAATGGCCCACTATGGCCATTTGAAAAAGTGGCAACCCATGTCAAAGAGGTTCAGTCACCAACACAACTGCAATGAGTGCAAATATCTGTGACAGAAATACACGAGACAGCTGTCATTTAGTAACATTCCTTTACATATCGCTGCATTTCCGGAGATATGGAAGTATCAACCTCACCTGCATACTATACAGAAACCAGTTAACAATGGCTCAATGTATAAGCCCATAACAACCATAGTTCAGTCTACTAACTGATAGGTCTTCAATTAGGGAGGGAGCCCACACACATATATGGAATATGTAGAAATGCAGTCCCCACAAACCTGTATATGCTATGTACACCCACCTACATCACCCCCACACCTGAAACAATTGCAATACAGACTGTAATAACATCACAAACATCCACTCACTCAATGACATCTGCAGAGGCGTTAACATACCTTGTGAGAGACACATGTGTAAAGGCGCCATGTGAAATCGTAGCTGTTGTATAATGGAACAGACGGCAATGTTACAGGTTTTGTTTGCAATAGTCCCTTATCAGATGGTTGAGATGACAGGTACACTCACATCTAGAACCACATACTCTAGCCATCACACACAATCCATGGGGGACTTGAATTCAAAATATCCATGTCTCTACAAATAGCAGTTGCAGTTCCTCAAAACAAAACACATACTCCCCGAAGGTAGGGCAAAATGGCAACGCCCAAGTGGAGAATTCAATTATACCCCACTGTTGCCGGGTAATTGGCGAATGGAGTAGCTGCACAGCTGATGTGCATGTAATAATTTACTCAGGAACACCAATTGGTGGCAGGAAACCACATGTTACAGGTATCAACGTATATAAGGATGACTTGCCATACATTCAAACCGTATGCTCATACCATAGACCCGTTTAAACAGTAAAGGTGTAAGAGAGATATTTACGAAGATTCAGAACGCTGACAAGGTATGTAGAACACTCAGTATGTTAGTGTACGTAGAGCCTGTTTTGTATTAATTAAAAGTGTACGCAATGCATAAAGTGGGAAAAGGTATTATGTAGTGATGTCTTGTTGAGCATAGTAATGCTTGTAGGAATTGTGTGTCCTGCTGTGGGCCACAAGGCAAACATCATATACACCACAAGGGATGTTACATGAGGGCTTTAAACAGAACAATTCCACACCACCCACCGTCAGTGGTAGGGTATGTCCAACAAGTACGTGCCATAGCGGGGGATAGTATATGTTGATATACTGTCACAGTAGGCATGTGTATGGGCATATAACGACAATAACATGCTTAAGGTGGTCCTGCTGTGCAAGTATGCTTTGCATTATGGGATCATGTGTAAAATATGTGTAATGTACAGTATTGTAGGTAGATATGTTAGATATTCTACACAGCATAACTGTTATATCATGCAAACAAAAGGTATTGTCTATTGGCATGTACAATACATAATAACAGGATACATATGGCTTGCAGTCATGGGACACTGTAACAGCATGATAGCTAATCAAAATGGAAGAGCTACTCAATTAACTATGCACAAAGGACATGCAATAGCTTCACAGGTTCATAGTGAGGTACTATGCTGTCTGGCAAGTCTATGTGTAAGCCCAACTACAGTGTTTACACTGGTGGCACCTCTCTAGGGTAGTGTCCTGTCTGTGAACAGCAGAGCCATGTGTTACTTGCACCTCTGTACAGTACAGCCACTGCAGTGATCCCTGGCGTATCAGTGTGACCGCCTACAGAGTCATCTATGACCGGTGTGTTGGGTATGTTATAACACCCTATTGGCTGTAGTTGATGGGCACATATGAGTCTGTGGGCTATAAGTAAATGTTGTTGTGTTTGGTGATGGGGGCTGCCTCTGGTACCTACACAGAGTATGGAGAGGTTCTGCAAATGCTGTACTAAGTATGGCCTGTGGTGGTGGAGATCTAGTGAGACTATGTAATGAGTGGGGTGTGTTGCAAATGTTAAACGTCCTCACATGAATGTCAGGTTCAGTCTGGGTTGGTGAGAGCATTACCTCCAGCATGGCTACATATGTGCATCTCCCACAGGCTGTAGTGTCGTATTTTGGGAGGTGAGCATTGACTGTGTACATGAGACAATTGCTCTATTGCCAAATGTTTGCCATATTCATCATATAGACAGGCAATAGCACTGGTAAGTGACACTTGGACATAATATTCAACCATGTCTCACAAGATATGTGAGTTACATGTGTACAACAGATGTACTGTAAGCAAGCTGGAAATGTAAGGACAGACAGTGTACTTGTAAGAAATTAGTTGGAATGGGTGCTATAGTAATTAGTAGCTCATGAAGTGCTTACATGTTCTGAACAAGTGCTGAGCATGAATATGCAATACAGATAGGGTGTTGGATAATATCAACGCACTGCAACCAAGTGGAGATGACAGTCATAATTGGAGGCACTGCACTATTACCCTGCTGAGTATGGTCTGCAAGTCTATGAACCTTTATCAATGTAGATGTTAGCAGTACAGAAGTAGATGACAGTACAGATGATTTCACACTGCACAGCATACCTGTGACAGGTCATAGGACATCATCACCAATACCGTGTTCCAGCTACACTGAGTATACTAGATGTACCTTCGTATGTCACAGGAGTGTTCTACCAGTGGCCTTTTGACAGAAGCAACACTACAAAAGGTGACTGAGTAACATGTGCATATCACACCAGTGGCAGCTACAGTAAAACAGGGTTAATGTTTTGTACTCCCCCCTCATTGTAGCCCATACCACACAGACAAATGGGAGGCATCTGTGTATGTAAGGATGTGAATGGCTATGACCTAGGAGCAATAGCTGTCTCAGTGTTGTGGACAACATACAGAATGGGTTTTGTGGGTGAGGTGTATGACATATGTGCACAATCTGACAGCTGATAATAGCATTGTCACCGCTAGGTGAATAACCCTGTACCCATTAACTATCACCTAGGCAGCGGTCAACATTATGGACACTGTGTAAGGGATGATGCTGTGCAGTTCACCTCCCTGAGTTGGTGATGTCTCCAGGCATATTAGGTAGTCATACGAGGCACCCATGTCATGACAGGGTGCCATCCATGAGCATGGAGAACATTGGACAGGCATTCTCAGCACTTGGGTGACCAATATCGGATCACATATCACCTTTAAGGGGTATTGGCCATGCGTGGATGAGCGATACCAGCCTTCACAATCCTCATCTCCACTATGCAGCATGCTGGATACCTTGCATAAAGACATGTGCTACACTGTGATGTGGACATGCTACACATACATATCTTGATCTGAAAGACATACGTCATGGACAGCCACCGTCCTACTACAAGGATCGCCACATGCTGGACAGATCCCTGTGCCATACATGTTACATACTCCTGCCATACCATGCAACCCTGTCCATCAAAGCTGAACATGTCATCTCTGTCATACATGGTGCGATGACCACATGGTAGATGTATTATTAACTGTCTGAATCAGTAATGTGTCACTGATGCACCTCGTGGTGGCAAAATGGCTGTCAGATACTGCTAGAAAACCTTGCCCGTACATGCTATAGTTGATAACCATCCCTGCGAATGATGTCCGGCTAGCCATTGTCCCATGTCTATCACATGTGCAACACAGGCGATACGTGGCAGGATGTTGAACTTTTGTACATTGCAGTGTAGATGTATATGGCAAAACACATGCATGTAAAGATTTTCGTGCATATGTGTGCATTGTCACTGCTCATGTCCATTAAGGCAGTGCATGTGTTGATATGTGACATATTCACAGCATGAAGGTCAACAGCATTACTGTGGACAAATCCAGGCATGTGCTGATATGTAAGAACACCAGTACAGGCAAACAGACATGCCCACATCAAGGCAGCATTCACATGGAGTATGAACAATGTAATGAGGTGACACACATATATGGTGATGATATCCAATGCATAACGAGTGTTACATGTGTGTGACACAAACATGTGAGTCGTATCAGTGTCATGATGATTTGCAAAGATAACTGTTCAGATATACTAGATTTAATAAAAATGTATGTGCAGCTGTATCTCTATACATCTCTGTGATACTGTGACCTGTCTCCATCATTATGTCTTCCAGATAATGCCTCGTTCACGCCTGCCAGAGTATAGCCACCTGGAGGATGATGCCCTCATCCCGTACCTCCATGAGAACTATGTGGTGTTGTTCAGCCATGTGCCACAGCATGCCCAGCAGCGTGACACCTGTGGAAGGACCTTTGCAGGAGGGTTAATGATGTGGGTGGCCATAACCGCACCTACCAGCAGGTGCGCAGACACTGCACGGACCTGATACGACATGCAAAACAGTGTGCCAATGCAATCACCAGGGAACCAGGTGGAACAGGTGGTGGGCCACCAACCCAGCCCCCACTCACACCCTCCAAGGAGCTACTGGCCAGCCTGGGGACACTCTCAGAACAGCATCCACAAACACTAGCTGCCAACGTGGAGGTGGGTGTCTCCCAACCAATGAGCATGGAGTTGCCTGGTAAGTCACTACTGCACATATGACTATTATATCCCATTTAGTTGCATGTGTCACTGTACAATATGTAATGTAACATCATATGCAAGGTATGTTTACACACATGCCGCATACTACAGTATGCTACCCTGTGTATGCACACATGTGCATACTATATGCTATTGTACAGGCAAATGTGTTAACATGCAAAGTGCATCCTGTGGCTGTCATACAGTCATGAATAACGTTCAAACTGCTGTGTCACCCCTATACAGGTACCTCTGGCGAGCCGCACAGACATCAGTCCATTGCAGGTGAGACAGTTATCAGTATCAGGCATGTTAATGCATATATCTATTCGCCATGTGGCCAGTTAACACATGTACACATAATGTATGGTCCAGTCACGATATACAGGTCGCATCTGTCATCATTCACACTGGCTACCCATGTGCAATATATACAAACTAAATGAAACACCGACATGAAACCACAGTATCTGTCATTGCTAGATGTGTGGATAGCTGTGCATACAACAGTGGAGGTGTTCAATGTAGGCAAATGTACTATACATTGGAACAACACATGTGTGGTACGCAAACAGTACCACACAGTGAGCTGGGATATGGGCAGCCTACAGGAGTCACCATTGTGTAGTATGCTCCTGCAATGGGTGCACACATTGTGATGTGACATCTGACATGTCCCAGACATGTAGTGTTCCGGCTGCAATATTGTCTCACTATCCCATAATACATACCCCACATACCAAACATACAACCCGTTGTCTGCATAGCCCTGTGGACAGTGACATATCTGACATCTATGGGTGTATGTCATATGGGACAACACAGACATGTGAGATAGATGGCCATCACAAACATTTGGCCAACACATGCTCACACATGGCCATGGAGGATGGCCAGAGACATGTAGCCACACAGTAGATGTGATGTGTATACACCCTGTTGCACATTGTCCACACATGGTCCAACTATAGCCTTAGTTGACTGATTATATAGTTGATGTGGAACACTGGACAGCCTAAAAGTCTGTGCACAGCTAGTGGAGGTGTCACTTAATTCGACCATATAAGATGTGTTGAACATCACGACTGTGTCATAGCATGACAGTAGTCACCTGTACAGCTTCCACAGACATTGACACCACATTAGATCACAGATACTGTACATTTCCCTTGCTGCTGTAGGACATCACTGTCAGCCATGCACCTCGCGTGTGTGGTACATTAATGTCATGTGGGACATGGTGTACTGACAAGTCTGCCATGTGTGGACATGGTTGCCAGGCAGCTAAGACTTTGTAGTAGTTGTGCAGGGGTGTATCCGTAGGTCTTCCAGTGACCTGTCACATGACAAAGCATGGTTTGGTGTGTATACACTTAAGCGACGTGGGTCACAATCCACAGTTATGTAATGTGTAAGCACGCAGTTATGGCTATTCACTGTGTGCGTATTACACACTGTATAGCAATATAGATGCCTCATGATGCCATGCAATTGCACAGTGTCTATACTTCACACTGTATAGCAATGTAGACATCTTACACTATCCTTCAATGCTCATGCACATTTGCTAAAAGTGCATTCTATCTGTAGGGCATACAGACAACACTGCAATGTGATACTCATTACAATGCTGTACATGTGTCAGGACACCATTGTGTCAGACATGTATGCATGTCAATGCACACATCATCAGATTACATGTCAAGGTCACTTCAGCCATGTGTACTGTTAACCTGTGCTGGTCCACATGGTGTATCACAGGGATGCATGCTTACTACTTTGATTGTGTGAACTGCATGGCTACTGATATGACACCTGCTTGCTGTTGTGTGCAACCCAGGGAGGTATGCTAACTACCACTATTAATGTCTGAGCTGCATGCCGTCTGCTGTATCACATGCATGCTGCATGCCGTCTGTCAAATCACATGCATGGTGTGTCTGTGTGTCTGTGCATCTGTGCGGCTGTGCATCTGTGTGTCTGTGTCTGTGTGTCTGTGTGTGTGTGTGTGTCTATTGTAATGTAGAGTCTTTCTTTGCATTCACAGGTGATGTAGGTGTGTTACCCTCCTGTGGTCCCATCTGATGTTAGTGTCCCCACAGATACTAACAGTGATGAACATATGCATGAGGTACAGGCAGGGTTGTCAGGGGCTGAATCTGTGCCAATGGTTGCCATCCCAGCTATGTCCCCCTCTTCTCCGCACACAGTTCTCATGCCAACACATACCGCATCACCAGTGGCCATAGAGGAAGGACAGTCAGCGTGTGTTAGCTTGGAACAGGAATGTGTGGTGGCTACAGAAGGTGTGTCTCCACACCATGGTGTCAGTGTAATGACTGCAGGTGTGCCACACAGGCATGTGGTCAGTGCCGCTCGTAGGAGGACCTCTGGCAGACATGCACCTGCAGGACAGAGTGCAGCAGCTGGTGTCACCAGATGCATGTTCCAGACTGTAATGGTGGCACAGGCACGTGCTGAACGGCAGAACAGAGAAGGGCAGAGGCTTCAGAGGGTTGCTATCCATACTCTAAACGACAACATCCAGGCATTGGCAAATGCTCAACAGCAGATTGCTGATGTTCTGGACAGGCGATTGGGTGACATGGTTGGAATCCTTGCCCATGGCATGGCAATCCACGAGCGTGAGCGGTCTGTGCTGGAACATCTGGTAGGAGTGAGGCATAGGCCATGTGGACGTATGCCAGCTACACCACCTAATGCATGTCAACGTGAACGAGCCACATCACATGCCCACTCCCATAGTGCCAGTAGCAGTAGCAGTGCAGCTGGTCCTGCGCTGTCCACACCAGGACACAGCAGGCCACATGGACGTGGCCCTGGACATTCCCAGTGGGGACATGGTTCCAGTGGACATGGGTCATCGGACAGCAGCCAATCTGTACCTTCACCTGGTAGTGCCCGTGCAACCCCTGGCAGGCACAGGTCACATGGCCGTGTCCGGGCACAGTGAGCTGTACATCCTGGTCTGTACCATCTGGAGCTGTCAATAATACCCCTGTGTAGGCCTGACAAAAGGCAGAACTGTGTGCACACATACATGCACACAGCAGAAACATCTGTAAGGCACTGCAACACCCACAAGCATAATGACCACACATGTCCAATCAGATCACCGGCCCTTACCCACACGCATGATGTAATCCACCGGTGCAGCCTATGCCCCTGGCAAACATTATCACCCTGTGCATATGATGATGCCTGTGCCGCATCCCTGTCATCCACACCATCGGTGCAGGGACATGCTCATATGGTCTGATGCACAGAGTGAACAGAATAGTGAGATAAGTGTCTATTACATTAGTTGTGTACTGTTGACACGCAAAAGACATACCATGTAGTACAGGTTTATAATGCATTGTTATATGTTCACAGTATGTGTCTTGGTAACAACGGTAACAGCATGTTGGTAATTATGCCCTGCTTCCCTCCTTAAGGTCTACTTGCATGTGTCAATATGTAGCAGTGTTTGCAGTTTCACATGTGTAAGTGTGGAGTACTCACAGGCATGTATGGCAATACCAGCATGCTATACGTAGCCTCAACCTCACTGTTAGAAAGGTTACCATTCCACAGATGTCCACACATCTACTGATCCAGAAGCATGTGGGCTGTTTAATAGGCTACAGTGGCTAGAGACGTGACATCCATACCAGGTCACATCACAGGTATAGTGACATGGTGCAGGGGGTTTACACAGCGGTCTGGCCGATGATAACGTTAGAGGCCACTTGATAGCATGAGGCCTCACTGTGTAGCAGTAATACATTGTCACATTATAGACATACACAGAAACACACAGTAACATGCCCACACTCACGGGGTCAACAACACTATAACGCACAATCGATAGTGTTGAGGTGAGGACCCCTGCCTATGTGGTAATCACCCTCACAGTACTGTGCACCCACATGACGTGACACAGAGAATGAACATGTACAGGTAGCCAGTAAGGCTGTGACCGATGGCATCAACAGGGTAGTTGACTGCATCACCATGAGGGGTTAGGGATCCTGTCTGTTCTGTATGGTAGCATACACCCTCACTCCATGCACCAGACAGCCATACATACATACACACACACACACATACTGTGGAGTCCACAAATGTCATTCACATACAGATAGCTGACATGTGTGATACACACACCACCCCTGCCTACGTCATACTTTCTACACTGCAGTATGTACAGATCTCTACAACAGTGTACAGGGGTGTGTAACAATTGGGATGTATTCCCCACCATACATGGCATATATGGTCACACAAGCAAACCCACATGGCAGTACTGTGAATCATACAGCTGCTATATGATGATACTTCTGACAGACATGCAGCAGTATTGGCTGCATTATGTGTACCAACGTTACCTTCGGCAATTGTGCTGCTATATGCACACAGGAGGATGTAAGTGTTACAGGTGTCAAGTGATTTAGAGTCAGTAACACCCTGACTGCTGTGTAGGTTGTATGTCTTCACCTGCAAGTAACAGTAACATAGCATACTGTTTGTACATGTAATGGTAGGATGGCTTGTGACACACCTGTGGGTCGTCTTCAGCAAGCATCCATCTGCAAAGGTGGATCACCACTTTATGTACACACATCCATCCATACCTGATGTACATCCTACCGTACTGTCAGTATTTCACCATATACAGGTGTCAATGATGGGGCTGAATTGCAACTGCATGTTGTAGTTAGGCACAGATGGATGACATACATCAGCTACTGCACATGCATGGTAGCTGCATGCACACCACTACATGTACATGTGTGTTGGTCTTACATTCCTGTCATGTAGCCATGTTTGTATGCATTGCAATTGGTGGACATGTGTGATGACATACATAACACCTGGACTGCTGTATGATATGATGGTTGTCATGGGTAACTAGTACAGAGGGAATGTTACCTCGGTCAACATTGCTACCTTATGTACTGTTAGCATTCAACAGCCATGGACCTACCTTCCATGTGCATGCGTGTGATTGCTGTAGCCACTTGTCTGCACGGAGGACAGCAAAAGCTATGCGATGTACATATGTGTTGTGTGTGTGTGGGCCATGTACATATCCACTGCGATTACATGTATGTCATATCCAAACATGAGTGTTCTTTGGTGTACAGCGACAGTCATCTGTTGCAGCTGTATAAGACCCAGGGCCCCTGTTATGTGTAGAGCCGACCTGGTTATGAACAGTGGTATCATTGCGTTGCATAACACATGATGGAATCCTGTGAGTACATGTGTAGTCTGCACAGTTGATGTAGACCTATGTACAGTCCACTGGTCATGAGTCACATGGTGTTGTAGTAATGTACGGATGTGTGTTGCTGGTCCAAGGACATGGTGATGTCTGAGGGCTACATAGTAGAATGCGGCATTTACCACTGTGATCTGCACCTGAGACATCTGTGATGGCTCTTGAGAGTGTACTGGTCAGTACATGTCAGTGGCCTTCATGTACGTGGGGACAGTAACACCAAACTGTGCCCTTCCATGTTTAGAATCCGTGTGCATGCAAGACAGCCCTTCGCTACTACTAAGTGTTTGAGCATGCCCAGTATGCCGTTGTGTAGCTGGACACACAGTACATTCCAAACTGTGCCCTTCCGTGTTTAGAATCTGTGTGCATGCAACACAGCCCTTCGCTACTACTGTGTGAGCATGCGCAGTATGCCGTTGTGTAGATGGACACACAGTAAATTCCAAACTGTGCCCTTCTGTGTTTAGAATCCATGTGCATGCAAGACAGCCCTTCGCTACTACTAAGTGTGTGAGCATGCCCAGTACACCGTTGTGTAGATGGACACACAGTACATTCCAAACGGACGTGTGACACTAAGTGTGTGAGCATGCCCAGTGACACCTTGTGTCGGTTATATGCCTCTGTGTATGGGCATGGCCATTGAAATCCTGTATAGCGATGGTGGTCATCCAGGCAACAGATGTCCATACCCAAGTCAGGATGGATTCCTACATTGAACACACTGTGTCGTGAAGGGTGTACTGTCTGTGGCACATCTCGTATCTATGAAGTGTTGTAATAGTGCTCCGTAGATAGGCAGTTGTCCCACTCACACCACTGCCGTGTGTTTGTCTACATCTGCCTTGGGACAGTAATATGCTTTTAGACTGTTCACTCTCTCTATACATTCCCTATTGGCTTTTGCCTTTGCGGATGATGTCATTTTCGACTCCCAGCCCTGCCAAGTGTGTGTGTGTGTGTGTGTGTGTGTTTCCAGATGCCTGGGGACAAAGTAATGCTTTTAGACAGCTCACTCCCCATACATTCCCTATCGGCGTCTTTGCCTTTGTGGATGATGTCATCCACCTAGAAGTATGCCTCTGGGAGTGCTGTGTTCCAGTAATCTCGGTAGCACGTTCTGTAACTGTGTAGTGCTGTAGTGTGATAAGTTAGTTAGGTGTACGTTCAACTCCCAGCCCTGCCAAGTGGTATGTGTGTTTCCAGCTTCCTGGGGACAGAGTAATGCTTTTAGATGGCTCACTCCCCATACATTCCCTATCGGCGTCTTTGCCTCTGCGGATGATGTCATCCACCTAGAAGTATGCCTCTGGGAGTTCTGTTTTCCAGTAATCTCGGTAGCGCGTTCTGTAACTGCATAATGCTGTAGTGTGATAAGGTAGTTAAGTGTATGTTTGACTCCCAGCCCTGCCAAGTGTATGTGTGTGTGTATTTCCAGGTGCCTGGGGGCAGAATAATGCTTTTAAATGGCTCATTCCCCATACATTCCCTATCAGCGTCTTTGCCTTTGCAGAGGATGTCATCCACCTACAAGTATGCCTCTGGGAGTGCTGTGTTCCAGTAATCTCGGTAGTGTGTTCTGTAACTGCGTAATGCTGTAGTGTGATGAAGTAGTTAGGTGTATGTTCGACTCCCAACCCTACCAAGTGTGTGTGCTTCCAGCTGCCTGAGGGCAGAGTCATGCTTTTAGATGGCTCACTCCCCTACATTCCCTATCAGCGTCTTTGCCTCTGCGGATGACGTCATCCACCTAGAAGTATGCCTCTGGGAGTTCTGTGTTTCAGTAATCTCGGTAGCGTGTTCTGTAATTGTGTAATGCTGTAGTGTGATAAGGTAGTTAGGTGTATGTTCGACCTCTAGCTCTGCCACGTGTGTGTGTTTCCAGCTGCCTGGGGACAGAATAATGCTTTTAGACGGCTCACTCCCCATACATTCCCTATCAGCGTCTTTGCCTTTGTGGATGATGTCATCCACCTAGAAGTATGCCTCTGGGAGTGCTGTGTTTCAGTAATCTCGGTAGCGCGTTCTGTAACTGTGTAATGCTGTAGTGTGATAAAGTAGTTAGGTGTATGTTCGTCACCCAGCCCTGCCAAGTGTGTGTGTATGTGTTTGTGTGTTTCCAGCTGTCTGGGGATAGAGTAATGCTTTTAGACGGCTCACTCCCCATATGCGTCTTTGCCTTTGCGGATGATGTCATCCACCTAGAAGTATGCCTCTGGGAGTGCTGTGTTCCAGTAATCTCGGTAGCGCATTCTGTAACTGCATAATGCTGTAGTGTAATAAGGTAGTTAGGTGTATGTTCGACTCCCAGCCCTGCCAAGTGTGTGTGTGTTTCCAGCTGCATGGGGACAGAGTAATACTTTTAGACGGCTCACTCCCCATACATTTCTTATTGGCGTCTTTGCCTTGCTGATGATGTCATCCACCTAGAAGTATGCCTGTGGGAGTGCGGTGATGCTGAAACTCTGTAGCATGTTCTGTTACTGCATAATGCTGTAGTGAGGTAAACTAGACAGGTAGGTGCTCGATTCCAAGGCATAGCAGGTGTGTGTGTTTGGCAGTTATACTGTATGTGTTGGTATCTGTGGGTGGCTAGCTGTGGGATGTGTTCAGTGTGTTTTGTTGCTGACCTATATACTGTCCACAGCCCGCATATTCTGCCAAGACACTGGTTTGTCAACACATACATTCATCAATAGGTCCGGTGAGTAAATGTCAGCAGCCTTACTCTTACTCTTGATACAGTCTGACCCGTGTGATGCAACAAAACACACGTGCCTTGATAGTAACAACACTACATGATGCAGGTGGCACATGTAGTTTCCTTTTCATTCCTGTCTAATGCTTTGCTGTCATGTGGTCCGCTGTTGTGATATATATGCAATATCTACATATGTGTGCACATGTATATGTGTGTATGTATATATATATATATATATATATATATATATATATATATATATATATATACATATATATATATATATATATATATATATATATATATATATGTGTGTGTGTCTATGTATATATGTACACAAATAATATATATGATATATGTAGATGTGAACATATATGTCTGGGGACATCAGCACTATTGAATGTTTGTGCCGGATGATCTGTACGTGATAACCTGGGATACATGTACATCTGCCATGGCGTAGTGGTAATGCACATCGTCTGTAGTATGCAGGGTCATGGGTTGTAGTCGTGTAGACAAAGGTTATTTTGTTGCTGGGAAGACCATGGGACATTGAATATGGCGATAGTAAGGCACCTGTTGCCAGATGTGTATGGATCTGAGCGACACTGAGCAGTGGTTATTAATTTGGAGGTTTGGTATGGGTCATATGACTATTCATTAGAAGACTATACTATGCAGATGAGGTTGACAATAGTGTATCCAATTTATCCCCAGGGTGTGATGCAGGTTACTGGAGTGTATGTGTGTAGTTAGCTGGGTGCAGGGCTCGAATATAGTTGACAGGTTAGGAGGGGGGTCAGGCATACTGTACGTACATTGCAGAATTGTGCCTCGGGAGTGCTCCTGCCTTAGCACGCCTAAGCTAGGGGTGTGTCTATATCTGCCTGGTGACATTGGGAGGGACAACAGCAGTGGTGGGGTAGTCAGGGTGTACAGGCTGCACAAACAGGTGTTGATCAGCACAATCAGCAGATGACATGGCCAGCCCACACCTGAACAGTACGGTAATGCGAGCAAGCAGCATACACACAGGTTTCGTCCACACTCTACACCACCGGTGTATACCTGCGGGGACATGTCATGACACAGTCCAACCAATTGAGAAGGGCTGCAGCAGGCAACATAAACCAACATGTGCAGGAGGCTGAGGGCAGTGAGGATGTGTATGCTGCCGAACAACCCTTACTGGGGTGACATAAGACTTTATAGACCCAGGGTGACTTACCAGGGGCTACATGAGCTGGGGATGGTGGAGCACTATGGGGTGGACAGAGACCTCCTACAGCGGCTTGTTGACCTGTGCCTGCCACACCTGACACATCAAACAGGCTGAGGGAAACCCATCACAGTGGATACCATGGTATGTGTTGGCCTAGGTGTACTAGCCACAGGTACCTCACACAGCACAACTGGAGATATCATGGGTATCTCAAAGGCATCTCCATCCAGAGCATTGCACCAATTCACAGACGCCATGTCAATACATGCTAGTGAGCACATACATGTCCTCAACACACGTGATTAGTAGACCAGCAATATGCATCAGTTCAACCACATGGATGACTACCCTGGGGTACTGGGTGCTATAGCCTGCACACACATACACATGGAAGCACCACATGGTGAGTGGGGTAGGGCCTACAGTCACTGCAGGGGCATACCCTCCAACAGCTAGGCCATATGCGATGGCCAGGGCATGAGATTGAATGTGTGTGCTGCCTGCCCTGGAAGCTATGATGATTCCAATATATGGCTTCTGACACAGCTGTACCACACCAATGCCAATATGGACATCCCCTACAGTCTCCTAGTGGGGGATGCTGGCTAAACACTGGTGTCGTGGCTGATGACACCCATCAGCAATGCACATACACCTGAAGACTCACACCATAATGAGGCGGATGTACAGGCAAGACATATAATTGTGCATGTGTTTGGGATGCTCAGTTCACGGTTCTGGTATCCGGACACATCCGGTGGAGCCCTGCAGTATTCACTAGCTACATGCACACAAGTTGTTATGGTATTTGCTATGCTACACAATCATATCCTGCAGTAACAGTTGCAGCAGGAACAGCATGGGGCAGGGCCACACAGCCCAACACCACTGCCAAGGCCTGTACAGGCACAGTGTAACTTGGCGAAGGAACTACCTGAGCAGGGCACAGTCGGTGAAAGGCCGTGCACAATATGACCTGTCCTTGGCAAAGAGGCAACACAAGGCATATGCACTGACACAGTAGGTATCCACGGAGTTCCCCTCTCTGACCGCACACAGTACAATGGATGCCAAACATGACACTACCTGTGCTCGGCCAGGTATAGGAGGTGCACTGTGTGCTTCCAACATAGGGAGCCCTCCAGCACCATCCACAGGTCCAGAACACCCCCAGGGTATGTCTATTGACCTAACAATTGGCAGATGTATTTACCCATTGCTATGGTATGTATGTGAGCATACAAGTGACTGTGGTGGCCGAATGTTAGGGCAGCAGACAGTACACATCCATAGTGGCACCATGACCTCTGTAGCACATACAGGGGTCACAATGGTAGCCATTAGTACACAGGGTGTCCTAACCCACTGCAGATTGTGGGCTGACCATCATGTGTGTCCGTACAGCCCACACACGTTCCATGCAGTTGGACAGCTGTGGACCAATACAGACAAATGATATACAATGGCCTATGGATATGCCCAGTGAATGACCCCAACCCCCTAAGACACACACAGACTACAGCAGGCCAGGCAGTTTGATGTAGGTTGTGAAAGCTAGGACATCCAACACCACTGTGCTGGTATTTAAAGCTGGAATCTGACGTACACTAGTATCCCTCCAACCAGCAATTTAGGTAGGTCCACACACTGACATGGAGTACCTGGCATACCAGTACAGTAGCGGCAGATGTGTACAACTATCAGCTGTGCCCCCCATCCAACCTACACATGAGAGTCATCTGCGCCACCCACGGTGCTGTGTAGGACTGTGGTTGCGGTCAGATGTCCCCCCACGCTATGCAGACATGTAGCAACTGCCAGTGCCACATGACCATTAGCTACCCTGCAGACACAGCATGACACCTGTCTGTGTAGAACGGAGGGATCAGCAACACAGTACTAACTATCTGGACATGTGACACATGCGATACAGTTGACCATACTTGGCATGCTCACACACATGATGGTATGACGGTAATGTCGGTCGACAACATGCATAACAGTCATACTGGGCATGCTCACACACTGAAACACAGGATGGCCAGGCATGCATGCACCAGTGATCTGGACATATCTGCCAGTACATTGCTATACTGTTGGATGACTATGGTGTGTGTGTGGTCTATTGTCTGTACATATGCCATGGTCTATTGTTAATTCACATGAGCTATGTGCGCAGGGTACTGCTACCAACACGTGAATAGGGCAGTTCTTTGTTTGCGGACAGACCGACGCCTTTGGATACGGACTGGGTAAGGCACATTCCAGCAGGTGGGAACAGTTGTGCATGGGTTTGCACAGTGTTAAGCACTGCTGATCTCTGGGTACAGCACCGTATACCCGTTTAGACTCCACATTTCTTTGACAGTGCACTACTGGCATACTGGTAGACAAACACGCTTACAGCCGCTCGCTCACCGACATTTCTGCTTGCATTTGTCACTCACGCTAGGTGTGTGCGATCCCTTGTGATGCGTATTACATCAGACTACATGACTACAGTATCGGGTATGTTTAACCATTTGGCGACTGCAGGCGTTCGACTGTACGGACTCGGCGGCCTGTCCAGTGACGTAATTATATTATATGCGTGTTCCTTATACGATCTGCTCCCATCTGCCTGATACATGGGAACCGATACTCTGCAATGCTGACATGTGAATATGATTTTGTTAATGCAGCTGTCCACCGTGTCATGCTACCGCATACCTACTGTACATTTTCCACCTTTCAGATTGCACAATGGGAGACTGTAGGAGTGACACCTTTCCCACTTTGCATGGGACAGTCCCTCATTAGGCATATGTCATGTGACAATACCAGACCTCTCAACTAATCGGGGACAAATTTCTACTGAATCAGGGACAAGTCAAGAAAACATCAGGGACAATCAGGGACACTTTTAAAAAAGTAGTGCTATTAACTTGAAACATTGACAGAATCAGAGCATATCAATTAATACACATGTTCTGAAGTAAAAGAAGTTTATAACTCTTACTTATTGTCATTAGTCATTAAGTGTAATTCACCACCTTTCCTCCAAAAGTCACTAATTTTAGGAGGGATTCAGAGGGTCAGAGTTAAACTTTCAGTCAAAATCAGGGACAGTTGAGAGGTATGGACAATACTCTAGCCATTGCAACTGTCCTGATTAGGGGACCTTCTCATGTTGTACATGTCTGTAGTGGTTGCTTGTTACAGGTCTTGTATACCTGACATGTCGATATGTTATATGTAGTAGCATAGGCAACTTTACTGCTGCTAGACTACGCTTTGATTTGTGCCGATATGTATATTTCTGTACTATGCATGGCTGTAGGTATGTTCTGCCCTGGCACGCCTGACATTTCTACAGAGCAGGTTCCACATTGGCCATTCAGAATGGTGGCGGCCCTATAGATCCTATATGTGTCAAGGCAACACATACCCACAGCCAGCGGTAAACTGACGACTTCCACGGTTTGCATACGTTAAGGTTATTCTTGTAGCATTATAATTTCTAATACTGTTTCCTATTACTTGTAGCTGTTTCTGATACAACAAATTAATTTCTGACACCACTACACACACTATATAGCCTCCTTTCCCAAACTCACAGGCCATGGGCCATAACTGTCATTTTGCAGGACACAACTGCCCAGAAGGATGTGTCCCTCAAAGGCGTACAGGTGTTGAACCACATCTATTATGCTATCATCTACCTAAGGTGGTCAGCAAATTATGCACTTTCCGTCACTAGCAGACCTCACATACCAATGAGTGTGAATGAACACTGTATCAGGAACAATACATAACACCCTGAGGGACACATTTAGATGATTGGTTCTATTAACCAGACACATTTACAGTCACAGAGCATATGTATTCATTCACGTTTGTCGAGGTGCATGCTGTCTATGACTCATACATGTTGTCATCTGTCATTACCTGTATTCTGCCACCTGTCCACCTAATATCACTAGTTTTGGAAGTGTTTAGTTGGACTTTGTTACATTCTGATTCATAACTATGGACATCCATGCTAATCAGGTACACGGCACTGATTTGGTCTCTATGTATTCCCCGATGGTTTACAGACTATCCAGTAGATGTGCTCTTCAAGTTTGGGAGGTGTAGGCGTATGCTATGCCCACATAGGAATATTAATGACTTCCACTGGGCGGGCCTGCTATATCTCTGCCAACCAGCACCTGCACACCTAAGCCCATTACTGCATATCCATGGTCCACCTACCTGGCACCCCTCTACAGCAGTCATGACAAATACTTACTGCGAGCGCAGCTGGGGTATGAGCACACCCCTACAGATTGCCCACTCTCCCCGTCTCGGGACACATGTACGTTTTGTCAACCCATGTATCATCACACTTGCACAACCTACTGTTCCATGTACACCTACATCCTGCTCGCATCAATGACAACAGGTTCACACGTACCCTGAATTTTTGGGGTCCCACAAGGGACTCCGTTATCCATGTTTAAAGTGTAGACCTTGCAGATCTCTCCCACTGGTACTTTCCTACCAGTGTTTTGGACAGCGGTAGTGTATTGATCTGTATTGCCTGTCTGTATGTCTGACCGGCCTAGCTGGGCAGTGTGGGGGGTACAATGTTTATTTATTGGACCTCCCAGTCACATATGCCTGGGCTGTAGATATGTTACCCCTAATTGCTGTAAAGTAACCTAGTTATGTACATGTGTATATCTACAATGACATATATATTTGTTTTGTGTGTATGTCTATATATCAATACCTGTTGTTTGTATATATATATATATATATATATATATATATATATATATATATATATATATATCCGTAGCATATCCTTGTGTGTGTGTGTGTATATATATATATATATATATACATATATATATATAAATATATCTGTATATAAATTAATATGTGCTATATTTTATATATATATATATATATATATATATATATATATATATATATATATATATGTGTGTGTGTACGGACCTCTGTGATACTCGGGGACTCATTTCTACAGTGACAGGGACAAGGCTATGACAACTCAGGGACAATCACGGACACTTCTACCATATTAGTACTATTAACTTGGAACGTGCTGACAGATTCGTAATACTACTAATTTTCTGCAGTTAAATGCGTCTATTACTCTTCATTGTTGTAAGTAGTCATTCTCCTTCAACACCTTTCCTCCAAAGGTCACTGGCTTTGGGAGTGGTTAAGAGGCTGGCCAATTATTGTGCGAATGCTCTGACCATTGGTAGTGTTGACATTGTCATACATACAGGTTGGGATATATTCTGGGGACTAGGGTTGCCACCTTTTCAAATGGCCAAGATGGGACATTTTCGGAACACACATCAGATTTTACAGGGTGACACATACCCACGGTCAGTACAAAGGATAGAACTTTACTTTTTTGCCTAAATAAAAGCTTATTCTTGTAGCGGTTTAGTTGCTTATTCTGTTTCTCGTAACATTTAGGTATTTTAGATACAGAAATAACTATTTTATGCAACTATTACATAACATATGGGACATAATTATGTCCAACAATCTCAGGACATTTGCCATTTTTAATATTTTTTGTCAGGACACAACTGCCCAAAGAGGGACTGTCCCTCGCAAAGTGGGACAGGTGGTAACCCTACTGGGGACACCAGATTGTTTAGGCCAACACTTAGACATTGTAAGTTCAGGTTTAGAACATTCATTAGTTTCCTAGGTGTGAGCTTATACCTTTAGTACTTTTGTTGTTTGCCTGTTTCTTGTACGAATTACGTTTCTTCTATCCTGACGTGACCGCTTTAGGCAACTGTTACATGCAGTATGGTACGTAGTTATTTCCTACAATCACAGGGCATTTGGCATTGCATCATTGTTGGTCAGGTCACACCTACACACACATTAATTGTCCCTCACACAGTGGTTCAGGGGGTATCCTGTTTACATCAGTGCCTTCATCACCCTTATACCATGTGCCACTATGCGAATGTGTGCAATATATTCACTCGCTTATTCGTGTCGGGACACGTGCATCACGGGCAGGTGTTTGATCCTGGGTAGTAGGTTCTGCATGATCATCTAGGGCTGGACAGTCTCGTGCACTACTACTGCACATTCCAACTTGTGTCCAGATGTCTACATGACTGGACATCATTTCTTGAGACCCATTCTAATGTTTACACAGGTTACTTATCCCATGAGGGATATCCAAAAATTTAACAAGGCCGATAATAACAAGACCGATACTGACCATTCTTCTGGCGTTATGAAAATGTGCTGGGGGTTTTACATGCAAGGGATGCATAGTTTGCAATCCTGAAACTGCCTAGGGTGACAATACCTACTACATATGCATAGTGGTCACTATGTGAAGATGTGGCTGCGACAAACTAGTAGGCCAAGTATGGCTGGATTTGGTGGACGTTCAGGTATGGGGTGGGTTTAATGCTGTGGAGGGGATGCTGGGTAGTCAATTATGCATCCAGGTGTGTTGCATTTGTTATGGACAGTTCCATCAGGACCAATCTGTGGGTATGTGCCGGTGACATTTCTGTACATTTGTATCGCACATTTTAATATTCATATGTTTGTGGGATTGTGTTCTACACTATGGCCTGTCTGGTTGTATTGCAGATGTGTATACATGTTTTTGTGTTTCTTTCTGCTTCACACACTGCTCCCTCATACACCTCCAGTTCACCTATTCTGCATATGACACAGTCTCACCTTTGAGGATTATACCATTACCCCCCACACACACACACACATATTCCTGACACTCCATCCATCACTGCTTTGGTTGATGGCCCATGACACGGTCAAGGTAACACATTGCGTACCCTACATATGTCAGGTACCTGTATGGTTGTGCTGACTACCCTGCCATGTTTGACCTTCCACATGCTATACCTCATGCACATAGGTACACACCCATACTTAACTTTCATGACATGGTTGGTATACCCGGGTAATACCCGTTCAACTGTGACACATCCTGACAAGTTCGGCTTGGACCGCAGATGTGTGGATTTCGGTTGACTGTTCTAATCATTGGTAGGATGCCACCTTTTCCTATGTCCAGGATGGGATATATTCCAGACACATATCCGATTGTACTGGACAACACATACCCACAGTCAACACTATGGATAATACTGCTCCTTTCAGCCTACATGTTGCCTTACTGTTGTAGCAGTTTATATGCTCCTTCTGTTTCGTTTACATGCTTATTCTATTTCCTATCACATATGGTATGTTAAATACGGACATACCTATTGTATGTGACTATTACATGCGTTGTGGGATAGAATTCGGTCATACGGTCGCTAGATATTTACATTTATCATGTTTTTTGTTATGTACACATCTGCCCAGCTGTGTACTCTCCCTCACAATATGGGTCAGCTGGTGACCCTGACCATTGGGCTGGACGTACCTATTGGCGGCACGCTAACATATGATTCGTTTCACTTCCACTTGGTATAACTATCTACACTGCATTGGACTAGGGGCACATCATTTTCAATGTCATTTATTCGAGGGATAGGGACCCGTTATTCCCTACCATGCATTTGTGTTTGCTTCTTCATTTTGTGTTCACAGGAACTGTCTTGCATACGTTTCAGTATCCACGGACACTGACAGATGTGATTACTATTGCTTGCAAATTGTTATATGCAAGCATTTTAGGTTGCATGTCGACAGCTGACATACGTTTCAGTATCCACGGACACTGACAGATGTGATTACTATTGCTTGCAAATTGTTATATGCAAGCATTTTAGGTTGCATGTCGACAGCTGACATTTCCACGCCTTCGTGCTGCACTTCGACACGCCCTATGCACTCGCGCTCCTTTCCTATACATGTGGCTGTGGTGGCAGCGCGCCTTCATTAATATGCATTTGGCGCTACTGCACCATCTTCACGCCACACGGTCGGTGCAAGCCTAACGCCGGCCTTGCGCCAAGCTTCATGAATCCCAGGGTTAGTTTAGCAGAGGCATATTGGTGTCAAGTGGGAATGGAAATCAAACCAGAATTAGACAAAAATCAGGCACCAACTGAATGTGCCAAAAAATAAATAAATAAATAAAAAAGAAAGAAGGAACATAAGAAGAATGATCAAATAAGAAGGCAAGAAAAATGGGAAAGGCATAAATATAACTGCACGTAAAGAAAACTCCTGGAACAACCTCATGTGGATCAGGACCTGACACATAAATGGTTAAGGAGAGGTGAATTTAAACCAAAAGATGAAAGGTTAATATTGATAGCCCAGGAAAACAGAATATGTACACATTGTTTACAAAGTGTATTGAATATGTGGGAGAAACAGACAAATGCACGTTCTGTAAAATAGAACTGGAAACAGTTGTATGTTTTGTTGCTGTATACCAAAAGGCATAAAAATGTGGCAAGACTGTTGCATTGGGGATAATGCAGACATTGCCTTATTGAAGTAACTGAGCATTTGAAACATGAGCTAGAGAGAATTATAGAGAATGCCGATGTTTATATCACTTAGGTTCACCCATTTCCAACAGTTCAAAAAACAGATGTGAGAAAACCAGGTGACAGGAGTCCATGAAAAGAAGACAAAAGTAGCATTGATCACTGAAATTACTACACCCAGTGAATACAGTGTCTTGTGTACAGAGAAACACAAAGTCATAAAATAGCAGGATTTGCAGGCAGAAACAAGGGCAATTTGCGAAGTATACCTAGACAGCTCCAATAATAGCAGGAGCAACAGGTATCAGCGTCTGTTCTGGTCACACTGCAGGTCCAGCGAAGAACACTTGGCTAACATTAAAGATTGAAAGAAGACTAAATTCATAAACTTTAATCATACTTTGACTTGGTAATGGAGTCCATTCCTGAAAAGGTGTTAGAAACCCAAAAGATATTGAGAAATTAAACTGAGGAAGACAGATGGAAGGCGGTTACTAGAAGAGCTTTTTGACAAGACAACATAACACCTGCATCAGGAGTCTGATGATGACAGCATGCAGAATCATCTGTACAATGTACAAGTAACACAATGAACACTGTAGATGATGTACAGCCATGTCAGGGCATTTGGACTTATCCTTCTAGACATGATAGTCAAAGGAAACTTTCAGGTAGGATGTGTGTGTTACTGCACATAAAATCAGGATAAACAATAGTAATGTTACAGACAGAGATGTAATATACATCACCCAAATTTGTTTGGGTATGGTGGACTGCCGTGTCCATTGATCTAAGTATATTAAGTGTGCTGTACATCTGACATGAATTCACTGTTAGTGTTTGCATGACTCTGCAGCATAATTTTCATTTCTACAGCAAATAGGCATACACATGACAAACACATACACACCACAGATATGTATTTCATAGTTATGATACATGCTCACCTCTATGACTTCTCAATACATGTAGTTCCAGACTATTATCCTTACACATGTATGGTGGCAGCCAAGAAATCAGCTTTTGAATTTTATACTAGACTTCCATGGAAACTGACGAATATAGCTTCATTTTTGTAGTTGAGCTGCACTCTGAGAACGAGATGTATTATTCAGGGTGATTATTAAAGGATGCCTCATATAATATTACTTGGATTATGGTGTCCTTAACAGTTATCTGCATTTGTTTGTAAACAATATTATACACTTGTGGCTGACTTAGTTAAGTTGGTATAATATAGAGGATTATGATTGGGTCATCAATCATAACCAGCTTATTATGCATTTGAGACATGGATGTCAAGAAGTTCACCTCGAGAGCTTAACTTTGGCATCCATGTTGAGAACACATAATAAAGGTCATAATCAGTAAAACATAATCATAATTTTTTTGTAGTACATGGAAATGTATCTACTCCATGTATTAATATTTAGAGAAAAAAAAACACGTGCAGGAGTGTAATGTGTTTTGTTAACTTCCAAAGCCTTTGAAAGCTGGTAAAACACTTTAGCAGTGACATACAGCCAGCAGGCAGAAATACAGTGTCCCCCTGATTAAAAGCAGCTTTAAAAACCATTAAGCACTTCATTCTGCAAAACTTTTGCTTATAAGTGTGGCAGAAAAAAAGTATTTAATGACATTACAGCTGTTTTACTTTGATATGTCAAAGTAGCAGCTATAAAAGGTCTCTATTGGCATAGCTCAATTACCTGTAAATAAATAAGTAAAACAAAATATAAAGAATATTATGCAACCATGATGTGTAACCTGCCATGCTGACCCTGGTATACAAACAAAAGGCCTGGCTATCTGTAACAGATATAGCCAGGAGCTATACTAGACAACTCAGGAATCGTTATTAGGAATATTACAATTCTGAAGAAACAATAGCACTGCCTTTTAGATATACAGAGTATACTGCTTGTCCGAGACCACCATCAGCTAGACTTAATATGTGAATTCCGTGCAGAAATATAGTTTAATGTCTGCAAGCATATATATATATATATATGTATTATATGAAAGATATGCTGTCCTTCTCATGAAGGTCAGGACAGCATCTGTATTCTGCAAAGCAGAATAGTAGAATACATTTTTCCTTGCTTAGGTATATTACAACAAACCAATGAGATGTGCCAATTAACTGCTGCATTCTTCATTCTCCATGCCAGAGCATTAGGCCCCATACACAACATTCACTTCCACATTTGCATTAAATACCCCAGTAAGAATCTGTACCATTGTAGCCCATGAATTTGTAGGTATGTATGTATGGTCTGACAATTATTACATAAGCAAGGGCTCATCTATGCACTGTGATCTGAGTAGACATAACTATGTCTTGCGCCCACATCTCTCATAGAGATTGTTGATCATCATAGTACCATGCAGTTATGCCACAGAACCAAAGTCTGCCATAAGTGATGGAACATTCACTTATTGCTAAGGTGTATGTCTACTACATTTGAATTCATATCTTCATTCCTAAACCAAAAAGAACTGTAGATACTCCACCAAAGGCCGCCTGCCCACAAAAATTCCAAAGGAAAGAAGAAAAAAGCAGGTACTGGCCACCACGCTGAACAGCTTCAAAACTTTTATTTAAAACAATTAAAAATACAGGAATGAGCACTTTCAGGACCAAGCCCTTCTTCAGATACAAAACTCAAATGAAACTGCAGTTTTTATATAGCTCTTCAGTTAACATTCAGTACCGCACCCTCCTTTTCTTTAGTGTAGGTCTTAAAGGTATAACCCAATTTGAAAGTGGGTTTTGTATGCTGCTAGCTCAATGATCCATTTAGCTTCATTCAACTCTGCCTCATTAATCAAATGACTTCCCCTTTTGTTTTTATTTACACATTGGATAACCTTAAACTTATGATTTTCATAGCAATATTGTTTCCCTCATACAGGGTGTACATAAGATTCTGCCTCCACAATGTACTCACATGCTTTGCAATTTCTGTATTTTTGTGTACCTGCACATTGTGTAAAATTGTTCCTACTTTTTTCTGTCTTCCCTTTATGACATAATAAATCCTTCAGATTTTCATTTCTTCTAAAGCCAAAAACTGTTTTTTTTTCCCACTACCTTGGCTATTTTTTCATCTGTCAGCAAAACATTCCAATTCTGTTTTAGTATATCACATATTCCCTCCTATGTTATAACTATATGTTAACATTAGCCTCACATTGTCCATCGGTGAGGCTCTAGACTGAACAGGTGTTCCATTCTGTTGTCTATGAGAGAACCAAGGCCTAGACCTATTACTTCTGTATTGTTTACTCTTAGTAATAGCATCTTTAACTATTTTCATTGTATCCCCTTCAACAGAGGTTACTCTCTAACTTGTCTGTTTCTTGTTCAAAATGTCTACCCTGTGTACATATATATGAAATTCTATCAACCTGCCCTCTTATTATACCACTGAATGTATATCTTGGTTGCATGCTGTCATCATGTCTTTCTATCTGATTCACACAGTCCCAAAAAAGTGTTAACAGTAGAGTTAATAGGTGGAGTAAAATTGCTGAGCTGTCTCAACTCCTTGTTCTGTGGCAGGTTTGAATTACCATATAAATTTTTAAGTGACACATTCCTACCATATAACATCGTCAGCCCAGCACTTTTACTCCACCTATTAACTCTACTGTTAACACTTTTTTGAGACTGTGTGAATCAGATAGAAAGCGTTACCTAGAAGATAAGGGCAATAGCAAGTTTTTTAATCTGTCCATTTCACAGTGGCAAGCACTGAATTCATAGAAAAACAATGCAGGAATTGTGATAAAACCAGCGGATAAGGGGGGAGCTTTAGTAGTAATGAATAAGAGTTTCTATCAGAGAAAAGTTTTACAACTGCTACAGGATGAACACACTTTTATTTGTATATCCCCTATAATGGTTAATCACACAGCTGACAAGGTAAAGCAAAAATGTACAGAATTAAAACAATTGGGACTAATGTCAGAAGACTTACATTCATTTTTAGGGATAGAACATCCAATGGTGCCTATATTCAAGGCACTACCCAAGATACATAAAGATCTGGTTGACCCCCCACTCAGACCTATTATCTCAGGTAGGGGTTGCGTCACAGAAATGAATCTATTTGGATAGAATGTACATTGAAAAAAGATTTAGATAAATTTCCCAGTATACTAAGGGATACAGGACACTTCTTAACATTGTTGCATGAGTGTATGATATGGAATGAAGAACAGAACTATATTATGGTTACATTAGATGTAAAAATTTATTTACTGTCATTAACAATACCCATGGCATATCAGCCATAGAACACATACTATCACAAATAGCTAATTTTGAGCTTGATAACATTAGGCTGATAAGTGAGCTGCTTAAAATAGCCTTAGAAAATAACATATTTATGTGTCAAGATGCATATTATCGCCAGAAGCAGGGGGTGGCTATGAGCACCCCCTGTGCCAACACTTACACAAATTTAGTGTTGGCTTTCTGGGGAGACAAAGTTATATATGAAGGAAAACATCCATGGAAGGACAAGTTAATTTTCTATGTGCATTTTGTGGATGTCTTTTTTGTTATTGGGGGGGGGGGGGGTCATGGATTTACAAAAAATTGCTGAAGAATTAGCATCTACGACCACTTTCCTTAAATTCACCATGCAGTATTGCAGTAGAGCTTTGGACTTTTTGGATGTAAAATTGCTGAGGGATGAGAATGGAGTTTTGGATGCAACCTTATTCAGAAAGAACTGTTGGAAGAATAGCATGCTACCTTATGACAGCATGCATCCAAGGTGTACATTCAATGGTATAATAAGAGGGCAGGTTGATAGAATTTCACGTATATGTACGCAGGATACACATTTTGAACAAGAAATAGACAAGTTAGGGAGTAACCTCTGTCAAAGTGGATACAATGAAAATAAAGTTAAAGATGCTATTACTAAGAGTAAACAATACAGAAGTAATAGGTCTAGGCCTTGGTTCTCCCATAGACAATAGGATGGAACACCTGTTCAGTCTAAAGCCTCACAGATGGATAATGTGAGGCTAATGTTAACATATAGTAATAACATAGTGGGAATATGTGATATAATAAAACAGAATTGGAATGTTTTGCTGACAGATGAAAAATAGCCAAGGTAGAGGGAGAAAAAACAGTTTTTGGCTTTAGAAGAAATAAATATCTGAAGGATTTATTATGTCATGAAGGAAAGACAGAAAAAAGTAGGAACACTTTTACACAACATGCAGTTACACGAAAATGCAGAAATTGCAAAGCATGTGAGTACATTGTGGAGGCACAATCCTATGTACACCCTGTATCAAGAAAACAATATTGTTTTAATTTGTATGATTATTGTAGAACAAAGAATGTTGTTTACCTGGCTGTCTGTCAGGACTGAAGCTCTTTCTATGTAGGAAAAACTAGCTGCATGCAGAAAAAACAGAATTTTGAACCATTTGTCCTCTGTAAGATTAAAACATGAACATAATGCACTTTTCCAGCACATTTCTAAGTATGACAATCATAAATTTAAGTTTATGTTTATACAATGTGTAAATAAAAACAAAAGGGGAGGTGATTTGATTAAGGAGACAGAGTTGAATGAAGCTAAATGGATCACTGAGCTAGCAGCATACAAAACCCCAGGTTTAAATGGGGTTATACCTTTAAGACCTACACTAAAGAAAAGGAGGGTGCGGTACTGAATGTGAACTGAAGAGCTATACAAAATGCAGTCTCATTTGAGTTTTGTATCTGAAGAAGGGCTTGATCCCGAAAGAGCTCATTCCTGTGTTTTTAATTGTGTTTTAAAATAAAACTTTTGAAGCTGCTCAGCGTGATGGCCAGTGCCTGCTTTTTTCTTCATATCTTCATTTCTGAAGAGAAACTGCTGAACTCACTGTATCTGTTGCTCGCACATTGCGATGGAGAATCTTGCATGAGAAACATCTGTGGCTCTTAAACACCAGCAGGCATACTAGACATACATTTCACAAGTCATGTATTTTCATCTTGCCTGGAAACCAACAAAAATCTCAACAAGTGAAATAAAGCAATTATGTTGTCACAAAAGAGTGTAGTTTAGGAATAGAAACCAAATTCAAAATAAATAAAATCAACAACAAAACAAACAAAAAAAACATTTCTACAGAGGATTTTTACTCTTGTGCACATATACTGCAACCCTATAACTTGCACTAACTTGGAGATCCCGTATCTCAAGAAAAAGGGAAATTCCTATGTTGCAGCAGTCAGGATCCGTAAATGTAAAAACTTAGCATCACACAGTGGTGACCACACATTAGAATGTTGAACATGAGTGTGCCGAATCTTAGCCTGACAAACATAGTGCAATAAGTATTTTCTTGATGCGATTCTCAATCGTGTTTCCTTTAAAATGGAAAGCATGAGGTAACTGTGCTTTGACAACATGCTGAGACACAATACGTGGCATCCTTTAATTCCTTACCAGTCACTGGTACAGCGCATCCTCTTACTGTAACAAATCAACGTCAGACTGAGAGCAGAAAGTGTTATTCCAGTATCAGGTTTACTGGCTGCACCACTGTCATTAAAGACAAGTGTAGGTTTCCAGAAAATCACTGATGACAGATGAAAGCTGAGATTATTAAAGCTCCTTCTGAAATCATTTCTAAAGCAATTTACTATCCATGATGGTGTATCACCCAAAATATAAATGGAATCCATATCTGGCAATATTTAAACTGTGTGTTTTGTCATTTTAACTGCATTCTGACTCAAAGTACTATAATACATTTGACTGACATTTTAATATCATTCCTGACCAGCTGCATAGATTAACATTAATCTTATTGAAAACCTGCTGGATTAACTGTAATGATTGGAATGCATTCACATATTTTCCCATGCATGTGTTTTTCCATTCTCATCAAGCAAATAACAGAGTATTAGTTCATCTTCCTGGATCATAAATTATTTAATTCCATGATCTCATTTCAAACTTATAAAATAAAGGTATTTATTACCTGAAGTCTACTCTGCTTGTCTGCTGTACAATGTTAGTTACAATTGTATGTCCCAAAGGAACCGTATGCAAAGCTAATCAAAATTACCAAACAAAATGAGATTAAAAAAAAAAAACAACTTCTGTGCAGAAATTTTAACTAGTTACATATCCTAGTTGAGCATTGTTTACAATACTATCTCACATTTCTGTATTAGTTTTGCATGGGATTTCCAGCTTGTACTGTTTAACCTGAATGCGTAATCACAATTATCATGTTTAAAATTAATTGCATAATATATGATATGGTTCCTTTCTAGTGGCCTGTTGAATTAAATCAAAGTTAATGAATGTAAGACTGTATAATGGTTAAAGTAAGCCCAAGTAAACTGCATACTATGAGATGACATTTCATTTTTACACAGATGTAATGAACACCAGAAGATGTTCATATCTTTGTAAATGGAAGCAATAAGCACAGGTTTTAATGCTGTGTATGTGTCACATCTATCACCAATTACAGAGCAATCCTCCTATGCATGTTGGCAGTATCCATCAACCATGTTAGTTAACTTATTCAGACCTGCATAGCTGATGGTACTGCTAACTACCTTTCTCCTGCAGCACTTGTTTTGTGGGCTGCCTTGTCTCCTTCAAGTCTGTGGCACTTGAAAGGAAGGCCAGGTACATCAATTCTGTAACAGGAAACTTAACTGCATTATGGGACTTGTGCTATATAGCTCCACAGTTATGAAGTTTAAATGTGAAGAAATTATTATAACAGAATAAGTAAGGCAAAATATGATATACTTTTTCTGCCAAAATATTTTATCCAGTCTTAAATTTTCTTTGATTGGAATTTCCAAGCATTTCCTGTCCAGCCTGCTAGCAGTCAGGAATGTGACACCTCACTAAATGAGGGCCAGCAGGTATTAATGAAATCAGTCTTGGGAATAATGCTAGGTTTCATCATGAAAACATCAGCACATTAAGTAGTCACAGAAGTAGCACTGAAAAAGCAGCAGTACCCAGCTGCTAGATGCTATGCTGTATAGATGCAGAGAGACTGTGTGTGCATGTGCGTGCGTGTGCATCTGTGTGTGTGTGTGTGTGTGTGTGTGTGTGTGTGTGTGTGTGTGCGTGCGTGTGCGTGTGTGCATGTGCGTGTGTGTGTGTATGTGTGTGTGTGCGTGTGCGTGTGTGTGCGTGTGTGTGTGTGTGTGTGTGTGTGCATGTGTGTGTGTGTGTGTGTGTGTGTGTGTGTGTGTGTGTGTGTGTGTGTGTGTGTGTGTAGGTATGCATATGTGTGTGTGTCTGTCTGTGTGTGTGTATGTAGGTATGTATGCATGTGTGCATGTGTGTGTGTGTTTGTGTAGGTATGTAGGCATGTGTGTGTGTGTGTGTGTGTGTGTGTGTGTGTGTGTGTGTGTGTGTGTGTGTGTGTGTGTATGTAGACACATATGCATGTGTGTGTGTGTGTGTGTATGTATGTGTGCGTGTGTGTGTGTGTGTGTGTGTGTGTGTGTGTGTGTGTGTCTGTGCATGTGTGTAGGTGTGCATGTTTGGGTGTGTGTGTGTATGTGTGTGTGTGTGTGTGTGTGTGTGTGTGTGCGTAGGTGCATATGCATTTGTATGTGTGTGTGTGTGCGTGTGTGTGCGTGTGTGTGTGTGTGTGTGTGTGTGTGTGTGTGTGTGTGTGTGTAGGTGCGTATGCATATGTGTGTGTGTAGGTGCATATGCATGTGTGTGTGTGTGTGTGTGTGTGTGTGTGTGTGTGTGTGTTGTGTGTGTTTGCATATATACATGTATGTTTGATGAACTATTTCTCATTTTTAAAGATTAATGTTATAGTTATATCTACCTGATACGTTTAGAAAGCTGTTTCTGTATTTGGTTTAACAGTGATATACTGGAGACAAAAATAATTTATAAAATATAGCCAACATGTCTGCTGAGAAAATTCATATTGACATATTTCCACTTATTGTTTGAAAAGGTATATGCCTCAGTTTAATTTCTCTATTTATTTTGAGTTTCTGATGCCATGGCTGGAATGGACTGCATTTTTAAGTCAGGGTACAGTTTGAGTTTATAAATTAGTATTTTATCAGCCTTTGATGTTAACCAAAAGTGCTCTTCTCAACATCCACATTGTGCCTAGAATTGCCAACTTCTTTAATTCATACAGAATTACATGTATTGGTAAAATATTTAAGTATGTCTGTAATTTTTTTTTTTTACTAGCCTATTGCTCCTACTGCTAGTGGAACTATCTGGGTATCTTTCTTCCACATTGCTGTAATTTCTGCTTGCAAATCCTGGTATTTTATGACTTTGTGTCACTCTCTGTGTGTAAGGGACTGTAATCACTGTTCGTAGTGATTTCAATGATCAATGTTACTTAGAACACAGTGCCAGTGGTACAGTTCCTTTTGGGGCTCGACCTTGGGATTTCCCCTCTCTGCCCAAGAGATCGGAAAGGATCAAAAATCAGAGGGGAAGGGGTCAATTGGATTTTCAAACACAAGTCAAGACACCAAGAGGGAGAAGGAATCTTGGGAGACAAGGTTATTCAGAAAAGAAAAGTATAGAATGGGTAGCTTGGAACGATAACAGTGACATTAAAGTAGAGTGTGATGGTAAGGTTTTCATTCAAAAAGGTTTTCACATATTCACTTAAAGTGATTTGAGTTTTAATGCTACTTATTGCAAATTATTTGAGAAAGGGTTCAAAAATTTGTCCTGAAAAAAAGAGGTAATACTAAAGATGCTATTTCAGATTTAAAACTATTTAAGAGGAAATTGAACCTTTCTTTTCTTAACAAAGATAAAGATAATTATCATTTATAGAACAGTTTGAGAAAGAAAAGTGTTTTTAATCCCCTTCTACATAAGACTATAGACCTTTGAGAAAGCCTGTGAGCAGCATTTATATTCCCTTTGTGATGGGAGAAGAAGAGGTTCTCTATCTTGACTTGTAAATAATGGGATTTGTTAGATAAACTAACTAGTGATAAATCAATAAGTGTTATGAAACCAAGCAAAAGCAGGGGTGTAATGATTGCCAGTCAAATTGACTATGTCAGTACGTTTTTTAATATACTCCCAGATGACACGCTACTCAGTGGCTTCAAAGAATGAAATAAATGTAGCTTATAGAAACATTGACCTGCTATTGGAGGATGCCTTACTTCAAGGCATTATTTCACCTGAATCTTACATTTTTTTGTATAATAAAGATCTCTTAATTCAAGCAGCCCTTGGAATTCCAAAGACACACAATGATGTAGTACAACCACCCTATAGACTAATCGTAGCCACTCAGGGATCTAAAACCTATCCCCTGGCAGTTTACATTGATAGAAAATTAAAATCTATACTTGGGTACCATCCTTACATCCTACGTAACTCATGGGACTTTTTAGCAAAACTGACCCCAGAACACTTTAGTTTCTTAACAATCAACATTATTGATCTATTTTCATGTATCTCTCATGATACTGGTGTGCAGTTTTTTGAAGAGGCACTGTTGGAACACATGTTACTGGATACTAGAGAAATTAGATTCTTGTTAGATTTATTGGATCTGATGGTTTGCAGCAATTTCTTATTTTTTGAAGGAGAATATCGCAGTCAAGTCAGTGGTGCTATGATGGGCACGGCTTGTGCCCCCATTTTTGCGAACCTAATCATGTTCACTTGAATTAAACATTATGTTATAGATACAATGTAGTCGCACTTATGGTCACCATATGTTAGGGTTTTGGATGACATGTTACAAATCTGAACTGGTACTCAGTCAGACGTAGAGTCACTTTTGACCTACAAAGCTAAAACTACTTGTTGTTCTTCTTTTGGCTTTTCCTGGTTAGTGGTCGCCACAGCGGAACTCTGGTCTGCTAATGATTGGCAGTAGATTTTTATGGTGCTGCGGTGCCAGCCCGATGCCCAACCTTCAACGAAGGCATGCCCATTCACGCATGTCTTTTGAATGCCACTCGACTGTGGGGAGGACATGCAGACTCCACACAGAAGGTGCTCCAGATGAGACTCAAACAGGAGAATCTCTTGCTGTGAGGCGACAATGCTACCACTAAGCCACCATGTCTTGTACAAAGTTAACACCACTACTTTCCTGAAAGTTACACACCAACATAGTATTCTGAATGTACATTTTTTGGATGTACAGTTGACCGGTGAAAACAAAGAGTTTGTAACATTATCTTTAGGAAGGATACATTCACTGACTCCTATTTGTTTTACAATAGCTGCCACATCTGGTGTTGTAAAATAATTTAGTTAAGGGGCAGTTCATTAGGGCAGCTAGAATGATATCAAATGACAACCTATTCCATTGGGAACCTGACATTATGACTGATATGTTTTTGGATAGGGGTTATCCACCTGATTTGTCAAATTTGTGTAGAATGGAAGTTGTTGAGAATAATAATTATAAATATCAGCCTATTTTAGCTAACCCACATTATTGAAAGGAATAGGCCAGGCTAACAGTTAAGTTATAACACTTTTCATCACACGATGGCCATCAAATATAGTGATTTAAGTTGAAGGATAAAAAATATTGTTATCAACAACTAGGCAATACTAAAAACAGATGATGAGATTTTTCAACATGTGGTTGAAACCCCAGTGTTTGCATATAAAGAACATAACGATATTAAAGAGGAATTGGAAAAGGGCAAAGAAGTGTTAAAAGAGGGAACTGCAAAATGCGGCAGATGTGGTTATTTTCAATATATTATAGACAAGAACTGCCTGCTGTCACCATAGCCAATTTGTATCCAAAAACATCTCTTCTTATGTACTTAATTATACCATCACCGTATAGTACTTCCTCTACCTGACATGCATGATTAATGTTTTTTCTGCATCATTTGTTAATTGTAAATGCAAAAATCAAATTTCTGTATATGTTTTACTAAAACCTAGTCTGACTACAGAATGAATATCCACTGCCACTGCAGCTACTCTGTGTACAAATGTTATCTCTCCTTATTTGTTAATCGTACTCAGCACATGCTTCTGCTACTCTGTGTACAAATGTTATCTCTCCTTATTTGTTAATTGTACTCAGCACATGCTACTGGTACTCTGTATACATGTGTTATCTCTCCTTATTTGTTAACTGTACTCAGCACATGCTACTGCTACTCTGTACACAAATGTTATCTCTCCTTATTTCTTAATTGTACTCTCAGCACATGCTACTGCTACTTTGTATACATATGTTATCTTTTCTTTTGTAAATTGTATTCTCAGCACATTATATGCTATGCTTGATATGCATGTTTGTTATAATGGGCTCTTCTTGGCCCAGTGGACTTCCCCGGTCGTCAAACTGAAATATATAAACAAACAAACAAACAAACAAATAAATAAATAAAAACAAGTTAGTTCTGAATAACTACTGTCAATCTGAAATCATTTTAGATAAAGAAATTCTAATTCAACAGACTTAGTACGCTTAGCTGTTTGCAATCAGTGTTATTCTTTTTAAGTAGGGAAAATGGAGAGAAAACCGGCCGAAAGAAAATATGAAGATCTATATGATATGAAAAAGGACAACTTGAACAATGCCCTATATAGACATTTTATAGCCTGTGATAGCTTCAAGAAATTTGCATTCTTTTAAACACTTTTATTGAATTATTAGTTGTGACACGCAAATTTGCACACATATATTGCTATATATCATATAATCTAAGCAGAATTACATAAATTATTCAATTCCTGCTCCTTTTTAAGCACGAAACATCTTTATTAAGCCATCACTTATGACATAAGCAATCATACATTTATATAAATGAAAACAAAGCACACCGACACAATCCTAGTTCCAATCATTTTACATCACAAACCATACTGATAGTCTTCCAGTTGCAAACATTATACATCACTTATAATCTGCCCAATCATTTTCAGTCAAACATTACACAGCTCCCTCACCTGTATTTATTGTTTCCACAATTACAATTTTTTCCTATGTAGTTTGCTCCTACTCTTATCTAAAGATCTCAGTTTAAGCTGTTTTATCTCTGTTACTATATTCACTACTTCTAATATAGTTGGCTTAGATTTTGAGTTCCATTTTCTAGTAATTGTTTTTTTTGGCAGCTACCATAATTAGACATAGCAAGCTCATGTCTAGACATTTCTGAGTCTGTATCATAGCTCAGAACAACCATCTCCCTCATCACACCAATCTACCCACTCAGCATCTCCGACAGTTTATGCTTGGAAATGTTTATATAGATATTTTGATACCCCAAGTAGACTCCAGAGAATGTTTCCTCAAGAAATTTGTATTTGGTGTTTTAGAAATTGTTCATCCTAAAGCCAGAGAAAGATCTTGGGAAACAGATATATAGCACTAGAAACTTCTCTGGCAAGTGAAGTTGGATGCAACAGTAAAGCCAGATTAAATGATCATGTATCTATACAATTTGTGCTTGGGATGAGGGCACCAGAACTGTGAATCATTTTCTAAATACCATTATATTCTTTAGATTTAATAATTTCATGAATGTTTTTACTAATGTGGCTTTATACACATGATGTATATATATATTTTAACATGATTTCAGGGGGTGGGATATTTTTGATATTTTTAGTGGTATGTATTTATTTAAGACATGAAATAATTAACCTGCTTACTAATTAATAATGATAGCATATATTGAGGGAAACTGAGGTTATTAAATGTTCTGAAGAAGTCCAGGTTTGGTAGAGGAAAGCACTGAACTTCCTTTGGTTAATGTGAATAAACTTTGTTTTGCCATGAACTGCATTTTGGAATATTCTTGTTCATAGACTATGATAGCCCTAGACTACGTGGACCTGTTGGTGGTTATGAAGTTTTAAGTTGGTCGCACGGTTGCACACCTATTTTTTTTTTTTGGTTACTTTTTAAGAACTCGTTATGACATTTTGTTCTCATCTATTCATGTTTTACTGCTAATTACTAAACCTTTATACATTTCCTCCTGCTCATGTTCTTTTGTATCACATTTGTCTCCCAGGTTGATATTTTCTTGGGGCTGCAGCTTTCCTGTCACTAGCGCCATCTGTTTTAAATGTTGTGTTTAAATGCAGTTGTGATATGTAAAGAAATAACTCTTAATTTATTGAACTAACTTGCAACAAATAAGACAAATTCCCATTGTTAGATAGCAAACACACTGCTACTTCACTTTCTGAGTGCATACCATGCCTCTCAACCTCTTAAAGCAAGAAATGTGGACAAAGCCATAAATAAAAGTGAGACAAAGGCCCAAAAATAGGCACAATTTTAAAATATTGCTCTTAGAACCTTAGAAAGTTGATAGAATAACAGGTTTTGCATTAGCATGGATTTTATGAAGGATATGAAGTCTGAAACTCAACTGTCTGTCATTATTTTCTAACTGCAATCTGTAATGATTTACCACTAATTTGCCAGAAAACCACAAGTATATGAAAAATGAACCAAAAATATGAAGCCAAAATCTGGGCATTCTTGGAAAATCTGTACAGCTGAGAGGTATCATAGTTCATTGTGACTGACTTGTTGTCATACACATCTAAAAGGAAGTTGGTGTATTTTAACTCCAGACGCATCCAGTATCCTAGCTGACCAGTTACCTCAATAAATACAGTGAATGCTAATATCAAATGTGATAATATATATTTCTGTGAAAAAGCTTGTTCATGGAATAAGTGCTCTACAGCAAGTAATTGTAACAAGTTAAGTTTAAATATCTGCTCTGTAATGTCAAGTACAAGCACAGAGTTGTGCATGCTTACTTCAAGAATTTCTCGCTTTTTAATTCTTTCCACTTCCTCATGAGCAATCATCCCCACACAAGTAAACTTAGATAATATTACAGCTTACAATATTAATTGCAGCACTGAGCAGCAATCTTCCTCAGACTGTGGATACAAAAATCTACATTGCTCTGAGCAGTGTTTTATAAGGCAGTATCTTTTTTTTCTTGTTTTTAAATATATTTTAAATGCAGAAGAAACCTGTATAGCAGATACATGTGTGCTAGCTCAAAGCTTCTGTCCTCTTCACACAGCATGCACACACTGAAATCCTCCTGCTGGTGTTAGAGCTGTTGTCTGTTTTACTCTCCCCCTACCATCAGTTCCCCAGCTACTGCTATGCCATTACATTTATAGGATGTGTTCTCCACCCAGAAATCCACCTACTTCCCACCCTTCTTAAAGGCACACACAGATTTGTAGACATTCACAGATATAATTACATCCTAGTCACAATAACAGTCACACAACTTCTAAGCCATCAGTCTGCTATCAAGTACTCTAACTTATTTCTTCCCTTATATTTACTAACAGACTCCATCCCTCCCCCATTTTAACAACTGACTCCATTCTCCCCACTCAGTTATCAAATCCTGCCACTCCTGCAGTTCTTGCAACAGAGTTTTAGCTCCTCTTTTACTGACTTATCTCTCATCAATAATGCATACACTATTATAGCTTTCTCTCTCTAGTACATCTAATCACTTAAATCACCACATTCCCATTCCACAGTACCAATTTAATCAACTCTCATCCTTTTTCCCATCCTTATTCTTCTCATCAACAATTCTCCCCTAAATCATAACACATTAAACATGTAACCTACCCATGCCACATTTAATGCTTATGTTTATACTCTCCATATTCACAATATCCTCCTCATACCATATCCACCTTTTCTCCACTGATTTTCTAATACCCCCAACAATATTACTGCCAACATCCCCTATATATCATCAAATTTCTATAACACCTCCAAAACAGACTTCTTTAAATGTCCAGTTCTTGCAGCCTCCCTCATCCATGCAAAAGCTCACCTTAAAACTAGAATAAAATTAAACCACGATTTCCCTACGTCCCCTCCACTAAAAAAGAAACTCTGTGGTGATATTCACGCTGCCCCTTGGTCTAATTTGAATATGCCTGAGTGTTCCCCAACATCTAACCTGTATACTCAGTCCATACCTCAGTCTACACTAAAATTCTATCATATCAATACCAGAAGCATCAGTAACAAAACGACTAATCTTGGTGCATGGTTTAATAGCCCCTATCCAGACATCCTAGCTATCTCTGAAACTTGGTGGAAGCCAGGCATTAAAGATGAGGAAATTATTGCACCAGCTTACAACATATAAAGACTAGTCAGAGGGGCAAAAAAAGAGTATGTGACATGACTATAATGTATTCTAACACACTGGAGCTCTCTCTTTGCCCAAATGCCCACCTGTCTTCAAAAATATCAAGATACTTATCTCCCTCCTTAGACAAAATGATATGAAAAGCCTCTGTATCATACTTCTACATATACTACCTGGTGTTAACACTAACACATTAGAAAACTTCCTCTGCTGGACTGTATCAAATATTTGCCATGAAGCAATAATGTTAGGTGACTTAAACCCTCACCTCTGACTCTCCTCACCGTAACTAAACTTATATAGTTATTTATAACTAATTTGTATCCCAACCAGACTGAATAAGGCAAACAGGAAAATATAAACACTTGACAAGTTTATAACAAGCAAGCCTCATAAAATTTAGTCTTCACAACCCTTATCAGTTACATCTAGTAATCATCTACCAATCTTTGCCCTTAAGCACATAACTCTGCAACTCAAGGAATACCATTTTAAAGAAGTTCAAAATGTAACAAACTTTAATGACATTTCTTACCTCTGTAAACTGGAGTAGCCTCAAATCCATTCTCCTAGATGATGCAGTCCACGTATTTAATGCTACCTTCTTCAATGTTCTAACAAACTGGCACCCATACACAGAAAGAGGTTCAAACAAAACACTGTCCCCTGGCTATTTTTAACAACCAAAAATTAATGCAGGATACAGATAAGACATATTAGACAAGGCAAGGTAACAAAATGCAGCAAAATCTCCAAAACATCAGAAACCTTTACAATCAAACCAAAATCAAATGATAAAATAAATCACTATTTTAAGTTGCAAAACAATCACCAAAAATCCTGTTATTCCTAGAGCTCCATCAAAAGACTTTATCCCCAGATATAATAGAACAGTCAAATCCATGCCCAGATATGCACCCCAACAGTCTCACTTTATTAAACTCATTTAATCAACAGCATAAAAATCACTACTAAACATAGACACTGACCCCTTAACCCACCTTAATTTCCAAGACAGTGGCAATCATAACACTTTCTCCATCAACACTTTCCTAACCCCTACAATTAAGAAAACAACTCCAAAAATTAAACCCAACCACTCTAGCTACAGATAACCTATATATTGAATAACTGAAAAATCAGCTCTGTGTCACATAATCAAAAGGCCACATTGTTGAACATATCCTGTCATCGACAATGCAGGCTGTCAAACCGTTCTGACTGAGATCACATTGTACAGTAAGGATCAGCACATTTTCCTCATTGTAGTGTGATCTCAGAGGTGGTATATATAATTAGTGAGGGGCACCCCCCACATGCAAAGGATTGACCGCCTGCATTGTCGACAAGATGGGTACCTTAATTGCAATGAGCTACCTTACCTCCTCAACTACTATCAACTTCAGTTTGCACAAAGATTACTCTTTCACCCCCAAAAAATATGCTGCCCTAAGTGGTATACTACAATGCTACTCCACCAATAGAGCTCTCCACTCTACTGACACTCATCTCCTCTCAATTCACAAAGCTCGTATCAAAGCAGGGGAACCGCTATACTCTAACTGCTTCTCAGAATTAGGAAACTCAATTCCCCCTCCAAGCATACTCTCCAAAAATGCACAGATCTTCAAAGATAAAACTGTTCCTGCATGACTCATAGCTATGATGGCTAAGTCACTGAATTTCTGTGCTCACTTCTTTTTTCATGTTCTACTCTCCTAATGACAAAATCCATATAATTATATCTGACCTAGTGTACTACTACTTAATTAGACCCCGTGCAAGAACTTGTTTACTTTATGATTGTCTGCTTTATTCATCCCCATGTAATGCTGCTAATGGTAGCTGAGCATTCTGTATATTGGATATGTACTACTGAAAATATCTCTCATGCAGCTTTATATATAACACCACTTAATGTTACCTGAGTATTCTGTGTGTTGTATATGTACTACTGTTATAATTTCTTGTGGAGCTTTTTCCCTGAGCCTCCACTGAGAAGGTGCCTGTTTAAAACGTCAGTCTTGCCAGGTAAATAAATTGAATGAATGAATGAATGGATACATTAATAAACAAATAAATATATACATGCATGCATGCATACATGCATACATGTTGCTTTTGCACATTTAACAAGACCAAATGTCATTCTTATACCATCTGAGAAAATTATAACTATTTGTAGGTGTGCTTTCAGTTCCTCATATGGTGAACTATACAATTTTAAATCATCTGCAGAAAGTAGATGAAATTTCTTTAGACAAGGTTGTTTTCTGGGAGTTAAATTATAGCCATAGCCTAATCTATTAAGTAAACAGCTTAGCAGGTTAGGGGAAAGAAAAAAAAACTGCAGAGGTGACAAAGAATCACCTTGGAATATCTCCATCTGAATTTTTATCCCTGGGATAATAATATGCCCTTTGTTAGAGCTTAGCTGCAAAGTAACATACCACCGTTTCATAGCCATGGCAATGTGATTGATCAATGTAAGGTGCATTTTATATTCTGTAAGCATTACTTAATCTGTGAATGTGGGATATTGTCAAATGTGTGTGTGTGTTTTTTTTATGTATCCATGCCATACTTAGATTATTCCAATTCTGTACTGTGGCTATATTTAATAATTTTAATAATTGATGATGCTTTTCTCTGTATGACTTTATTTTATTACGCTTTGATCTATTGCCATGGTTGGATTTTTTCAAAATGATTGCAGTCTCTCTCTCTCTGCCTCTCTATCTCTCTCTCTCTCTCTCTGTGCATTAATTCCAGTATAAAATGTGTATATTGTTGAAATGGTAGTTACTGGTCTAAACTTCTTAGGATGGCTTACAGGTAGACTGTTATGGAAGAGTATCATTTTTTTCTGTTATTAACCAGATTGGTGTCCATTTGCGATATGCATAGTAGTAATCCTTACCTAGGCTAAATCTTTGGATAAAGATGGTAGCACCTTTAGCCAAAACTTAGTTGCTACATCTGGGCCAGGAGTTTTTCATTTAGGGTGGTGTCTTAATTTTGTCTCCGTTTCTCTTACTACTACTTCACCTCATTTCACATCATGTACATAAGAGCTCCTTACTGTTTCATTTAATTCTTATATCCATTCAGCATCTTTGTTAATTTCAAAAGGGTTTCCATAAATACTTTTCCAAAGTGTACCTATTTGTTATTTTTGTGATGGTGCTTCTGTTCCTTTTGCTTTGTTTCCCAGTTCTCTATAAATGTTTTGGATCATCAACAGATTGCTTATTTTGTACTTTTTGTATTTGTCTGTACACCTTCTAAGATTTTCTGCTTTGGCTAAAATTTTTAGTTTCTTATTGGAAACAGTGTAGGATAAACCTGATACTATGCATTACTTTTATCATAGCTATCTTTCTAAGGAGTTTTAATGATCTGTTCCCTGTTCTTATTCTACCTTTAACAGTGATACTTCTTTTCCTATTTGTTTCATAGTTTTCTGTATTTGATGCTTCCATGGTGACCTTCTACTTCTTCCCTTCCTTTCCTTAGTTATTCTTTGTTTTTTGGCAAGTCTTCTACAGTACAGAACACTGTCCTATGACATATCCTCATTGGATGCATTCTGCTGTATTGATTGTTTCTCCATATGGGGACCCATTGGCCCATCACACTGTAACGTTATTTGTTTCAGAGATGCCATTGTTTCCTGCTCATTTCCTTGTTGTGCAACTTCAACTGGACTTTAATGCAAATCTCCTCCAGAAGTCTCCAGAACATTCTGGCATGGCCTCTTCAGATGCATTCCACTCTATCCACTGCTCCTCTACCTGGGGAGCTACTGGTCTATAATGCTGCAACACTGGCTGTGTTGGAATTTCTGCATTAAACCCTTTACTTTGTAGATGGTCTGAAACTTCATTCTCTATTGGAAATGGTTGTTTATGTGCACTGATGCTCTGTTATACAACCTGCATATGTATATGTATATATGGAGTCATTTCAGAATTTTGAATTCCCAAACCTTCAAATTTCATATGGACGAGACCATATGATCGAAGTTTTAGAACTTCGAAAATCTGAAATAAATCTAAAAGGAACACAAAACCATGTTCCTCAATGTTTTTGCAGGGGGGCAAGCTCCCCTGCACCCTCCCACACTCCCCGCTATTTAAATATAGTAGCTCAGAGATCACACTATAGACTATAGCGAGGAAAAGGAGAATTTCCCATTCCATGCTGTATGCAGATCTCCGTTCAGAATTTCAAAGTTCAAAAACTTCGATGATATGGTCTCCATCATATGAAATTTGAGGTTTTGGGAATTCAAAATTCTGAAGGGAACCCATATATGCACACACACACACACACACACACACACACATATATATATATATATATATATATATATATATATATATATATATATATATATATATATATATATATATATCTGTGTATGTGTATGCGTGTGTGTGTGTGTGTGTGTGTGTGTGTGTGTGTGTGTGTGTGTGTGTGTGGTACCCTCTGCCATCTGCATTTGTATACATTAGCCAGGTATCACATTAATAGCATAGCACACAATTTTAAAGGTCTGAGACATTAAGGCTGACTTTCTTGTTACCACTTGCTTATTGTGTGAGTCTGAGTTTATCACTTCCAAGCAGTATCTTAAAATCACCCATTAGCCTCCTTCTAAGCAGTGTTAGCAGTTCATTTTAGTGTCTCAGTTACTGACTACTTCCTGTACTAATTCTGGGTGCACAATGCTTGAAGTAGAGTGTGCATTTTAAATGGAGTCACTCCCACCTTTAATTGCTTTCTTGTGACCATGGTGACTACCCATGGTACTGTGTGTCCTTGAAGCATAACAACTGTACTCTGTGATGGTTTTCTGTGCCACTTAGAAAAAGGTAAATGGTGCCTCCCATGTGTCTAACATTCTGCTATAGCCCCCTCCCTTTATTCTACAAGCAACACTCACATCGTTGTGAAGATGATTTACTGTGCTGATTTATTTCCTAAGTGTGTCTTTTATTTGCATGTATAGTTCACTAATAAAAATGTGCAAAGTTCTCTTTCTGAGATGGATGTGTGTGTTGATGTCACTTCTCTGGATGAAATACACACATACTATGATAAGGACTTTAAATGTAAGATTTGTTGGAATCCTATCCATTTTCTTATTTCTTTGTTTGGAAATCAAATCATATTTTAATAACATTTCCAAAATATCATATTTTTTAGCAATATACTCCTAAATAACACAGGAGGTATAAGTAACAACAAAGAAGTAACTGTGTATGCCTAATATGAAGGTAATGCTACTCAATGCTAGAAGTCTAAACCTCAAAATGCACTCTCTTGAGGCACTCCTAAAAATGGAGAACATCGATATCTGTGCAGTAACTGAGACTTGCTTCAAGGCTCCAGAGAGCACCCCTGCAAAACCAGGCTACAACACTTATCACACTTTTCTGCCACCAAACTAAGACCAAAACACTAAAGGTGGAGGAGTGTCCATATTCATCAAGGATATTCACACCTCCAGGCTAGTTGCCCAACAGAATGCATCTGAAATTCTCCAGGTGCAGCTAACACTATGTAAGACTGCAATCCAAATTGTAGCTTACTACAGATCCCCCATCATGCCCCAATATTCTCACTACACCTTTCTAAACATACTGGAAAATATTAAGATACAACCAAACACCCTAATACTGGGTGATTTCAGTTACCCTACCATTAACTGGGAAAACTACTTGGGTACCAACACCTTTTTCCAACGGTTCTTGGAATTCATAAATTCCAAAACCCTGGATCAACTAATCCATTGTCCCACCAGGGGCTCCAATATCCTAGACCTGGTCATTACCAACATTGGAGGTAGATTCTCCAGACAAGTGGTCACCCCCTCATTGGTCAGGTCTGACCATAAACAAATCACCCTTGACAGCCACATCCCACCCCCACCCCCCCAGTAAGGAAACTTCCATAAAAAAACTTCTCCAAAACCAACTTCATGCTACTCAAGTCAGAAGTGACAAACTTTATGACACCCATGCAGATGAGAACTGAAAGTTCAACTGCTGAATCCTACACTAAGGCACTGTACGAGCACATACACTCGAGCATGAATCATGACATCACAAATAAAACCAAGACGCTCTCCTCCAAAAAAGGGAATCCAATCTGGTGGGCCCCTGCCATAAACAAACTATACAACAGAATAAAGAAACTGTTGCAGAAAAGAGGAAAATCCCAGGGAGCAAAAAACTCCCTTACCAGCCTCAGTAAGAAGCTGAGATCCCTCATAAAATCCTCCACTGCTAGTTACGAAAATAAAATTGCCAAAAATTCCAAAGACAACCTCAAGGCATTCTATAGTTATGTCAAGAATCTAAATGACAATGCTCAGATATGCTCTGAGCTACAACAGAATGGCATTAACTATACTGATCCCAAGGATATTGCCAGTATCCTGGCAGATCGATTTAGTGCCAACTTCACCCCCCTCACCACCTAAAGAGCCCATCTCAGTACCAAATGATTGCCAAATTCCAGTAATCATGGCCACACAGGTAGAAACCACACTCTCCAAAGCTAAGAATACAGCATCCATGGGACCAGATGACATCCCAGGCTGTGTACTACATGAACTACAAAATGAACTGGCACCTCACCTAAGTGTCATGTTTAATCAGAGCCTCACCTCATGCTTCTTGCCCATTGATTGACGCACAGCTACAGTTATCCCTCTCCCCAAGGGGGGGATCCACCATGGATCCTGGAAACTACCATCCCATCAGTCTGACGAACCTGATCTGCAAGGGCATGGAATGCATTATCATGGAACTTAAAAACAAAGACATTGGCAACCTTGAAATATTGGACCCTACCTAGTTTGGGTTCGTGAAGGGCTAATCTTGTTTCCTGAACTTGACTTGACTTTTTTGAATCAGTCTCCAGAGCTGTGGATGAGAGTAAGGTAGTCCACACAGCCTATCTGGACCTTGCCAAGGCTTTCAACACCATCCCCGACTCTGGAATCATAGATAAACTTACTAAGCTGGGCATAAATCCCTACATCACTCAATGGGTTGCCAACTGGCTTATTGACAGAACTCAGACTGTAAAAGTAGCTGACTCCAAATCCAGCTGCAGACAAGTGACAAGTGGAGTACCTCAGGGTTCAGTCCTGTAACTGCTCTTGTTTGGCATCTACTACTCTGAAGTACAGACCAACACTAATGGACTCTGGCTAACAAAGTTCGCAGATGACTGCAATCTGGGAACCATTATTGAATCCCCAAATGATGTGGATATTCTACAAAAGGGCCTTACAGAAACAGATGCTTGGTGCCAGAGTCATGGGCTCAAGCTTATTGCCAAGAAATGTATCGTTATCCCCTTTGGGAAAAAACATGTACCCATGAATTACCACATAGGTGGCAGTACACTAAACACTGAAAGTGTGATGAGAGACGTAGGGACACAGGTGGACAGTGGTCTCAGCTTCGATAACCACATCACCACAAAGGTCAGGAAATCCTTCTATGTGGCACACATTATCACTAAGGGCTTTTCATCCAGAAAAAAGAAGGTCATTGCTCCACTGTACTCATCCCTCATTAGAGACATTATAGAGTACAACACCCCATTTGGTATGTACCTCACAAGACATCTGCAACAGCTGGAAAGGCCTCAGAAATACCTCACTAAAAGAATTGCAGGCCTAAAGCAGATGCCCTATACTGACCATCCAAGAAAACTCCAGCTATACTCTGTGGCATATCGTCTACTCAGAGGTGATCTCTGCTTAACATACAAGGCCATGTCAAACCCTGAGCTGTTGGACATGATCCACTTAAAGAAATCCAAATCCCTCAGAGCCACACATTCCAGGGATATAAATCTTGTCATCACAATGAACAAAACCTGCTGGAGGGATAGGTTCCTGACCCAGAGACTCCCCATACTCTGGAATAGACTGCCTATGCATGTCAAGCAGAGCACCTCTTTGGCCCTCTTCAAAAGGAACCTTGATGATTGGATGGGAGATAGGAAATGCACCCCGGGGATCGTGTCAGTTGCCCTGCTAGACAGGGGTCCAAAGAAGTAAATATTGTGGGAAGAAATATCCAGGGAATTGTTATGGCTATGCTTGTATAGGCTCTAGGGCCGATAGCCTAGTACCAACCTATGAACCTATGAATCACATAAATAGCACATTTCAAGAAAATTGTGACAACATAGTATACCATACTTCTGACCAGTTTAAAAACAGTTCCAGCCCAGCAAATGCTTTCTGGTACTATTAACCAAATATTTTATTGAAACTTCTCAATAGAGAACCTGCATGCTTTAATGTACTATTCTAATAAATATGAATAGATCACAGCAACATCTTGTAGAAATGTACTCGAAGTAACACTTTGCCAAGTAAGAGATAAACTTCTGGTATGATAAAATGTTTTAAAGACAATTTCATACTGAGATCATATATATGCAGCTACAACACATAGAATGTATTATCTGTACCCTTTTCTTTGCATGCCCAGCAACAATCACCAGTACTGGGAAAATGAACTGCAGAATTTCAAGGGGTCATGTACACATTATAGAGAATCATGAAATTAGAACAAGGTGATTTCATATATGATAACATTTCTGGGTTTATATCAAACAAGAGACACTAATTTAAATATAAATGCAACCTACATATGTCATTATTCTGAAGACTACTGGATATTAAATCAGCGTATAGTTTACAGAAACTGCTCTATTTTTCTGAACAGTACTTAGTAAAAACATTAGTAATCTAATCTTATCTTCCAAAAAAGTCTATTTTTCTTTTAGAGATGCTGATAGTTTAGATATATCCCAGGATTTAATAAAGTCTGTGTAGGCACAGTGTATTCCCTACATGGAATATATCCATTTACATGGCCACAGTTTCCACTCGGCAGCTTGCCATGCATATTAATGATGGTGTGCTGCTGAGGGAGAGTTGAGGAACACGGATATTGAATCAGTGTAGGTAGAGGTGTAATAGATATCCATGGCCACAGATGAGTGTGAGGCTCCCTGTAATGGTCTCCACCACTGTTTTAATGTTATGAAGTGTGTCAACTGTATAATATGTCATTTTTATGACGTGTTATGATTTTTCTAATTATTTTTTTTACTGCATGTTTGAGCGGTGTGGAGTGCAGCAATGCCAAGCTGTGCTCATATATAGACAGCTGACACCTGCAGACATCTAAAAATAGAAACTGGATGTAATTAATTATCATAATACATTTTTTATTATTATACATATTTTTTTGTTTCCATGGAGCAGAGCTCATACATACATGGCTGACACCTGCCAGACATCTAAACATAGAAACTATATGTAATTAATTTCTAATTATAGTTGAGTTTAAGCATGTTTGCGTGGTGTGGTGCTCAGCAACGCTAATAGGTAGCCTAGTAGTATATGTGAAGGTGTAGCAGTTTTTATAATATCCAGCTAGCCACATGGGTAGAGTTGCAGTCTTATGTGTAGTAGGTTCTGGGTTTGAGTCCATAACAGGCAGAATTATGTCTGTAAATGAATGCATGTTTTTTCTTTAATTTCATTAAACTATTGTGAATTGTTGCACTGCTGTGCTTTACTAAGCACTGCCCATTCATGCTAAGCAAGACATAAACATGCTAATGGCTACCAATGTTTGCTTGGTGTTAAGCCTCACTAAAACCACTGTTCTGTGAGTTTTCATGCTGCTTGGCTTCACTTAGCTGGTTTGTGTGCTGCTAAGTGACACAGAACTTTTTTGAATGTTGCTGAATTCAAAAGATTCAAAAAAATTTCAAAAGATTCAAAAGAAATGTTATTGTCATTTAAGAAACCTAAGTGCTACCTAAATGAAATTTCAAGTGTCAGCTCTTTTACAGGTGTAAACAAACACAAAAAGACAGACGTGATAGATATTAAAGAATAAACAATAACTATAGTACAAAAGTAAATATCTAGGTAGCTGACACACATGCTTGTACCCTATTTATAAACACTGGACAACACTGACTACTAGATGATTAACACATGAAGAGAAAAGTACACTATGCACAGAAGTGAAATTAGGTGATATTACACATAAGGAAGTGATTGGAATTGCACTTCAGTGAGGTGTAAGGGTGGGGAAACAGCCTATATTAAGCCCAATAGGTGGGAATTCTGCAACAGTCATTGGAGTTCAATTTTTTGGTATGGCTAGCTGTGTTGGCAAAGGTGCACCCTTTCAGGCACTGAGGTGGGGCATTCAGTAGTCCAGGGTCATGGTCAGGCTCCTTGTTAAAATCCATGAACCCCAGTTGATACAGGGCAGATTCCAGGGCTCAGTTTGTAAGGAAGAGGCCTGGAACCATTTGTACAGTGAACTCACCAGTGTCACTGGTATCGCCCACACAGGTGAGCAGTGTCATCACCATTTTGAATACCTGAAAAGGAGGAAGACGGGAACCCTGGACACCTGGGCTCGGGAAGCTTGAGATGGGAATGCTCCACAAGTATGTAAATATGTCTTCCTCTGTCTAATCAAAATGGAAGCTGAATGTTTGCAAAGTTAGTATGCATAATGGTGTGCTTCTCTCCCTACAGCTGCAGCTTAGAGGGCTCACAATGTCAAGTTCCATGCCAGGAGGCTGGCCAGGTTGCACTGTGAGCATGCTAAGTAAAGATTTAGTATTCCAACTGTAGTGCAATAAGCAAGAAAAGGTAAAGCATTTACTGCAATAAAGTATATACAAGAAAAACTGTACTGCAATAAATGGGCATGTAGAACTGTAGTGCAATAAATGGGCAGATAGAGCTGTAGAGCTGTAGTGCAATAATGAACAATAAGAACTGTATGTCAATAAAACAATAACAATACAAATAACTGTAAGCAATGTGATGTTCAGCAAGATTGTGTTGTCAAAACCATTGCAGTAGAGCTGTATGCATTAATTGTCTATGGTAAGATTACTCCAGTCAAGTGTAACACTATAATAGCTGTAACCTGCAGATCTAATGACCTGAAAACTGTATTGCTTAACTCATAGTACTGTGCAAGGCTGTCTCCAGGCCAATATCTGTCACAAAATGCTCTCTCTTCCTCAGACATCAGGTAATAAAGTATATGGGTGAGGTACTCCAGGCCAATATCTGTCACAAAATGCTCTCTCTTCCTCAGACATCAGGTAATAAAGTATATGGGTGAGGTAGCCCAGTCCATGGGCAGATATTGTTTGTGAATTTCAAATATATTTCAAACAATAACAATAAAATGTGTTCACTAGCATTGTCAATTCTAAACTACAGCTTTTTTCATATATGTAGCATGGTTGTATTCCATGCATGTATGTTCTACTGTCACTGCAGTCTAGTATAACACTGCAATAGTACTAGAATGCCAGGGGAATGTCCTGTAACTTGTGTTGCTCAAGTCATAGTATAGTTCCAGCTGATCTCCAGGGAAATATCATTCACCTCAATCACCAGCAGTGACTCAGTAGTTCAGTCTATTAAATGCTTTGTATACAGTACATTTTGCCACACACAGTCCTGGGTTTGAATCCAGTGGTATGTAACACTAAATTTTCAGTATCAGTCATGTAATGCTCACATTTTCTCTCTCACCAGGTACACAACAAATATCTGGGTAAGGTAGCCCATCGTATAAGCAGATATTGTGTTTAGATTTCACAGAATGTTAATATCAATACTAAGAATGTGTTCATCAGCATCGTTGATTCAGAAATAAAGCTGTGTAATCCCAGCATGGCTGTATCCCTTGCATATCGGCACTAAAGTTGCTGCAGTCAATTATTACATTATTTGCATATGTCCCCTGCAGTCACAGATACTGGGTTCTACTCCCATGCCTGTCAACTAAGGCATGATGAATGTCAAGTTTACTTACTGTACACAAACATACCTTTCAAGTGTCATGATTTCTTGTAATGTAATTTAAACTGCCTAATCCATCTGTCACATGAATAACAGATAATTATGTTAAACTGTTCTGTGTAGTGGTTTATCTGCATTTGTTATGGCTTGGCCCATACTGACCCATGCTAATACTTTGAGAGGTATGTGCATGCTACATCAGTTATAGGAGAATTGTAGTCACTGTACTCAAACCTGACACTACATACCTGTAGGGTATATATTTCAGGGTTTTTAAGGATATATTCTGCAATGTCAGTAATAAAATGATTTTCTCTCCACGCCTTATCTTCATTTATTTATTACTGTTTGTTATTATTATGATTTAATATTAACATACTTTCTTAATCTAACTATATTTTAGAAAATTGTGGTTGATTATTGTTATGTTTTATTGTGATTTAATAATATATGTTTTTTAACTATATTTTGGAAACTGTGGTTAATTATTATGTTTTATTCTGATGCAATAATAACATATTTGTTAAACTAACGGTTTTGTTGGCCCTATGGTTTACTTTGTACTGGTTTGCTGTTACCCTACTGACTGTTATGTTACTTAATGTTGTGTTGCACATAATATACATTAATATGTATTTGGAAGAATAAATATGATGTTTGATTATGTTAATACTAGCACTGGTTTGGTTATTACTAACTGTTACTTATTGCTATACATCATTTACCACAGCACGTCAATGTAGGCCGGTTTTAGCTGATTCCCCCAACCATGCCTCAACCAACCTTGGCACTGGGTCCCAACTTCTCTGGCACTTGTGACATTGGGTTGTACCACCCCAGGGGACAGGGCCCAGCACCCCTCTGGGAGTGGTGGTGGAGGGGTTGTTATTACCAATGTGGAGTTGCCAGTCTTGAGGCATAGGATAGTCCACCATTGGCTATGACCGCCGCCTGCATCAGATTGGCGGCATGCTGGCCACCCTGGTAGGGTAGCCTCACCTTGGTGCCCAGCCTCCAGCACAACCACCCCCAGGGCAGTGATAGAGCAGTATTGACAGTCCCATGGATGGGGATGTGAGTCACACTGCTGCTATCTGGAGGACACAGATTCAACAACACTCTTCCAATCCAAGGTGTTAACCCACCTCATTTGTTACACACTGCCCCTGTCTGTTGTCGTCTCTGTCTTGTCTGTTTTCAAATGATCCTCACCTCCCCAACTTACTCCTCCACATGTACCTATGTCCCTTGCCCAACATTCTACTCTCACCTTAATAAAAAATAATGGGCACCTGTCCCAAAAAAAAAATATTGTCGTACATGTGTCCACTGGACACACATAATTCAGTCCTGGTCTATATCATAACATTGAAGTTGCAAAACCTTGAATGTTATGATATCCAACCCAAAACTTCGAAGTCTGAGAACAGAGAAGCCGTGGACTATCAAATTCTTTCCCAGGGAAAGAATTTGGTGGGCCATTTACATGGCTTCGCTGTGCCCTCCATTGTGGTGCGATCTCAGAGTTGTTATATTTAAGTAGGGGGGTGAAACCCCTCGCATTAGACATACTTAGTAGTGTTTGTGTGCTTTGTGTTTTGTGCTGGAACAGCAACTTTTTTCCCAGGGAAAAAAAAAATCGCTATTCTCAGCTTTCGGAGTTTTCAGTTTTCACGGTTATAAGTTCGATGTTATAGTGTTCAATGTTATTGCGTTTTGATCATGCAATATGAACCCATTTAGTCCAATTGGCTTGACTACACAGTTATGTTGTCCTCATCCCTCTCTCTCTCTCTGGAGTTTGAGAATCCAAATTCATCTACAAATCTGTCAAAGTGCATAGTTGTTGCTGTACAAGTAATGTATAGCTATGGTTCTTTCATACACCCTTCCTGCACATCCCTCCCTGCTTTTCACTATGTTTTTCCCACTGCTTGTCCACATTTCACCACTTTCCATTCTCCTCTTTTTTCTTTTCTTTATATTTTTTAGAATGGCACTGTGCAACTCACCACGTTGTGCAGCTTTACTAAGGTCAGCTGAATGCAGCTATACTGACTATATGTGTTTCGAAAATTGTAAGACACACGTACAAAATAAACACCTCTGCCATGTTTTGAACCTGAGCCCATCTCACCTGCAGTACACTGCACTGACCTGTCACACTATTCAATTCTTAATTAAAACAGGTTGTTTGAAAAAACAATAGCAACTGACAATTGCAGTCATTATGTGTGGTTCAGCAGAGCTGTGTGCTGCACCACACCAGGCAAACTAGAATAAAAAGGAATGGGATAAATAGGAGTGTACCTTGGAGTCTGGTGCAATAGTACACCACTAGACAGCCAAAGACATGGTCATGGATGTAATTGAGACCTGTAAGGCAGGTAAATGTGTCCTTTATCAGCAATATGTAGAAAGTCACCTGTTAATGCATTCATGGCAAAATACATATTCATCTAGAAGTCTGGTGCAGAAATACATTCATATAAAGCCATGCACATACTGATGGATGTAGAAAATGTATGTCACAGCTTGTATGTGTGCGCATATATTTTGCAAATACACCTGTTGTAGTGGTGATTTTTATAGCTCAGTTTGGTAAATGCCTTGCATACAATGCATTTTAAAACATACAGTCCTGGGTTAAAATCCAGTGTTTTATTACATTTTAATTACATTATTGTGCAGACAGCAGTTAATGAATGACTCATGCACTCATTATCCGCACAAAGCATTGCAAATTAAATAACTGTGTTTCATTGATGGACGTCACAGACCTGCAGGTTAAGGACACACATCACATGTCTGTATAGTATTACTATATGATGCCTAGCACTCAGTTATTGATATGTTGTTTATGAATCTGTACCTTAAACACATGCTATAATTGGAGCGTGAAGGGTACTCTCTCTCTAGCTCTGCCTCTACAACATAACTGACACAGCTGACACAGATACACCTACAGCTTGTTGTCCTCCAAAGTGTTCATACTCACTGTCTATGTCAATTACCTGCAGCTGCAGCCTGTGGTACACACAGCTCTATGTGAAGGTTTCTGCCACAGACCTACTCTCTGCAATGATGTAGTCTCCTCATCCCAGTAATCCCCATCTCAACAGCTAAGAAAGGGGTCCTCTTCTACATGAAAGCCTTATATATTGCATGGTGGTTGCATTTCCTTGGCTAATGATAGTGCAACTCGGCTGTTTTGACTGCAATTAGCATAGCAGTGTCACAGATGGGTTTAGAGGCAATTGCCTACTAATGATCAGCATGTTAAAATGCAAGCATCTGGCTATGGTCAAACAGTCTGTATGAGACTTCCCTCACGCAGAGCACACTTGAAACAGTAGTAGTAGCACATTTCAACAGAGGAGTACTGCACTCCACCAGGTATGTAATTGTTTTTTTGTTTATAACAGGATGCAGATCAAAGGATAGAGGTAAGGGGAATAGGGAGTATAGCAGTAAGCCTGTCTTAGACCTTTGGTAATGACATGTCACTGATACTCTGTTGTCTTAAATATACAGGGGACATACAATGTATCAAGGTTGCATTTTTTTTTTGTCATTATGGCACACTGGTGTTGTTGGACTGTCCCAATAAAGTGGTCATAATAGCACAGTGCTATTTGTCTGGCACTGGTCTTATGACATATTATTGGGTGTCGGGCCTTAGGGGACACATCACAGTGGATCCGAGTGTTTGGTGCATGATCATACAGCAAAATATCTCATGGCATACAGGGAACTACCCCAGTAATAATACTATCTTCGTTGTATCCACAGACGTAGCATTTTATTTATTTATTTAGTTAACATTTGTTTGCCAGGAAAGTCTGACTTGGAATGAAGCCAATTTTCAGTGGAGGCTCGAAGAGAAATCCTCCATATGCACATCTTTGTAATGTCGGAGGAAACCAGAGCACCTGGAGGAAACCCACACAAATGCAGGGAGGACATGCAGACTCCACACAGAAGGCACTCCAGCCCAGAATCGAACCAGAGAACCTCTTGCTATGAGGTGACAATGCTACCACTGCAGCACTGCACATATGTTATCACACTGTGGAGTACGACATGTCTGAGCAAGCAGTGGATAGTGCCAGGCATTTTGCTATTGCTGTATCTTTACATTGGGACATCCATGTATTTAATCCTGTAATGTGTTTTCCTTTTGGTGTATTTCATTTCTAATGTATCACAGGTGGCATACCCCCTTCTCAGATGTGTAGAATGAAGTAATACTTCAAGGACTATGGCAGCATCATCACATCCTTCAATCCAGGTGGAGACATAACAGGGAACAGTGGGCTGCACTGTGGGCAGATCTTGTCCAGGATGTGAATGAGACTGGCCACCAAGACAGGACATATGATCAGGATAAAAACCATGCTATAGACATGGTGAATGCTGCATGATGAAGAGCAGCTGATGTAGCAAGGGATCATGCCATCACCGGTGGAGGACCTGCAACAGAACAACCACTCATGGCCATTGAGGAATTCATGGTGAATGTAGGTACACATGACTGCTCTCAGGTATTAATCACACCATACATCATGGAGGTGGGTGCCACAGTGTCCACAGGTAAGCTTACTGTGATCACCATTGTAATACTGTAGGCAGTCATTCTGTTAGGCCGTTCATACCTTTATGTGGGTGTCAGTTCTATGTCCTGTGGGGGAGGTTAGATCAGTTGTACATTCATCCTCAGAATTTCAGCAATACACCAAGTAACACAGTAGCTACTGTAAATATGAGATATATGCAGGTATTACCTTGTTGTGCTGCAATATGCGGTGGTGCTGAAATTACTTCACCCTCTCCTTTTTGCAGGGCCATCAGGAGTTGTCCAAGGCCATGGTCCTGCTTCTGGTAAGCTTAACACTGTTTTTTATTGAATATCTATATATATATATATATATATATATATATATATATATATATATATATATATATATATATATATACTATTAGGGTTAAGGACCAGGATAATTCCTTATGTACAGGTAATGCTGTGTGTAACCAGAGTAGAATGTTGGTATGTTCCAGTCTGGAGCAGTTACCTAATTTTCCTAGAGTGTGTAATTACAGGAGTGTAGCTGAATGAGCAGAAACACTTTTGCAGTTTTAGTTAAGAGGGAATAAGCCTCCTGGTGTACATCAGGCAATTAGTCTGAAATAACTTGTACATACCGAAAGGTCAATGGTACATACCTTAGGCATTGAAACTTGTATTTATATATATTTGTTAAGATAGGTGTACTGGGTTTTATGTGTTATGTTATCAGGTATAGTGTCATATTGCATACCTAAATGGTACATTGCACTGGCCAAGTGTCACACGATTTACCTGATGTGCTTGTTTGAAAGGCCTTGAGACAAATGTGTATTTTGTTGTGAGGAAGTCTGTTGTGCATGAAAGCAGAAATAAGATGTGAGAGTAGTACTGCAGTTGTGGTTCCTCATTTTATGTCTCTTTGTGGATTTTCCATACATAATAGTTCAGGTAGTAATGTACTGCTTTTGTCTTGGTTTCCACAGGTGACCGGGGGCATTGGGGTCTCTTCAGACTCTGATGACGATGGTGGCCACAGTGAGGCACAGGTGGGGTTATCAGGGGATGAATCTGTCCCAGAAGTTGACATCCCTCTTCTTCCCCCATTGTCACCACACACAGTCAGTATGCCCACACATACCCAGTCCCCACAGTCCTCAAATATGGGACAGTTAGAGGGTGGCGACATTGAACAGGCCAGTGTGGCAACTATTGCTTCAGTGAATGTAGGCACTGGCCATAACCAGAGATCTGGTGAAGTCCCACCCTAGTGGATTGACAGGGGTGCTCATGGGAGGACTGCTGTCCGTCCACCACCTGTTGCACGTGTCACATCATGGGTCACTTGACATATGTTCTGTGCATTCATGGAGGCACAGGCATGTTCTCAATTGAACACCAGATGTATGCTTTGGGTTATAGATGCAGCAGAGTCTGACATCCCTGACTGTCTCCACTGCACTGGGTACACCCTGGAGCAGTTCACTGATGCAGGGTATAGGTGGTGGGCTAAGACAATGTATGTCTTGGACCGCATAATGTCTGTGCTGGAATGTGTGGTTGGAATCGGGCTGTAGACTCATGGATGTAGGTCAGCAACACCATCTTCTGATAGCCCACATGGCTGTGCATAGTTACATTTCTGTAGTGGCAATACAGCCAATGCTACAGAGAGGAATGTGCTGTCCACACCATGATGTGGCAAGCCATGGGCACTTAGTCCAGGGCAGTTCCATAGGGGACATGGTCCCAGCAGACAGCAGTCACCGTCAGTACTAGCACGCCATCTGACCTTGGGCATGGTGGTGCCACTACAACTCCTGGCATAGCCAGTTCCCATGTTCAGGACCAGAAGTGGTGAACTGCAAGTTGGCTGTATGTAAAGTAGAACACTTACCCATGTACTGGTACACCCTACAGATCACAGTACCCGATGCATGCGACACAATTCATATCTGCTAGTACTATCAGTTTAGAACATATAATGCTTGTTGATATCAGCAAACCTTGTTGTGGTCAGTCATTTGCAGGCCCACATCACCTGCTTCAAATAAAATGATGCAAAAACCCTACCTATGTCTACTTCACAAAGGTTGCCATACATATGCCATATGGATATATTCATGCATCATGTTGGGCAGAGCAAAATGAGAGCCTCCACTTTTACAGGCTTATACCCTATAAATCTCACTACTTATCACATGCACTGTTGCTTAAGTCTTGCTACTCCATTGTCAGCTGGTAGTCTTAAGGTGGCTGACAACATCAGGCCTTGTAGAGTAAGGTAGTGTGGAAGCCGGCAGCAAGTTACAGGCGAAAATGTGCATAACCATTGCAGGTGGATAGCCTATGAGGGCATGGTAGCTCTTTTGCATAGTAATACATGCACACACACACACACACACACACACATACACACACACACACACACACACACACACACACACACACACACACACACACACACACACACACACACACACACACACACACACACACACACACACACACACACACACACACACACACACACACACACACACACCAAGTAACCTGGAGTGAGATTAGAACCCCTTCCTATCTAATATTACATACTATAGATCACAGTATTTATTGCATGAGCCACAGCTTAAGCCTTGCTACTACTCTGTCAGCTGGTAGTTTTAAGGTGGCTGACATCATTAGGCCTTGTAGAATAAGGCAGTGTAGAAGCCAGCAGCAAGTTATGGGCACAAAAAGTGCATAACTAATGCTGCTAGATAGCCCATGAGGGCATGTCCATTGCTTTGCAAGGGTATACACACACACACACACACACACACACACACACACACACACACACACACACACACACACACACACACACACACACACTCACCAATTGGGCTGCAGTGAGATTAGAACCCATACCTATCTATGCTTATACACTATAGATCACAGTACTTATCACATGTACCACAAATTAAATATATTGTATATGTGATTGCAGGCACAGTACTTGTGCATTACACAAACTAAGCTTGTGTCGAACAGCATCTGTAGCATGCAGAGTGATATTGCTTTGTACAGTTATCTGCAACTAGTATCCTAGCAGTGAGATAACTGATGTTAGCCTAGCTATGTGTGTACAGTTACCAGTATGGCCATATGTGGCTGCTTGCAGTTAGATAAGCAACACTGTGGGCATGGGCAGGGTGTCCTGTCCATGTGTGTGTGTTAACACCATTATACATTACCCCACGTGCTCATCTGTGTCTGTCTATGTAGTGACATCCAGCAGGCATAGGGGTCTGTAGGTAAGTGGATTATGTACTGTTGCTCCCCTAGTTTGGATCCTTTGAGCAACATTATGGCTGTGTGATAGTGCAGTTTACTCACCATTATTAGGGTATGTCAGACAATGCAGACATCTACACACATATTTCTGTATATAACAGGGATGTATATATAAATCTAGCTGTGTGTGTGTGTGTGTGTGTGTGTGTGTGTGTGTGTGTGTGTGTGGGTGTGTGTGCGCGTATAATATGTATATGTGTTTTGAAGATATATGAGGGGACTCTATGTATCATTTTAATATATATAGCTATATATCTATTTGACACTACATAGCGATATATATACTATACATGTGAGAGAGAGATACTGACAGATGGATTTGTATACATATTTGTATGTATGTATAGGTGTTTATACATAATAGGTCATTTCAATGAAGGGCTAACAGATTTGCATTCATTTTTACTAAGTGTAAAGGCATGCCCAGTGGGACTGTCAGTACTTATAATGTGACTCCACGCCACACCTACCTGTATTCCAGTCCGGAATTTTGTATGTTACAGACATTAACATCCGCCCATGTTTCTGCAGTACTGCAATTCACTCAAAATATACAAAGCATTCCCCTGATGTCTGCTGTACTACATATGTGACGGAGGTTGGTAATGTTATACCACCAAAACATTGACGGTCTGCATAACTCTCAACTGTCCTGATTTTGAAAGAATGCCCAGAGTTTTGCCTCATATGTTTGGTCTGTTTCTCACATATTTGTGGTCTTCTGGTGCTTTATTGAATGTTGACATTAATACATTCTACTAACTACAGACAAACAATTGTGTGTCAGACTTTATATCCATCAGAAAATATGTGCTACTGCATCACATTTACTTCCAGCAACTGTCTAGTTTTATGTGTCTAATATTTAAGCTCTGTCCCTATGTTTGAGGCTTTGTCACTGCAGTCTTTCTGGCTTTGTCTTGCACTAAGAGGTTGGGAGGTATGACATTCTGTGAAAACACCAACATACTACTACCTCACATGCAAAAGTGAGTAATTCCAGGTTAGAACCATCAATACCATCACCCATGCTAACATCCCTAGTCCATTGAGCCACACACGTCCCTAGACCGAGATGGGTCATCAATCACACAATCAACAGCATACATATGTACACTGTTATCCTGCATGAAGAGAGACATACAATATGTAAGCGCTATCTGTGTTATAGCCCTGTGATTGCCTGGTCCACTGCTATACCATAGCTGATTTTCTGTTAAAGTGGTTATATGGGTGCACCACTGTGTTGGGGTGGGAACAACAGCAAATTATCAGCTTGGGTAGACAGTAGTCCATATATCATATGTGACCACTGTTTAATGTCTCCCTTGCCTGATGTCATGCATATTCCAACCATGATGCCTAGTGAAAATGAAGGAACAAATACTATTGGACTGGGTATCAGTTGTCCCATGTATATGCTAACTCTGACCAAATAGCCCACTATATTTCCTTACATAACAGCAGCAGATCCATACATATGATACCTTATTATAGTAATCCTTACAATTAGTGTGCAGGTTAGAGACTTATCTTTAGAATGCAGCAGTTGTCACAACTGTAGATCAGGGATGACTCTGTGTGAAGCAAGTGGTGCACAGCTAATACATGGATAGGTACAGGTTGTGTGGGTTGCCTGTCATCAGTTATTTTAATATATGTATGTGAGTAGGAGTAAGGTGTCAGTCCCTGGGGCCCTAGGTTGTCAGTGAATGTGCCATGCGTTGTCTCTTAGCCAATGCCAGGGCATACTGGGCAACAGTGGGCATGTGTATGTCTGCCTATAGGGAAATTATTGGTTCCTCCTCCAAGTCCTCCTGTGAGTGTGGCTGTGCTGACCTAGGCAATGGTGGGGGGCTGTGTATTCCTTCCCTATGCTGATCCTGCTGCAGCTGCTTCCACAGGATCATATTGTGTAACATGGTACATACTGTGAACATATGTGTACATGTAAATGGAGAGTACTGATTGGCTCCACCAGCTATATCAAGGCACCAGACGCATGACTTCAGCAACCCAAACACATGCTCTGTGATGTTCCTAGTTTGTGCATGTGACTCATTATGGCATTCTTCCTTGAGTGTGTGTGCATTTGATATGGGTGGCATCATCCATGGTTCCAGTGCATAGCCAGCATTCCCCAGTAAATGGCTGTGTGGGATGTCCCCCCTAGCAAACATCTGGTACAGCTGTGATACATGCCAGATATGGGAGTAATGATAGCTGCCAGGGTTGCCAACACACATATTCATGATAATGTCCTGGGCATTGCACATGACCTGGCAGTTGATGGAGTGGTGCACCTTGCAGTTGACGTAGATTCTACCCTCTTCACCTGGTGGTGCCTTGATTTGTACATGGCTGCAATTTATGGCACCTAGTACCTAGGGTAATGTGCTACATGGTAGATGTGTTGCATATTGCTGGCGTTCACCTCAGGCGTGAGGGTAAAAGATATGTGCTCACTGGCATGTGGTAGCATGGCATCCAGGAACTGGTGGAGTACCCTGGATGCTGAGACCTGTGAGACCCAGATTTTGATGCCTGTGAGATGCCCATCATGAGCCCAGTTGGTCTTTGGAAGGTACCTGTGGCTATTATCCTAAGGGTTACACATACCTTTGTTTCCACTGGGATGGGTTCCCCTCTGTTGGCTCTGGTGAGCTCTATGAGGTCTTGTATTATGTCCCTGTCCACCCTTTAGCACTCTACAATCTCCAGCTCATTTAGCTCCTGGAAGGTTACATGAACCTGAATACACTTCTCCTTCTCCGTCTAGGACTATTGACAGCAGCAGCAGCAGCACTGACTTCAGCATCTAACACATACAAATGTAGCAGACCTGCAGCAGCCCCTAGCATTCCTTCAGTTAAAATTCCCAAGTCTGTACACCAATGGTGCAGAGTATAGGGGAACAATCAGATTTTAGGGTGTATGCATACTTTAGAGTGCTCTACTGCATGATTGGTACCTCTGATGCATTGCACCTGCCTAACATATCATTGACATCATTAAATGGCCTTAGTTTAAGTTAAGCAAGGATCAATACTAATTAATACATCATTGGTCTTTTGGTTACTCTGAGCACTGCAGCTCACCATGCAAACATATGCCCCGTAGGTAAACAATGCTTTGCAGACAGTGCACACCTCCCTTAGACTTGCAGCATAGCAATGTGCAGCGCAAACAGGAGCAGCTATGCTCCAATCAGCTCAGAAGTCAGTAAAGGCACCCTCTCCTGATGTCAGCTACCTCCTCTGTGGACACCAACATGGTTCTCTGTCTGCACGGATGAAATCTGCGGACACTATTACTCCATTATGCTATTCAGAAAATCCACCTGATTTGCATAGGTATCCATGCTCACAACCTGGATACCACATGCTTCCAAGGCCTTCCACATTAGCAACAGCATCAATGCACAATTGTAGATACTGCACTCAGGGTCCTGTAAGACATTTCTGTCTTTGATATTAGTATTTGGTTTTTCCACTTTTTTTTTAATAAGGCATTTTTGTGTACTGTGGCATGCTGTGCAAACATGCTAAGATTATTTAAAAAAATATATATATTACCATATTTATTGTAACTATTGGAACACACAGAGGATGGTTTTGCTCATATATGTGTGTGCTGTCCCATTTCTGTCTATCCATCTACATTTTTACAGCCCCTTTTGTCAGCCTACATTCCTGTACACAGAATTTTTCTATGTACACTATGGACACTGGCATGGGGTCTGCAGGACTGCTTATCTGCTTGCTAGATCACTCTACCTGCCTCATTTGCATGAGATTCGCCTGCTTCTGAGGTGATTTGCATGCCATGAAAGTTTCCATGTTGGTGCGCTCGCGCTCGTCGCTCAGGAGCACTTACTGAATCTAAACATGTTTACAACCATGTTAGCAGTACAATGTGATGCCTACACAGAAAAAAAAATGTGTAGGCTTTATTAAATTCCCCTCATAGCGATGTTTAAACCAGGTAGATTAAATGGAGATTATGTTTCATGCAATTTTGTTTAGACGAATTAGCATGAAGAATAATAAGTTCGAGAATGATCAAATTATCAAGTAAAATAAAGTGTTCCTTAGTTACTGTCTTGTTATTTAGCTAGATTTGATAATAAAACATTACATCTAGTTTGCTATCAAGATTTGTATTTGTAAAAGGATCTAAAAATTTTGAATAAAACAATTAAGCAGTGTGTATTTGTTTTGAAATATTTAATGTCAAGTAAGGTAAAGCTGATGAATTATTATTTCCTTTGATATAATGTGCCCAAATTGCAGCACAAGTGGATCAGACTGTCTTTTTCTTGTTAAAAATTCATCACTTGAAAAAGTTTATTTGCCTTAGTAATTCAATAGTAACAATAAAAATCTGTCTTTCAGATTCAGAGAGGTTTCCATTGATGTGAAAGCTGTATCTTAAAAGGTTTCCATGTCATTGCAAATCTTTCTGAATCTTAAATGATTCTACAGCTAATGTTTTTCCTCAGTGAAGCCTTAATGTGGAGATCAATTTAGGGTAGTCTCATGCTAATGTGACATTTTGGGGGAGTGATTAATGTTAATTAGCCATATGCACTACCATGGAAATGTTCGTGGCTTCTGATTTACTTAGCCATGAGTTTCAGACAATTAGTCAGCTGAGTAAAGTTCTTTTCTAGGAGAGAAAGTGAATAGTGTCACATTGACCCTTTTGCTTCTAAGGAAGTAATTGCAGTATAGGTAAATACAGTGGAGCAGTGGGGATGGGGTTGTGTCATTGTGAATGTGATTTTGTGTGTGTGTGTGTGTGTGTGTGTGTGTGTGTGTGTGTGTGTGTGTGTGTGTGTGTATGTGTGTGTGTGTGTGTGTGGGCTTCTTTGTGGATAAGCGGATTTGTGAAGGTCCGGTGTGTATGTGAGTGTGTGTATAATTTTGTGTGTATATAGGAGGTGCCTTTTGTTAAGACAATGCATGAGCTGGTAGAAAGAACATTAACATAGTCAGAGTGGATATTGCAGTGTTCAAATCACAAGCAGGCATGTGTTACAAATCTTTATTTTTTACATTACCATGTATATTGTTTAGAATGCCTGAATACCCATAATGCATCAGTAAGGTAAGTGCAATAATCATACCATAGCTGTGCTTGACAGTCTGTTTCAAATCCAAATATGTTGAAATATCATTTAGCATCAAGCCATGTTTTCTACAGGTAGTTTTTGAAATGTAGGCCACAACCCTAAAGATAGTTGGGTTTATGTATCCGTCACATATATTATTACACGTGTAACTTTGTTGTGGTTTGATTTCTGCTTATAATGCATTGGTTGGCATACATGTATATGTGGATGTGTTTCCCAGTGACTCGTTTGTTGTGCATAACCTTCCTATTCATAGGCCAAATGGGCGTCTGCTCTGTCAGTGCTCACTCTGTTATTTGTAGGCTGTGACATGTCCTTCAGTTCAACATTGATATTGCATCTGCCTACAACACATTGGGTGTTTTTGTTACAACATACTTGTATCCTGTGTTTGTGGATACTTCTGCAGATAGGCATTTCTTTCCAATGTTTCATAATCAGAAAACATCATCAGGATGTTTGCAATTGTAGATAGGCCATGCATACAGCTGTACACATACAATACTGTTAATTCAACATATAGTAGATACTCATGTATCACAGGCTGTGATGATTGAACACTATAAGTATTCATTATATTGATGTGGGCTCATCCAATTAACATGCTGCCTGGCTCAGATGTTTGTCATATGGTTTGATAGTTTCTACAATATTGTCATCTCAAAAATGTCTTCATTTTAACAGTGTCACTTGGTGGCTGTTTACATGACTCATTACATGCAGATACAATTTACATTTGCACACAGTCATATCCACTCAGGAAAGACATGCATGGGAAAAAGAAAGGGAATAATGACATAGTGCCAAACACTCACATGAACAGTTTACTGAGGCAGACAGAATTATTAAACAGTGGAGGTCCCAATAATAATGTTGTTTTGATGTTTACAAGCTTTTATTTTGTCAAATTTCAGTTATGTTAAAGTGGCATGAGGCAGTGTTGGGCATGATTCCATTCAAATATCAGAATATGTTACATGTGTTTGCTTTGTGTATGCTTGCCATGCTTCATGCTGGCCAGTATTCAAATGCCCAGGTTATATCATGATTCCCACTGTTAATCTGCAGTATGCATGCCATTGCACAGCCTTTATAGAATTGCTGACAATGGTGATGGATACAATCTCCCTGACATATTCTGTAACTGGACATGTCCATAACTATAGATAAAGTGACATATGGAACGTTTTGTATGCATTATCACCCATTTACTAGCAGGAATTGTATTGATTATAATTGTGCTACTTGCTAATGTTTGCACCATTTCAAATTGAACTGTGCTTTAAATAACTTTGTTTGATGCTACTATGCCTTCAGTGTCACGCTTGCATTTGCAGGACTCAAAAGTGAATGGAATGTTAAGTATGTTAGATTGCAGATGTTTACATCTGTTTCATTTTAAGGTCAGCTATGATTTTCATGGGAATATGTGGCATGATAGACAACTGCATTTTCATTTCTGCCATGTTTTGCAATTCATCTTGACAGAGTATAGTCCTGCGGATGAACACTGATGACATGCAGATGATGATCACAAGCCAGGCCACTGCAGGAGTCTCTGATGATGATGGCTATGATGATGATGATGAAGAAGCTTGATATGCCTCTGCCAGCTGCACCTTGGAGGAGACAACATCAGGAACAGAACAGAAATGGTTATCATGATGATATCCGGGAGGTTGTGACTGATGTGTTTTGAACACAGATGAAGGACATGACGGGGAACTTCTTTCAGGATATGGCATATGTTATGTGCAACTCATTCAGGGAGATAGTCTGGTAGATCATTCATGATCCTCATCCTCATTAGCTTGGTCCCTCAGGTCTGTAAGTATTGTTTGTATGCTCCTATTGTGTTATGTGGCCAACGCACTGGCTAGAATATAATTGATTGCACTGTAGATGCACTGTTGTGCATGCATACCATGTAGCTATCACGCTTATATGTTATTGTGCAACATTTAATTATGCTTCAATGTGTGACACACATTATGACATTACACATACCTCCCACATTCATTTGCCCATGCATTGTGGCAGTTAACGTGCAGCTAGTGCTACAACAATTACCCTGTAAATATGTGTTTTACTGAGGAAAACTGATGACAAAATATGTTGTCCATTGTCCAGCAATACCATTGTGGTATGGTACAGATTTGTATATTGCTATATCATGTATCTTTCTACAGAAGGACATTTCATTTCCCATGTGTTTTGGATGACAATTGCCATGCTGTCCCATCAGCATGATGTGATATTGTGTGTTATGTGTTGGCAATGCTGATGCCATGTGGGGTCATATATAAGTATATTATAGCTATAGGCAGTTCTCCTTTCTGACTGCATTGAACATCAGTGTAGCATTAATGTATGCACTGGGGTAAGGATAATTTATTCTGTAACAGTACATTATGCCATGTTTGCTATATGTTGCATTTCCACTTTACTTATTCGTATAAGTTCACACCGTCTGCCAATAGCTGTACACATTCACTGATGATTTTATATGTCTCTGCACATAGTCGGATCCACACTGACAGACAGTTGTACCTTTGACATGTAAGCATTCATTGAATATCACTGATGTGTTGTAATGATGCTCACATGAGTGTCTTCTGCTCAGTAACAACAAAAGTGAGTGACATACACCTGCAGTTGTTTGTTCAACATTGGCATTAGAGAATATATGTATGTGATTGAAATTCTTAGCTTGCTTACCTATGCCTGTTGATGTTACATGATTGCCCATTACTTTGTATGTATGATCTATACATGCCCATTTCTGTGGACACCACCAATCATTCTGCCCATATGACATACATTTGCCAGTTGCTTAAATGTATTACAGGCACACAGTTGGATTGGCTTCAACAGCATCCTGTGTGTTGCACACATACATTTACAATGTGTAAACTTTCCTTGTTGTCCTGCTTTTCTCCTGATGTTTGCCCAGGTTGTCTACCTCACTTCCAACTTTATATTTCAGTATTATATTTTGTGGATGTGTTTGTCTTTACTGTAGTTATTGACCATTGTCATGTATTATGTTGTTGACATGATGAACATGTGCCAACTGTATGGCCATTTTATGGATGTAAGACATCTGTGCACTGCTTGCAATACATCTTTGTTTTTGTAATACTTGTATGTTGAATAGTTTACACTGCTGGAATTCATGTGCACAACCTGATATATTTTTTAGCTGTAGTGTTAGATTTTTGCAAATATTCTTACATGTCATTGGTGCTTGTATGTGTACTGACATTGTTTTCATGTGTTTTTCATTTACAGTCATACATATATGTGTACACCTGTGTGTTGCCTTTCACATGACATATGTGTGCCACATATATCCATTCCATGTTTGTTTGTGTTGTGTACACCTACTAATGTATTTATCAGCCATTTTGTTGTTTTGCTGCAGTATTGCTGTTTGGCACTATGTTTGGTTGTTTGCCTTTCATGTGCATGGTCAGAGGTTTGATTTTGTCCTCTGCTGGAGTTATTTAGCATTCTTAGCTATATTGCATATTAACACGACTCAACTTCCAAAAATAAAAAAAAAAACATGTCATCACGATGTGTGCCCATATTAAATTTTATATCACTAAAAATTGGAATGTCACTTCTCCAATTACATGGGAAGGTGTTAGCAACCTTGCTATTAAATATATCTCATCTCACAAACTAGTTTATACAAAAACAAAAAAGAAACACTCATCAGAAATAGTGGGGTTACTTACTAGATGAAATTCTTAACAAAGATAGATAGTCTGTACACTGACATGATAAGACACATTTATATTATGAAATAATTGCATTATAACCAGTTTTTAGTTTTTACTTTTCTTTTCTTTCTTTTTTTTTCTCTTCTTTCCCTTTTTCCTCTTTATATATCTAATTGTATTCCCTAATTACATTAAGCATAATAAGTGTTTGAATTTCTATATTTATCTTCTTCATAAAATATGTCCCTTATACTATCCTTCACTTTCTTGAGTGATGTTAAAAACCTTTTATACTCCATTTGATGATGTGGTGACTTCTAGTTTATATAGTGTACATATATTTCTTGTGTTATTAGTTTTTTGAATGTTTCCTTTCTGTATGTACTGTTTGGTTTGTGTGTTTGATTGGATGTATCACTGTTAATATCTGAAAATTCAAATAAAGAGATTTTGGAAAAAAAAAGCATTTTTAGATCTACGTTTGCTCATCTGTGATGGTGCTTGCCTTACACTTGCACTAGTGAAAGACTACTTGGATAATTGTTTATCCTTATTTATTACCCTACAACACACATCTACCATTGGTCATATGGCTCTAGGTATGACTGACACACAATTTGCAACATGCTGTAACTTCATTGTGCATGGGAAGATATGTTTTTTCTCCATTTCAACATGGCTGGTCTGCATCCCCATCCTTTTTGACAGCATTCCATTGCTTGTGTTGTGCAGTGTGCCAGCTGTGAAATGTACCCGTCTTTACTGTTTTTTTCCAACCTTTGTCTTTCACATATTGTGATATTTGTTATATGAGTATACCTGTTGTGATAGTCTTCTCCTCCTCTTTCCCTATTTTTCCCTTTCCTGCTATTCCTAAAAAATACAAAATAGGGCTTATACCCATGAAATAAAAATGTTAGCTAATATTAGCTGTGGTGACGTGGCCATGATTACCTTTCACCTTTATTAATTTGTTTTATTAGAAAATGTACAGATTTCATAGGAATTTGAAAGTAAGAATTAGCTTATTTTTATAATAATGGAGTTAAGGTGATATTCCTTAGTTGTGCTTAAGCTTACTGGAGAGATTCTGTTATAGATATGTGTTTAAGACTGTAAGGATGCTTGACTTGTAATTTTTTTTCCGTAACTTTGTTTGTGTACATCATGCTTTAACAGAGATTTTTCATTACTTATGGATTACTAGGGGGTATTGTTCAGTGTGTCAATACTACTGATATAATTCTTTGTGCACCAAGATACTCTGAGTTCACTGTAGCAGATTTATGTATTACATTGTTATCTGCAACTTTATTGCTGATATTGACATAATGTACTGCATTCCACAAACTTTATGGAAACTGACCCCAAGTTAGATGTGCGGCCTCATATGTGAGTGTCAGTGGAAAATGGGCAAAGACAAGCCTTGCCAAAAGATGAAGGAACTCTATGGCAAGCTAAAAAGGCTCATCATAGGCTTAAATTTTAAAATCGTATTAAACTAATGAGTGATGATTACATAATAAATTTGCATTTGTTAAATGCTTTCAAGTTCAGAGATTATTATTATTATTATTATTATCATTATTATACAGATGTCTACAATCAGCTGTGTCCTGGAGCCCCTACCTAGATCATTCACTCCTACACCTCTGACATTAATCTGGATTACCCCCTCAATGGCTGGGGTCTAACAAGCAGGGAATCCTTCAAAGCTTATTTTTACCTACATGCAAGGCACTGAAAAGTAAATAAATCAATGTCTACTCTTTTTGCCTGCTGAATAGAATTTTTTCAAAAACTGTTACATATTTACTTTAACTGGAAAAGTAACTGCACAATATAATAGAATGTTCTGTCGACTACCAGTTCCTATCACATGGATAACATTTATCTGATCATAAACTATTCTAGAAATGAGGTATGGCTGTCAAAATGAAAATGAAAAAAAAAATAAACATCTTTTCTTGACGTGTTTTATTGTCAGCATCATTTCAAAGTGAGTTTCTATGCTGGTTGTGCTTCAGAGGCTGGTGTAAAACATTATTCTCTTTCGTTTACACTTCCTTTAAATTCAGCATGCTGAATACATATAATCTGCTGTATTCCCAGAATGTAATAATGTTAAATTAAGTTTGCAACATATGTTTACAATAACCAGACGAACCAGCTCAGCCTTCCTGATGGAAGTGCTCTTTAGAAAGATAAGATTAGAGGCTATTATAATCCATTAGCAAAAGTAATAAACCGTAATTTTTTTATATCATTTCATTTATTCATATTGCTAACTATACAGATATGTGACCATTTTGAAGTAGTTATGCCTGGAGCAAGTTTTAAGCGGCCAGATGTATCTAATTTACATCAACAGTTTAACTGTTTCCAAATATAATTTAGAAAGATATGTGGGGGGGAGCATTTATCTGTTTATGGAGTGTTAAAAACCTGAAATTTGCTTGCACTGCAATAAGTGTATCAGGATAAGAAGTACCATCAAGGGGCAGATTGCATAACTCGGGGCTAAGTGCAGACGAATCTGAGCAGCATTTTGACATATGGCAATGCATTCAGCATATCTGAAAAATGTCAGAAAAAAAGGCTCTCATGTTTTGGAAACAATCCTCAGTTCTGCCTTAGAATGTAATAATTACTTTTATGACTTATTTAGTTTCTTATATTGTTACCATGACAAATGTATAGATCAGCTTCTGTGCATTTTTTTTAATCATACATTAACATAATACGTATAAGAGTTCATTCAATATGCCAGTACTTAAAAATGTTAGGATAATAACTTGATTATTCCAGTGGAGAGAAGATGTATTGCAAGTTTTAAAGCAAAATTTTGTATCTGAAGTAGCACACTGAAACAATGCAATTTATTCCATAAGAGGTTAAACTATAAACTGATTGTAAATTAAAAGACTGCTTTATAAATTATAACACATTTATTAAAACAGTGGTATTTCAAACAGTCACAAAGGCAAATGAAATTTGATAACAAAACAAGCAAAATGACGCATTCCACAGTACAGTGTAATGATGTGGTTGAAAATAACACACAGCATATCATGTAATGATGATGAAATTATAATAGAAATACGAAATTCTCAAAAACAGAGCCATGCACAACAATATCAATGAAAAGTAAGGATACTTAATGCTTACTTTCATGATTTTTGTGCAATAATTTAAAAGTCATAAATGTGTAATAGAAAATACAGTAATATTGCTATTTTTTGTATGGGCAGAGCATGTGATGTTTGGCTCACTGACAGTTTAATTCAGAGTATTGCATTAGGGATGTTGGATTTTTATTATTAGGACCATGATGTTTGGCACTACTGTGAGTAGTACAGGTCAGCAACCCTGATAAGTCAGGAAATGATTAAGCAGCAGGTCCAACTTTTTTTTTCTTTTCTTTAAGAATAAAGGTAAATATATCTGTTGCAGCTTGCCTACACCATTACAGACTGATGAAAAAAGTTGATAAGATCAGAACTTAAACAGATAGCTGGAGATGTTGCCTGGACATGAAGATTAGTCACTGTTTCTTACACTAATATACCTACAATAACTGTATGTGCTAGGTTTCTAGGTCATGGTATAAGTAAAGTCTAAGAAAGTTATATAAGGAGAGTTTCATGAGTTGTCAGTCCTCTTTTAACAGGAAAAAGCTTATCTGTCCCAGCTGCCTCTGTGAATGATTTGTCTAAGGTGTAGGCAGAAAGTGCACTCTGATGTCAGTGCCGGCTCATATTTAAATGAATATATAAATAGATAAGCAGACAAATGGACAGGCAAACAAATAATGTCTGCAGACTGGAAAAATACAGCACAGTGTCAAGGAAGCACTTTTTCTGCTGAATGATTAAACCCTTTGGAAAGAGAAGCAAAGCATGTCGATGTTTGCTGCAACATATTGTCCATTTCAAATTGGCCCCGTTTTAGTGAGAAATCCAGCTGCTTCAGTATACATTCCTCTAAGCATGAGCATTAGTCTATTACTTTTTGGGTGTTGGCATATGAAACTGCATGCATGACAATATAAGGATATGTTGATAAAGTTTGCATTTTTCTCTGCATCTTACAAGTTCTATAGAGTGTTGCAAGAGCAAGATAGTTTGTTAGTGCCCTAAAAAGAAAATTACTAAAAAGATTTGGAAAGAGAAGATGTAGAGGGCAAGGTTAATGAGGAAATTTTGCAGAAGCTGTCCTTGCCTCCTAAAGATGGTACCTCACAGAAAGGTGACAGTGAAGACAGAGACAATTCCTTGGAATGTTGCAAATAAAATTTCTTCATTTAATATATACCCCTGTAATAATATCAGGAGTAAACAGGCTGCTCTTATATGGTTAAGGAAAAATGAACTTTTTGGTTGAGCTATATAACTATATTTCTTTAAAATATTAGGGATTTAGGAAGGGAATCGAAGAGTAGCGGGAAATCTTATTAACATCTTGAATTGTACGAAATAGCACTTTGGCTGAAATGTCAGTTTCACAGAGGGAATTGTGCTAGATATCCTTATCACAAAGGCAATTTTTTGTATGTGCATGTGTGTGTGTGTGTGTGTGTGTGTGTGTGTGTGTGTGTGTGTGTGTGTGTGTGTGTGTGTGTGCGTGTGTGTGCGTGTGTGCACGCGTGCGTGTGTGTGTGTGTGTGTGTGTGTGTGTGTGTGTGTGTGTGTGTGTGTGTGTGTGTGTGTGTGTGTGTGTGTGTGTGTGTGTTTGTATATATATGTGTGTCCTACAAGTTATAGAAAGTTAGAAAATTACTGCAGGTGAGGTCTTAGTTGTTTATATATTGAGTTTTTGCAGCTAGATGGCTGACTACCTTTCTAACTGACTTTGATGTGAAAGATGCATTACCATAGGATTATATTTGTTATTGTGTAATCATTGTGTCCTCTATTAATTGTGTATTTACTGTGTTTGGAACCTGCTGAAATCTCTACACCTGGACCTGTACCTCAGTCATTGTTTGACCAAGTAGACCTACATATTGCAGTTTACCGATCTTTTAAGGTGCTCTATGGCAGTAGGATATTTCTTCATGAGTCCAAGTTAATAGTAAGGCTCTCAATGTGTTTTATTCATTTCCAAAATTGCAATTTCTCCCTTAAGCATTAAATTTCATCATTTCAGAAACTGTTTTTATTTTGTTTCATTTTAATACTTTTAGTTTTAAAACCTCAAAATGATAACCATTCCTATCTGATACTGCAACTAGGCTAATTACTTGTTCATGTCTGTACTAGAGACAGTGTTATTTTACCTACTGGTGGATACTGCTTTTCCTCACCATTGTTATCATTGTCATCATCATCAACCCCCTTTGTCTCATTGTCTAAATGGGGCCAGTGTGTTCCGTCAACTGTTGTCACCTCACTTTGATTGAATACCTCTCTCCTTTCTTCTCTGGCAGTCATGACTACCTATCACAGGTCTTCTTTCACACAATATCTCCACCTCTTTACTGAGATTATTTTGTTTCCTTTTGCCTTCTGCTTTCCTGCATGTCTGAACTACCATAAATTCCATTTTACCTTGTTTTCAAATAGGGCTACTTTGGCATCTGCTCTGATGTTATCATTTATTTGTTTGTTCCACAATATGCATCTTACCACACATTTTGGGCTGTTCATCTCTGTCACCTCTAGCTTCCTCAGCTACTGTGCCTTCATTACCAACATTTCTGTTCCAGGCAGAAAAATGTATGAGACACATTATTTTTTAGTTTACTCTTCCCTCACACACTACCCCTGACACTGTGCCAGCTGCCTGCAGCCCCTCTGATTCTACTTTTGACCTACTTATGCAGACTTTCCTTCTCCATAACTAACCCTTCCAGATACTTTAAGCTGTTCACCTGTTCCACTATTTTTCCTTCTATTTCAATGCCCAGGATCTTCTGATTCACTGTTTAAAAGCATGGCGACTGTCTTTTCTATACACAGTTTCATCCCAAGTGCGTTCAGTTTTGCATTCTGTTCCCCTATCATTTGCTGAAGTTCATGTTCAGTGTTTTCTTATAATGTCAGCTTTTTTGATCTGTACTATCTAAACTGTCTCCTAATGTAGTCCATCACCAATATAAAAAGCAGTGGTCTTAGAGTTGACCCTGGATGCACCCCCACTTCTACTATGAAGCTTTTCATTTCATCCAAACACTGTTCATGCTTATGTCTTCAGTTTACTGTTTATTGCCTGCACTACAATTATGCCAATGTTTATGAGGCTACAAACCATTGGAGGAACTGTCCACATCAGTATTCTCGGGACCTTTTCATATGCTTTCTCCAAGTCTAGGAAAGTTTAGACAGTGAAGAATGTTATCACAATTAGTGATAGACTCAAGGCAATCACAACCCATTGTAAAGATGGGGCAGTATTCATAATCTTAGTCCATTACCCACAGACAATGTTGTGATTGTAAGGAAAAGAGGGCATTCAATCAGTAGCTGAAAGATCTACTAGATGAAGCAGGACAACATTTGTTGGTGCTAATAATAGGGAACCTGAATGCTCACATCAGGACAGCTAAAACAGGATATGACTGCCTGGGTCTATGTTGGTGGGGCAATAGGAATAAAGAAGCTAAGGCTATTTTTGACTTCTGTCTGACAAATGACTTGATGGTGGCCAACTCATACTTCAGTATGAGAGACAATCATAATTTCACATATAAGAGTGGCCAACTTGCTACTTTGGTAGATTTCCACACAGTAAGGAAAGGGCATTGTGGTAGACCCAGAGTCTGAAAAGTTATCCTCAGTAAAGCAATCTGCCTACAGCATAAACCACTGGTGGTGATGACGAGCTGTATGCAGTGGTCATAGAAGACTCCAAGGTCAAAATAGACTAAGTTGAAGATCTGGAAAAGTGAAATCAAAAGAGTTCAAGGAAATACTCAAGATCTACAATCTCAGGAAAAGGAGGAAATCGGTAGAGTGAAAGAAGAATGGTAGCACCTCAAAACAGCATGAATGAAGATTATGGAACAGATAGGCAGCCAGTTATGGAAATAAGTTACATTATTAAAGCTGCTGGTGGAATGCAGATCTCCAGGAAGCTATGGAAATAAAGAAGGAGTGCAGGGAAAAAGTGTCAGATAGAAAAGATAAATTGGGATAAGAAGGAACACTGGTTGGCTGACAAGAAGGCTAAGAAAGTAGTACAGTAGCAATGAATGAAATATCAGAGGTACTCTACCAGCTTCACAAAAAAATCTCAGCAGATGGCCAAATAAACTGAATCAGGTTGCAAGTCAAATACAAAAAGATAAAGAAAATAATCATTGGACATGCTTCATAAGGGATGCCAGCAACAGCATGCTCACCAGTCCACAAGACATGAAAAGCAGATAGAAGGAGTACTTCTAGCAGCTTCTGAATGAAGAAAACCCTTCAGAAGCTGTACTGCCCAAGACACAGCCTACAAGAAAAGATGAAGAACAGACCACCATGAAGGAAGTAAGAACAGCACTAAGGAAAATGAAGTCAGAGAAAATAGACTCATATGAGGTCATGGTAGATATGGTCAAGATGTTAGCTGAGTAATGGGAAAAAGTGAGGGCACTCATAGCTGTATGTAAAAAAATGACATATTACAGCAGATAGAAGAATAATCATACTAATGTGTCAGCATACAATAACAAAGGTGACAGTCACAAAAGTGGTCAGGATAGACATATCAAACTACATGTCACAATGAATGAAAGTGCTGAAGAGGGTGAGTGATAAAATATTTGTAGAGTTGCAGAAAGAAAGATTGGAGATGAGCACGTTTGGATTCAGATCAGGATGTGGTACAGCCACTCCAATGTTTGCAGTGAGGCAAATGGTGGAGCAGAAGTAGTGACAAGGAAAGGGTTTAACTGAGAATTCCAAGATTTTGAGAATCCAATAATATTGCTTTTGTCAGTATTTTAAAATTATTTTGCTGTTTTATATATAGTCTTCTTATTATCCTTCTGTGAAGAGATTTGGCATGATCTTATTGTGTAGTAGATAATATTTTTGGCTTCACTTTATTTCATTTCATCCTACCCAGATTGCCTGTGCATGTATATCCATTTTGCAGCCATTTACACTTACTATAAAAATATTGTGGTGGACATTTGGGTTTGTCTTAGTTGGGTATCTAATGGCACTTACCAGTGATGGGCAAGTGATCCAATGCTTCTTTCCTGTGGGCACCTTTAGAGCTGTTGATTGTCTCAGGGTACTAACTTACCATTATCAGTAGTTAACAGAGACCCATGTATGGTCCCTCTTATGGCTTTATACTCCAATGCATGGTCTGTATTTTTTTTATTTATTTATTTATTAACATGTGTTTACCAGGATTGCCTGACTGGACACCAGGTGTTCTTTTTCAGTGGAGTCCTGGGGAGAAAAGCTCCACAAGGTTACATAACATGTTATTTATAAGAAAAAAACTGTTACAAGATATGTAGGTGAGCCTAAGTACATTATCTATACAATCAACTTCATAGAAGAGGAGAAAAAAAGAAGAAAAGTATGATAGGTAATTATTTTGAGTTAAATATGCACAGGGTAGAGTATAAGGCTGTGGAAACCTGTTCAATAGGGGTGGTTATGGATAGTAATAGTGTAGTAGAGGTGGGTTCAGGGAGGGTCACTGCAGTTACCTAAATGGTTTTCATAGAGTTGTGATTTGAGGAGTTTTTTGAATGTGGTAGAGTGGTTTTGATGTAACAAGACATTTATCATTTCGGACCTGTTGTAAGATGATAACCTTGCTTTTATTAGTGAGGCCTGGCTGGATGAGAATTTTTGCCTACACCTGGCTGCTGCTATCTAGCTAAGATTCTTGCTTATTCATTGGCCTAGGAGAGGTTGTGTTGGAGGTGGAGTTTCATATTGTGATGGTGACCGATTTATGCTGATCAGTGCTGACACTGGAGATACAAACTCCTTTGAACATGTTCTAATTATAGGAGGAAACTGTAGGTTTCTACTTATCTTTTGTCCACCTGGTTTGGCAAGGACTTTCTTGAAAGAGATCAGTGGCATCCTTAGCAACTTAGTTATGAGGCACCAATGCCAAGCTGTGCTAAGCAACTTTAATATCTGGTTAGATGATGAGCCAGTTTCTCAATGCAATGGATTTAGCTGTATCTTGAAAGATTTGGGGTTTGCAATGGTTGTTAGTTCTGCAATACATACACTGGACATTATTTTTCTAATAGATATGATGACCTCAGACTTAATAGTACCATCATTCCCAATGTCAGATTACTTTCTGATTCACTTCAGTCTTGGGCTACCATATCACAATCTTCCACCCCATCTTGAACTAAAGGTTGCTAGCAATACTAACCATACTAATGCAAAACTCTTTTCATATATGCTCCTTTGGTACTTTTCAGAGAGTGATGCTGATCCACAGGCTACCTTAGTCAGAGATTATAACAACTAATTTACCTTGAAATAGGACTCCTTAACCCAATCTCTACAAAGAGATGTCAACCATGCTTTGACAATGATCTTTGCCTCACATGATCAGCTAGGCACAGGATGGGGCATCACTGTCATTGATTGGGACTGTGGGTTGAGAAGCGTGAGCTTGGAGAACATTATGCTATCTGTCAAGCAGAGCTTTCCCAGACAAAGGCAGAATTTCTGTCAAGAGTGATTTTTTTGACAGCCAATTACCAGTTATGGTCTTGCATGTGATGGAAAGATGGTGCACCCCTTGTGACTACTGAAAGGCATTATCTATTTCAGAATTTGAATCCAGAGATCACGTCTTTGCTGACAAGTATGCTACTATGAGATCTGCTCTTCTTTTAGCCCACCTCTAGTTTTTTTTTATTAGTTTTTTTTTTTTTTATTTTTTAAAATATTCGAACATTTAAATGTTCGATCACTAAAGTTCGATCTTTAGTGATTCGAACATTTAAGCGTTCGAATATATAAAATAGACCCTCTTGGTTAATGTTCAATATTCCTGATTTTGGGGTGTTCCCTACTGTTATTTCTAGGATCAGGTTAACAACTTGCAGCCTGGATCCCTGCCCATCAAAGCTTGTGCTGGATAAGTGCTCCCTACTGTTATTTCTAGGATCAGGTTAACAACTTGCAGCCTGGATCCCTGCCCATCAAAGCTTGTGCTGGATAGGTGCTCCCTACTGTTATTTCTAGGATGAAGTTAACAACTTGCAGCCTGGATCCCTGCCCATCAAAGCTTGTGCTGGACAGTATTAATGTGCTGGATTCAGTAATTTAACAAATTTTGTTGTCATCATTGAAAGATAAGATATTTCCTTTAGCCTTGAAAAAGGCTATTTTTATGTCATCTCTCAAAAAGCCATCTTTGGACCCAAATAACTTGTACACCTAATGCCCAGTCTCTAACCTCCCTTTTTTGGGGGAAAGTCATTGTGAGAAACTTGTCTACCAGTGACTGCAGAATTATCTTACAGTTACTGGACTAATGAACCCCTTTCAATCAGGCTTTCATACTACCATATCACTGAGACCACTGTCATAAGAGTGGTTAATGATTTCTTTATTGCAAGTAGACCAATTGTACTATACAGTGCAGGTCCTCTTGGATCTCTCTTCAGCATATTATGCCATCAACCATGACATAATGATAAAAGAATGGCATACTTACTGTGGTATTTCCAATATAGTTTTAGACTGGTTTATCTCATACCTCTCAAACTGTACTCAAACCATTTGTAGAGGACATAACACATCATCAGTGTACCATTTTGACTGTGGAGTAGTACAGGGTTCCATCTTAGAGCCTATCATTGCTGATTGTGCATATGCTTTTTTATTTTAATTTGTCCAAGTCGTTTGGGTTTCAAATACCATGATGGGAATGGACCCCACTCCTAAGTATGATTAATGTTCATGAAATTAGTATTGTTTAAATCTTTGATGTTAGCCAGAAGTGCTCTTCGCAGGACCCAAAATGTGCCCAGTAATGACTCCTTCTGCAATTCATATGGAGTAACATGTATCGGTAATATATCTAAGTACGACTGCAAATTCTTTTTTATTAAAAACACAAAAAGAAAAATCTAGCAAAGCTAGAATTTCCACTGTGTGATACCTTAAGCCTCTTGAATCAGAGGCAACTTGGTATATATGTAAATTACCCTTTAAGGGTATCAGGTTTTTCCTTTTTGTGTTTTTAAGGACACATTGGAAATTCTAGCTTTGCTAGATTTTTCTTTTTGTGCATTTAACCAACTGGTTTTCCTGTGTGACCTTTTTAAATGTTGTTTTAGTTTGTTAGTTGGGATATTTTGTAGACACCCTTAGGTGTATGGATATCAGCCGGGTATTACGACCCTCTGTTTCCAAAAGTCAAAAAATTCTCTTATGCTGTGCTGATGATGTCATAAGAAGACAGAAACATGCATGTCCACAGCTAGAGGGATTTGGCTTTATTGGCCTGAAATTGTCATTTAAAAAGACTTAAAAGTAAAAGAAAAAAGTCATGGACATTCAGAATTGCCATTTAGCTGAAACACCTGATATCCTTAAAGGGTAATTTACATATATCCCATGTTGCCTCTGATTCAAGAGGTTTAAGGTATCACACAGTGGAAATTCTAGTTTTGCTAGATTTTTCTTTTTGTGTTTTTAACCAATTGGTTTTCCTGTGTGACTTTTTTAAACATTGTTTTAAATTATTTTTTATAAGACCCACTGCTCCTACTACTATTGGAACGGTCTGGGTATCCTTCTTTCACATTGCACTCTTTTCTGTCTGCAAATCTATCTATTTTATGACTTTGTGTCTCTCTGTACATAAGATACTGTAGTTACTGGGTGTAGCAATTTCAATCATCAATGCTACTTTTGTCTTCTTTTCGTGGACAACTATATCTGGTTTTCTCACATCTATTTTTGAACTGTTGGTAATGGGTGATCCCATGTGATATAAACTTCATAATTTTCTATAATGCTTTGCGGCTCATGTTTCCAGTGTTTTTCAGCTACTTCTATATTATAATGTTTACACAATCCTGAATGCAACAGTCTTGCCACATTATTATACCTTTCAGTATACAACCCTTCTGCGATTAATATATCACAACCAGCAACAAGATGTGTGACTGATTCCAATTCTATTTTACAAAACCTACATTTGTCTGTTTCTTCCACATGTTCAATGGTCTTTGCAAACCAAAGTGTACAAATTCCACTATCTTGGGCTGCCAATATTAACCTTTCATCTTTTGGTTTAAATTCACCTCTCCTTAAATATTCCTACATTTGATCCTGATCAACATGAGGTTGTTCCAAGAGTTTTCTATACTTGTAACTATATTTATGCTTTTTCCACATGTCTTGCCTTCTCATCTAACTCTTCACCTTATATTCTTTTTTTGCTTTTGCCACATTCAGTTGCTGACTGATTTTTATCTACTTCTGGTTTGATTTCCATTCCCACTTGATGCCAATATGTTCCTGCTAAGCTAAGCAGGGAAAGCATCTTAGACTTATTCTCCTTATGTTCCAAAACTTTCACTATGTTTGGTTCTTGTGAGCTCAGCAGATATGTATGCAGTTCCATGAATGCAGATCTGTACATATAATCAAATTTGAAGAGGCTGATACCTCCTTTACAACAGGGAATATTTAGTCTTGTTATGCACTGATTTTTATAAATCATTTGATGAGCATGAAGCATCCTTCTTGTTTTCCTGTCCAACCTATCCAACACCTTTTGGGCCCAGTCAATCACTCCAAAACTGTGCGTTATTACAGGAAGAGCAAATTGGTTTATAGCTTGGACTTTGTTCCTAGATGTCAGTGCTGTTTTCAGTATTAATTTAAGTCTTCTAAAATATTCCTTAATAAGTTTTATTCACATTTGTTCATGTTTTATTGCTGATTCTTCATCAATTCCCAAATATTTATACACTCCCTCTTGTTCAAGTTCTTTTATACCACATTCCTGTCCCAAACTGATGTTTTCTTGGTGCTGCAGCTTTCCTGGTTTAAAGGTTACTTTTGCACATTTATCAAGACCAAATGACATTCTTATATCATCTGAAAACGTTTGACTGCTTGCAGGTGTGCTTTCAGTTCATCATCTGATGAAATATAGAGTTATCAATCATCTACAGAAAGAACATGAGTCTTTACACTTTGTTGTTTTGTGGGAGCCAAATTGTAGTCATGACCTAATCTGTTAGGTAGACAGCTTAATGTGTTAAGGGCAAGACAAAAGAGCAACAGTGACAGAGTCACACTGGAATATCTTGCTTTGAATTTTTATCCCTGGAATAATAATTTATCCTTTATCATGGCTTAACTGCATAGTGGTTTGCAACTGTTTCATGGTCACTGTAATATAACTGATCAGTGTAGGGTGCATCTTACATATTTTTAAGCACTCTTTTATCCATGAATGGTGAATATAGTCAAATGATTTTTGTAGTCTCTCTATGACATACTTAGATTCTTTCCCTTTTTACAGTTCTCCATTATAATTTTATTTAACAACAAATGATCCTTTGTTCAGTATGACTTTCTTTTATTATCCTTTTGTTCTATTGCCATAAACCAGTTTTTTTCTAAATGAAGTAGCAAAAGATGAATGAAATCCCAGTAACAAGGCTGAAGTAAAGTCCTTTAATAAAACCACAAAATAGCAAATATAAAACAGGTGAGTGCTTTTGCACAAAGTGCTTCTTCAGAAAAACACTTCACATATCAAAACCACATTATATACAATTTCAAAACAATTAATTAACCTATCAAATGAAGGCAATAATTATCTAGGCAAATCCCTGGACTTTAGCACAGGTTTTAAAGAAACCTTGTCATTGAGTCCAGGTTTCTTGTCAGCAAACAGCTTTAAAATCCAATGCAACTCTCTCTCCTCAGTAAAATTCCTGAGCCCCCCCACCCCCATGAGTCCTCAGATATAACCTCTACTGCTTTAAAACCAAAACTATGTATAAAGCCAGACAGAAATGCATGTTTTGCCAAAGCACTAGTGGAATCACCTTTCCTGATTGCATGTGTGTTCCCTGATCTTTTCATAGATCATCCTGTTGGTCTTTCCCAAATAAAAACTAGTACATTCTTTACAAGTAGCAAGATAAACCAAGTTCTTGGTTCTATATTTCGCAGTTACTATAAAAGAAAAACTCTGTTCAGAAACAGGATGTTTAAACTCATATGATGTGTCTATGTGACAGCAAAACTTACAACACCCACAGGGGCAGGTCCCCATAAGGGCCTGTCTAGTAACTATGGCCTTCCTATGGTCCTTGTAGCACAGACGTCGCTTTAAGGACTTTTTGTTTTTATAACTAAATGTGGGTCTCTCACCCACTAATTCTTTTATGAGATCATCTGAAGTCAGGATACCCCAGTTGGAAAAAATGACATCTTTAATATGACTAATGTCACTAGCATAGGACACAGTCAGAAGAGTCCATCTCCTACTAGACACAGCAGGTACTGCATCAAGTCTGTCTTCTGAAAAATATGGTACATCTCTGTCTCTCCTCAGTACCTTGACATCTCTAGTCATCCCCTCTACTTCTTTGTAGCTGTAACCCCTCTCCAAAAATCATTGGAGAGTATCTCAAGGTCACCCAAGAACCCTTCATCTGTGTTATTTAACCATTACATCCTCATGCCCTGGCCTCTCAAAATATTATTATACACATGCGGTAGATGCATGCTACTGCACTGCAATACTGCATTCTTCCTACATGGTTTTCTGTAAAGCCTAGTTACCAAGTTGCCCAACACATTTTTAACAATCTTCACATCTAGAAACGTCACCTCATCAACTGATGTAAAAGATGTGAACCATAGAAAAGATATAGTAGTGTTCACATACTCAAAGAACTCACCCAAGGCTGATGCGTCCCCACCCCAAATTAATATCACATCATCTACAAATCTCCTGTAGAACAAGACAAATTTTGCATGATGACTGTTAAATATAAATGGTTCTTCCCAGTGGGCCAAAACCATGTTGGTGTAGCTATTGGCACATGAAGTGCCCATAGCTACGCCTTTTTTCTGCAAAAAATACATATCCTGAAACATAAAAATATTGTTTTCAAGAATGACTTCTATAAAAAAACAAACCAGATCAACTTGTTTCAAATCATAACCACTGTGAACGATCAAATATTGTTTCACCATGTTTATACCCTCAACATTCGGTATACAGGTGAACAAAGACTCCACATTGAGTGTTACTAGAAAACAATCATTAATAATATTATTGTTCTGTTGTGCAAAAGTAAGCAAATTATGCAATAAATGTTTAGTGTCTTGAAATACAGTATTTGCTCTCAATAATACTGGACGTAGTTGCTTGTCAGAATAAATAGAAAATGGTTCAGACAACCATTTCCTACCAGACACTATAGGTCTGAATGGGGGTTAAAAGCATCCTTGTGAACCTTGGGGAGTCCTTGAAAAATGGGAATGACCGGATGTTCTACATTCACGTAATTGGACAACTCTTCAGTTATCAAAAAGTTTTGTAGACAATCACGTATAGTGAAATAGATCGCACATTGTATGTCCCAAATAAAGTGATGTTCTACTCTTTCATAAACTGTAACATCCTGTCACAGTAACATCAGAGAATTAACATAAAATTCACAATCTAGCACCACAATCCCTCCCCCCTTGTCAGCGCTTTTAATGACTATGCTATCATCATCTTGCAAACTCTTGAGTGCACATTTCTCTTCACTGCTTAAATTGTAGAAAACATGCCCTTCAATAGCGCCTGACATATTCAAAAACAACTTGGATACATCCTGTTCACATTTGTCTACAAACACATTCAAAACTGGGTCTAATATAAGCTGAAATACACTCAGTTTCTTGAATAGCATAATGGCACTACTTTCAATAGAATTTTCCTTAATGTAAAGTTGCAATGCAATATTCCTGGCAAAAAGTCGTAAATTAATAAATACATCTGATAACTCAGACTTTTCAGCCAGTATAAAGCTGAGGCCTCGCTGTAAGAGTCAACTCAGTTGAAGACAGTTGCATTTTAAAGCTGCTTGCTGACAAGAAACCTGGACTCAATGACAAGGTTTCTTTAAAACCTGTGCTAAAGTCCAAGGATTTGCCTAGATAATTATTGCCTTCATTTAATAGGTTAACTAATTGTTTTGAAATTGTATATAATGTGGTTTTGATATGTGAAGTGTTTGTCTGAAGAAGCACTTTGTGCGAAAGCGCACACCTGTTTTATATCTGATATTTTGTGGTTTTATTAAAGGACTTTACTTCAGCCTTGTTACTGGGATTTTGTTCATCTTTTGCTACTTTGTTCTTTTGTTTGTAAAGGTTTCCCAGTCAAGCTCGTTGGAGGTTTGTTTTTACTTTTTTCTTCTAAATGACTATAAACTCTGTCAGCATCATTTCCAGTCTATACTTTATACGTCGTTGGAAGGCAAGTCTATAATTTTTAGGGTAGATTGCTGGTTCACTGTTAATTAGGAGTATTGTTTTTCCTGCTGTTAACCAGGCTGGTGTCTGTTCAGGGTGCACATATAAAGAGTTCTTACTCATAGCTAAATCTTCATGTAAAGATGTTAATACTTTTAGACAGAAGTTAGCTATTGCATCTGGCCCTGGGGTTTTAATATTAGGAGCTTTTTTAACTTTGTTTCAGTCACTCTGGCCATTACTTCATCCCATTTCATATCCTGTACATTTGAACTTCTTAGTCTTTCATTTAGTTTTGTCTGTCCATTTAGCATCTTTGTTGTGTTCCACAGGATCTTCATAGATATTTCTCCAAAATGTAGTTATTTCTTCTTTTGGTAGGCTTTCAATTCCTTTAGCCCTGTTTTCCAATTCTCTATAAAACTTTTTGGGTCATCACTAAATTTCTTATTTTGTACTTTCCTTTATACTTATCTGCATATCTTCTATGTTTTTCTGCCTGTGCTGATATTTTCAGATTATTATTTGCAACAGTGCATGATAAATCCTGATCTGTTCTGATACTGTGTATTGCTTTTATCACGTCTATCTAAGTATTTTTCTTGATCTCTTCCCTCACAGTGACACATCTTGTCTTAATTGCTTTATAGTTTTCTTTATTCGATATTTGCATGATGATATTTGATTTCTCCCCTTCCTTTCTCTCACTACCCTGTGTTTCTGTAGTAAGACTGTATCTGTTATTAATTTAGTTGCACAGTAGTATATCCTATTTACTTCTGCTCTATTGCATGAATCTCTATGGACAGTCCTAGTTACTGTGTTCATTTGTTTTATCAGACAACTAACTTTTTGGGTTTTATTGACTTTCTGTATATGTATATATTTACAGCAAGGATGAATCCTTTCAGTCCCGTATCTACATAAAGGATACATTCAGTAATGGATACTTACATTTCAGTAGTGCACATTCGTACAGTACTAAAAGAGGTATTATTAAGGGGCAGTGTATCCGGGCTGCTCGTATGACATCTGAGAGGGAGTATATGGTTAAGGAGATGTCATACATTGGTAACTTATTTTTAGAAAAAGGCTATCCCCTAAAAATGGTTAAGGATATCACTTTATATGTCTCCAAGGAATGGGGACAAAAATATAAACCTTTATTGGGGGTTGGTAATGCCACTATTCATAATTGTAATGATAACAACAATGTCAATGATAGGCAGGGCTTGCACAATGAACATACAAAGGCATGTATAATAAAATACGGTAGACATACCAATGAAGTGAAAAATATAATTACTGCAAATTGGAACATTTTAACAAGTGACTTATCAATTAAAGACAAAGTAACTGTGAGACCTCACTTTGTCTATAAGACTGGTAATAATTTAAAAAGAATTATTGAAATCAAATCCAATTATCAGCATGAAAGGAAAGTATTGAGAAAGGGCACGAAAAAATGTGGCCAATGCAATTTTTGCAAATACATCTTGGACAAACCAAATATTGAACTAAAGAATAGTTTAAAAAGTAAGGTATGGTTTTGCAATGGCAATTGTTTAACCAAACATATAGTTTATTTGGGAGTTTGCCAAACATGCATGAGTTATTATGTGGGTAAGACCGATCGCTGTTTAAAGAATAGAATTTATGACCACACTTATTGTATGAGGAAATGTGACATTAACAACGCTCTGTCAAGACACTTAATTAATAACCCACAATGTAAGGTATTCAAATTTGCCATCTTGGAAGTGGTTATTCCTAACCCACGAGGTGGTAACATTAAAGCAGTAGTAGGTGAAAAGGAAATTAGATGGCAGATCCGGTTAGATGCAGCTACCCCCCCCCCCCCCTGGCCTTAATGAGGTTATACCAACAAAACCTCTTGTCAGGACTTAAGATAAATGTTTATATATATTTCACCGGATGTTGATACATACTTTTCCATTTTCATTATTTCAAAAAGAACATATATACATACATTCTCCTTTTAACTGTATGGTGTCGAAAGTTACAAGCTTTTTAAGAAGGCAATGTCTGATTATTCCAGAAAATACAGATTTTGTTCATTTAGCATATTATCTAGATGAAACTGTTTGGTATACACACACCAACAAGTAGGTAATTAGGGGATACACTAACAGTTTTAATCTGCAGTAGGTAATATTAGTGTCAAGCAGATATCATCAGTTAATATATATAAGATATTTCTGTCTTTGTAGTACATAATTTTTAAGCATTCATGTTGTAAATTCACCAAGTGTTTTTATGCAATAGTTATCATATATTTTATTGTTATTATTTTTTTGTAGTGTAAATATTTTTGTTATATGAGATTTGCAAAGTGTAAGGGTTTATGTATTGTACATAAAATGTTTCATAGAAATTTTATTGTAGCAAGGTTATGATTCTTAGATTTTAAAGTTGGCTTAATTGATTAATTAGCAACAAAAAGGCGGGTTTCTTTTGTATATAAAGTAATGAATTTTATCATTTGGTGTTCTGAAGAAGGCAGTATTACTCTGAAGAAAGCACTTAACCAATAAACTTGTTGTCTCCAGTCTAGTTTCCAGATTCCTGGTGTGTATTACGCTAATTCTTTTGGCGTTTCGCTTTGTGTAACCTTTTAAGACAAGTATGGGGTGGAAATCCTAGACTGTCACTGCTATACTACATGTGGCAGTCATCACACCTATCATTGTGTCCAATGGCACCCTTGCTATGTCACTACACAGGCATATCATACAAGTGTTGCAGCCACACAGGTTCCATGGTACACCAATACACAGTGTAGTTAACATGTCCTATGGAGTCCGTGTCAAGACAGTGCATGTGTAGTCTGTCACCTAAATGCTCCAGACAGGGAGGTGTTGGATCCCATGTTGTACCCCCTGTGTATCCATGAAAGGACTAATATGATTCTCAGCTGTCCTACACCTACAGCATCACTGTGGTATACATAGTACATGCTGGAGAGACAGTTATGTAACAAAGACAGTACACCCTACATGAAACATGCTCCTCCCCATGCATATGAAGCACACATCTGCTGTGACACACCTCATGTACAGGTCACGCAATGTGATGCAGAACACGACAATCATAATCAGTATTGGACAACTGTCTGTACTGCACACAGGATATTTGTAGATGGGTCATCTCCAGCACCACAGCTTCTAGATGTCTTGTTTCTAGAACCTCAGTGACACTTATCAAATGTATCAGACCTTTTCATAGATATGGGATGCATGAGTAAGCTGAATGATGCCATTGTCCTTGTTAGCCTTTTATACACATATGAACCTATGTTGCCATGCAGTTATAGTAATGTACCTTGCTGAAGACGTATATCTGCTGTGCTGACATGCCATCCTGTGTTGCTGTATTGCTGCTGTGTGCCCATAGGTTCTCCCGACAGACTCCTAAAACAGAAACAGAAACAGGTCTACGACACATCATTGTGTAAGTATAAAGCCATTACAACACCATACAACAAAAGGTAAACAACAGTATGTGGCATACTCATGAGAATTGCCAGAATACAGTATCTGTCAGTAACCACTACAAGTGGCATGGCAAAACAGCACTGCATTACACAAGTACATGTTGACTAATATAGTCACCCTGTGAATCAGACACATAGCTTAATTTCCCTGCATTTCCCGGCACAGGTATCATCACATGCATAATGTGTTGTGTGGGGGGTGCAAGAGGCCTAGGCTTACAAGTTGACAGCATGTCTGTGAGTCAGGAAGTGAAGCAGGTAAGATAGACCATGGAAAGGTGCCATGTGTGTTTCTAGGTCACCTGCATTTGAAAGTGATATGTGAGTGTGTGAGTGTACACAGTCAAGCTCAGTGTTAGCCCTACATGTGTGTATGTTGGATAGCTTTGGACCCTACATGGTAGAGCTGACAGTTCACCATCTTTGCCCTGAACACAGGAACTGGCTCTGCCTGGAGTTGCACTTGCAGCCACACAGGCTGCCAGGAGTTGCACTGGCATCTCCATGCCTAAGGTCAGAAACAGTGCTAGTACCTGATGATGACTGCTGCCTGCTGGGACCACCCAGGACCACAAGCTCATGGCCTACCATGTCTTGATGTGGACAGCACACCCCCCTCTGTAGTGCTGGATGTACTGCTACTATGGGAACGTCATTGTGCATGGCCACGTGGATTCTCAACAGATGTGGTTGCTGATTTACATCCGTAAGGCCTATGCTCAACTCCAACTAAATGTTCCAGCACAGACAATTTGTGGTCCAAAACAGACACTGTCTCAGCCCACCTTCTGTCAAATGTATCAGTGAACTGATCCAGGGTGTCACCAGTGTGATGGAAGCAGTCACGGATGTCAGACTGTGCTGCATTAATAACCCTAAGCATATGTCTGGAGTTCCATTCAGAATGTGCCTGTTCCTCTATGATGGCTCAAAGCATGCACCAAGTGACTCATGATGACACACCTGCAACAGGTGGTGGATGGACATCAGGCTTCCTACAAGTACCTCTATCAATATGTCTGTGTGGAACCTCACCAGATCACTGGCTATGGCCAGTGTCCACACTCACTGGAGCCATAGTTGCCACACTTTTCTTTTCAATGTCCACACCCTCTGACTGTCCAGTATTGGTGGCCTCCTGGGACTGAATATATGTGGGCATACTCACTGTGTGCAGTGACAATGAGGGCAGAAGAGGGATGCAAACCTCTGGACAGATTTTGCCCCTGAAACCCCCACATGTGCCTCTCTGTGGCCACCATCATCATCCGAGTCTGGGGAGACACAGACATCAGTTTGTGTAGGGGGAAGACACCAACTCCCCTGGTCACCTGTGGTAAGAAAGGGAAAAAACAGTACATTAACACTTGCACTATTATGCTCTGCAGTACTATGTTGTGATATATGTAAGGCTTTATACACTGTTGTCACTATGACAGACCTGTTGAAAACCAGACCTCATATAGTAGGACTTGAGGAAAGTACTCTTCCAACTAACAGCTGTAGCTACTTGTAAATAAACTGTCATTACACTGCAATCTCATCAGCAACAGCGAGGTACACTGTTGTCATTAGTGTAGACTCTGCACAGTTGTCACATAACACTCTGTAGTGTCCTGACAATGTTGTTACATATATCAGTGTGGTCACACCTGCAAGTCATAGGTATGAGTCTAACATGTGTACAGTCAGACAATATGTGTGCATTTGACAATCATGCCAACAGTACAGCAATGCAGACAGCAGACCTGGGATTACAGTCTAGGGATTACAATGCTGTAGGCATACATCAATAAAAAAACAGTTGTTACCAGGAGCAGAACCAGTAGCTTGTGTGACACCTGATGGACCTGTGAAAAATTGAGGTAGAGGTAATGTCATTGCCACTGTATATTCCACCACTACATGGTAATACAGCCATATATCTCACATTTACAGCAGTTAATATGTTAATTGTTATAGTTGTCAAACTCTGAGCATGACAGTCAAACTGGAGTTGAACCCCTCCAAAGCAGACAGACCTGACTCCCATGTAAGACTATGTATGCCCTGACACACTGAATGCTACAGTACTACAGTGCTGATCAATCTGAGCTTACCTACATGCTCCTCTGCTGTGGAAACTGTGGCAACCACATCCAGGATGTAGGGTGTGATGGATGCCTGTGAGTTGTCGTGTGTGTTTAGATTTGCCACAAAATCTTCTGTGGCTGAGATGTGGCTACATCTGACACCCTTCTGCATGCTGCATTGATCATGTCCATTGCACAGTGTTGAACTTGCTCATATGTCCTGTTCTGATGACCTGTGGCATTGACATCATGGTCAAGGTCAGCCCACAATGCCTCCCGCTGTTCCCTGTTATGCCTCCATCTGGACAGTAGGACATCATAATGCTGACAGAGCCCTATCAATATGAACTCATTCTCTGCATCCATGAAAGCTGCACAGCATCATGCATACATATTTCCTGAAAGACAACATGGAATCATGTCAGTATCACATACATGGAAGTACACTATGTAGAGCTATAGCAAGGATAGAATGCTTGAATACACATGTCGTATTCCACAGTGTGCAAAAATACTAAGCATGTAGATACAACTAGAATACTATCAATAGCCAGGTATTCTCATGTGTGCCATGACAGATACCACTGTATGATTATATGGCCGACACTGGAGTCTATTGTAGTGTGTCCTCAAGGGCCAACCCCCCCTCATAATATGTCAAAACAACTGTGCCAAACAAATAGCAGTGGGAGATTACAACCACTATAAGGGGGGGGGGGTACCATGAGCCCAGTATGCCACACTGACAATATACATTCCACCTTTGAGGTATTGCATATCTTCTGTATGTGTAACAAATCTGGAGATCATTGACATGTCATTATCACGGTTCTAAGAATGGCTTATTACTGTGATTCCTAATCCCTGTAAGTATATTCACACATCTGCATCCCGATGTAAACAAAATGGTTACATACCTGATGGAATGCAGTACCCCTCTGCTGATATGTGCTGACAGTTAATATTTTGCATACCAAGGGTCTGTGTGAGGAAAGTCTCATACAGACTGGATCCGCATAGCCAGCTGCTTGCCTTTTTAACATGCTTCTCATCAGCAAGTGACTGCTTCTTAACCAATCAGTGGTTCTAAAATGCTAATTGCAGCCAACACAGCTGATTTGCACTATCATCAGCCAATCACACAGTACAATATAAAAGGCCTTCATCTAGATTGGGCCCCTTTCTGATATCTTGTTGTGGAATCTAAGTCCTATGTGCCTCCACAAGATAGCAGCTTGACTCACATCCCAACCCATGGGACTGTCAGCACTGCTCCATAACTGCCCCAAGAGTACCTGGGCAAGATTGCTCCACCAGGTTGGCCAGCATGTCCTCAATCCAGTGCAGGCAGTGGTCAAACCCACAGTAGACTATCCTGTGCATCAAAACTGGCAGCTCAGCCTGGGTGACAACTCCCCCTCCACCACCACTTCCAGAGGGGGGCCGTCCCCATTATGTGGGATGGTACTACCTGATGCCAGAGGTAGTGCAGATGAAGCAGAGGAGGCACCTCCAGTGTGGGACCCGGTCCCATGGCCAGTGGAGGCAAGACAGGCGGATCAGCTGGAGCCAGCCTACCTTGATGTGCTGTAGTAAATGAGGTATAGCAATACATTAAGGTTAGTAATAACCAAACCACTGTTAGCATTAACAATCCAAATACATTTTAATGTATATTATGTGTAACACAACATTAAGTAACATAACAGTCAGTATGTTAACAGCATGCCAGTAAGAATTAAACCATAATGCCAAAAAAAGTTTGTTTAGCAAAACATATGTTAATATTGAATTGTAATAACATATAACAATAATAAATCACATTTTATCAAAATATAGTTAGTTTAACAAAATATGTTAATATTAATTCATAATAAATATCAATAATAAATAAAAGAAGTTAAGGGTTGGGGAGAGAGAGAAAATAATTCCATTACTGACAATGCAGATTATATCCCAGAAAACACTGATAATAAATACTCTGCAGGTGTGTAATGTCAGTTTTGAGTACAGTGACTACAATTCTCCTATAACTGATGTAACACGCACATACCTCTCAAGCTGTTAGTATGGGTCATTATGGGCCAAGCAATAGCAAATGCAGGTACACAACAACACAGAACAATTTCACATAATGTGGAGTTATAAAACTACCAAGGTGTTCTGTAAGCGGATTTGGTAATGCATTGGAATCCAGGTAATCATTTTGCTGGTACTTCTGTGATAGTTGGATTAAGCAGTTTTAATTACATTATGAGAAGTTGTGACACTTGAGAGGCATGTTTCTTTACAGTACATAAACTAGACAGCCTTCATGCCTTAGTTGGCAGGCATGGGAATAGAACCCATTAGCTGTGACTGCAGGGGACATCTGAAAATAATGTAACAATTGACTGCAGCAACTTAGTACAGGTATGCAAGGAATACAGCCATTCTGGAGACATTTAGACAGATATATTTAGGAATCAGCAAGGTTGCTTAACACTTTATTTGGTATTGCTGATAAGTGTCTGTAAAATCTAAACACAATATCTGCTCATAACATGGGCTACCTCAAACATATACCTTTTGTTCCTGGAGTAGAAGAAAATGAGAGCATTATGTAACTGATATTGGCCTGCAGAGAAACAGAACCATACTATGAGTTGAGCTATACATGTTAAAGGACATTCATTTTGCATTCTAGAACTATTGCAATGTTATACTTGACTGCAGTGACAGTAGAACACACATGTATGGAATACAGACATGCTACATATATTAAAACAAATTTATTTAGGAGATAACAATACTGCTTAACACTTTATTAGTATTGGTGGCAAATTGCTGTGAAATCCACACACAATATCTGCCCATAGACTGAGTTACATTACCCATATATCTTTATTACCCAGAGTAGGGGGAACAGAGGGCATTATGTGACTGACATTGGCCTGGTGACAGCCTTGGACTGTACTATAAATTGAGCACTACAGTTTGCAGGCCATTAGTTTTGAATTCTACAGTTATTACAGTGCTACACATGACTGCAGCAACATTACCATAGATAAGCAGTGCATATAGCTCTACTACAATAGTTATGACAACACAATCCTGCTGTACACCGGTTTGCTTAGTGTTATTGGTATTGTTTATTATTTATTTCAATACAGTTGTTATTGTTCATTCATTGCACTACAGCTCTAACTGCCCATTTATTGCACTACAGTTCTGCTTGCCCATTTATTGCACTACAGTTTTTATTGTGTAAACTTTATTGCAGTAAATGCTTTAGTTTTTCTTGCTTATTGCACTACAGTTAGCATAATAAATCTGTACTTACCACACTAAAGGTGTAACTTGGCTAGGCACCCAGCATGGGACTCAACATTGCGAGTCCTCTTAGCTGCAGCTGTTGGAAGAGAAGCATACCATTATGCATACGAGTTTTGCAGACATTTAGCTTGCATTTTGGTAAAACAGTGGACAACATAGTTATGTATTTGTTGGGCATGCCCAGCTCTTGCCTTTTGGATACAGGTGTCCAAGGTTCCCCTATTTCTCCTCTTCAGGTCATCATAATGGTGGTGACACTGCTCATCAGTGTGGGGGATATCAGTAGCAGTGGTACATTCCCTGGCCAACTGGCTCCAGGCCTCTCACATTCTGAGCACTGGACACTGCCCTACATCAGGCTGGGTTCATAATTCTTTGCCAGAAGTGCAACAAAGATGTTGGACTCCTGCCCACCCTATCTCTGCACCCAAAAGCATGCAGCCTCTCCAATGCCACCTGGCATATCTGCAGATAATCAGACTCCTAAGAATGGTGCAGAAATCCCATCTACTATGCCTAATACAGGCTGTATTCCCGCCTATGCACATAGTTGACCAACATTCAAAAAAGTGCCTCATCACTTAGCAGTGCGCAAACCAGCTAAGCAGAGCTGGGCAGCCTGAAAACTTGCACAACCGAAGTTTTCTCAAAGCTTAGCACCATGCAAACATTAGTAGCCATTAACATGTTTAAGCAGTGCTCAGCACAGCTCAGCAGTGCCATATTTCGCAAAGTTATTTTTAAAAATAAACATAAATAAATTAAATTACAGATATCTTATGACTGCTATGGATTTGAACACAGAACTTACTAAGCATCAGGCTATAACTCTACTCATTTAGCTACTTGGATAGTATGAACACTAGTATACCTTCACATATACTACTGGGCTACCTGGTAGCATTGCTGAGCACCACGCTGTGCAAGGCAAACATGCTTAAACAGATCCACAAATAAATAATTAATAAATGCATCCAGCTTCTATTTTCAGATGTCTGGCAGGTGTCAGCTATGCATGCATAGGCACTGCTATGCTATGCAGAGCTCTGTGCTGCTCCATGCAAACGACAAGTATAAAACAAATTATGTAATTTAGGTAATTAATTACATCCAGTTTCTATTTTTAGATATGTTGCGGTTGTCAGCTGTCTATATGTGAGCACAACTTAGCATTGCTGCACTCCATGCCATGCAAACATACAGAAAGGAAAAAAAATATAAAAATAAAATACTATACATTTACAACAATTCACAGCATTTCAACAGTAGTGGTGAGCATTACAGGAAGCCTCACCCTGTACATAACATCTGACCATGCACCCACAACTATGAGTAGCATCTACACTTCTCCTTACATGGATTCAATATCCCTGTTCCTATGCTGTCTCTCGGTAGCACGCCATGACGGTAAGCATGATACACTCTGTGTAGGCCTAACACGGTGCCTACATGGGTTTTATTAAATTCTGGGGATTATTTTATTGACTTTGTTATGGTTTTCTTTAGGTATTTTACCTTTCAACTATCCAGTTTCTTCACAGAATGTCTAGATTTTTACATCATAAAATTTGTCATTTTCTGATAAATCAGACAGGATTGAATGCATTAAATAATAACATACATTTAAGATTGACAAAATGCATAGCAACACAAAACCTTTTATTCTATCATTTTTCTAAGTTTATAAGAGCAATATTTAAACTTTGTCCCTATTTTGGGTACTTTGTCCCCCTATTATTTTCGGCAGTGTCCAGACTTCTTGTGCTAAGAGGGGAATGCTGTGTTATCTTTTATGTACCATAATATATGCTGGTTGTTGCTGCTGAGCCAGTGGTTGGGATGAGAAGCTTTGTTTTCTCATACTAACAGATAGTACTGGAGTTAGTGTGTAAAAAACAGTGGGGCTTGGGGGGGGTGGTAAAGGGAGGATTATCCTTGAAAAAGCACTGTTATCAGTGACTTGTTTTTAGTTTAGAGGGGTAGATTGATAGCATGGTTGATAAATTGTTCTTTGCTGGTTATAAATGATAATCAATCTTAATATAAATAATAATCAGTTTATGGTTTAAATCCATGCGCATGCATACACACTCATATAAAGACAGTAACAGAGCTTTAGATAGATAGATAGATAGATAGATAGATAGATAGATAGATAGATAGATATATAGATAGATAGATAGACAGGTACACAGATACATACATACATACATACATAGATGCATACCTATCTAGATAGATAAGTACATAAAATACATAGATACAGATAGCTACAAAGAACAGTTGTGTTAGTAAATTTACTGTAACATTAGATGATCAAATAGATCACTGTTGCAGTATCATATGCTAAGGTATATTGGGTCTGAAAGGAGAGATGATAAAATCAGCAAAAAGAGAGATCTATTGCTGAATCTGAATTCATCCTAAAGTCTTGGTGAGTACCTTCATGAAGTGGTCCCTGTTTTTCACAAAATCTTACCAAGATGACAATAATGTATAGACTATATTTTATATTGCATATATAATGGAAGGAAGTATGTAGGTGAAAAATAAAGAAGACAACTGGGTGCACAAGACCCAGGATAAAAAAGTGTCCAATCCTAGTAGGCACATCTGTGCCAGGACTGCAAAAGAATGACAGTGTAGAATCCTCAAGACATGAAACTATTCCTATAATGGGGCCAGGCCAGACCCAGGGGGGAGGATTGGCCCCCCTGCTGTAGAAGGAAGTAGCAGTCCACAAAAATCACAAAAAGTGATAGGCCAAAAAAGAGCCATACAGATGATAAAGTGTACTACTGAGGATAAGAAAGAAATTATGTATTGTTACTATTATGCAAGAAGCCCAGAATTTTCAGACAAAAGAGATACAAAATGAGTAAGAGAGAGAAATTAGATGAAAGAACCACAAGAAAAACTGTCAGAAGCTTCAAATAAAAATGCGTGTTCATTAATACAACAGATCCATGAAAGACACAATATAGACCAAGAAACCATGTGACATTTGGAAAAAGAAGCAAATGAGGAAGTGCGAAAACTTAAAGAACATAATTTTGTGATGTTTGAAGGGTATAAAAAAGAAATATGGATATGGGAACAAAAGAGAGCTCTGATATGGTGCAATATTTATGCAAAGGAGAAAGCCAAATTAATCAACACAAAAAAGTCTGCCCCAAAGATATTCAAAGTCAAATACAGGCAAAGGCATCCAGATATGGAAAATTTCACAATAAAAAATATCACAAAGAGAACATATAGAACAGAAGATTTGTCAGGTAGAAGTTAAAAAAAATAGAAGCTGAAGTTATGGAATATTTGTGAAATAAAGGATTCAATGCAGAAAGTCTAACACAGGTTATATCACAGCATGATGGAACAATAAGTCCCCAAAGTAAGGCGAAACAGGAGGAGCATGAGATGTCTGAAGAAAAAATATGGACATGGGAAAAAAAGAGATTTAATATGGTGTGATATTTATGCGAAAGAGAAAGCAAAACTAACCAATGCAAGAAGAACAGCACCACATATATTTGAAGAGAAATACAGGCAAAGACATCCAGACATGGAAAATGTTATAGTACAAAAAATGAGAAAATAAAGCGGAAATGTAGAGAAGAGGATTAGTAATGGAGAGGTTAAAGAAATAGAAACCGAGGTTATGGAGCACCTGCAATGTGAAGGGTTCAGTGGAGAAAATTTAACTCAGATAAAAACACAACAGGATAGAGCAATGGACACCCAAATTAAGGAGAAACCAGTAGAAAGGAAAGCGTCTAGTCAGTTGATATATGAAAACACTTTGGAGCCTACCATAAGAAACCAGTACAAATGTTCAGTCGGAGCTATACAGCAAGGAAAAAAATAGGAAAATGTGGCAACTCTGACTCAGTCAGTGTCGTGGAGTGATAGGCCAGTGACTTCTCATATGAAAGAGTAACAGATGACACAGTGTGAAACTGAAAAGAAGGTGGCACAGAAGGATACTCTGGAACATTCTATAGAATGCCAGCAGGAAATGGAGAACAAAGAAGGTGCCCCCAGTTTAGAAAAAATGATGTAAGAGAAGAGTTGCTTGATTTAATAGAGATGGATGGATATATTAAGATCAATGAAAGAAATAGACTGCAGAAGGTCAATACAACCCCAAAGTTTGAAGCTTGATAATACAAATGAGCACACTAATTAGGACTGTCCATACAGATTCATGCAATATAACAGAAGTAAATAGGATACATTACTGTGCAGCCAAATTAATAACAGATAAAGTCCTGCCACAAGTACCCAGGGTAGTAAAGGAAAGGACGGTGAGAAATCAAATGCCATCATGGAAGTATTGAATAGAGAAAACTATAAAGCAATTAAGACAGGAAAAGTCACTGTTAGAAGAGTATAGAAGAGGGAACAGATCAACAAAAATACTCAGAAAGTTAGCCATGATAAAAGCAATGCACAGTATTATAACAGATCAGGATTTTTCATGCACTATCACAAATAATAAACTAAAAATATCAGCACAGGCAGAAAAACTAAAAGATACACACATAAATATAAAGGAAAAGTACAAAACAAGCACTTTATTGATTACCCAAAAAAATTTTGCAAACAATTGGGAAACACAGTAAAAGGAGATGAAAAACCACCAAATAAAGAAGAAGTAGATACATCGTGTAGAAATATCTATGAAGATCCTGTTGAACATAACAAAGATGCTAAATAGACTGAAGAAGTAAAAGAAAGAATAAGATGTTCAAATGTACAGGATATGAAATGGGATTAAGTAACAGGCAGAGAGATTGACACAAAGTTATGAAAAGCCTGTAATTGGGAAACACCAGGCCTAGATGCAATACCTAACTTTTGGCTAAAATTATTAAAATATTTGCATGTATATTTAGCCATAAGTAAGAACTATTTATATGCATACCCTGACCAGACAACAGCTTTATTAACATCAGGAAAAGCAATGCTCCTTCTTAAGAGTGAATCCGCAAGCTACCCTAAAAACATTAGACCAATAACTTGCCTTCCAATGACATATAAACTATACATCACAATTGATGCGGACAGAGTTTGTAGTCATTTAGAAGAAAACTCAATTATGACAATAGAACAAAATTGTAAAAAAAAGAAAGTCATATGGAACAAAGGATCATTTGTTGTAAAATAAAGTCATAGTGGAGAACTGTAAAACAGAAAAGACTCTAAGTTTGGTGTGGATTGACTGCAAAAAAGCATTTGACAATATCCCACATTTATGGATAAAAGAGTGCTTAAAAATTTATAAGACACAACTTAAACTGATAAACTAAATCACAGTGACCATGAAACAGTGGCAAACCACTTTGCAATCAAGCCATGATAAAGGACAAATTATTATTCCAGGGATAAAAATTCAAAGGGGGATATTCCGGGGTGACTCTTTCACTGGTGCTCTTTTGTCTTGCCATTAACCTCTTAAGCTGTCTGGTTAACAGATTAGGTCATGGCTATAATTTGGCTCCCAAAAAACAATAAAAGACTTTTCATCTCATCTTTGTAGATCCTTTAAAACTGTTTAGCTCACCAGATGAGGAATTGAAAGCACAACTGCAAGTAGTCAAATCTTTTTCAGACGATGTACGAATGTAATTTGGTCTTGATAAATATGCAAAAGCAACATTTAAAACAGGAAAGCTGCAGCACCAAGAAAACATCAGTTTGGGAGAGGAACGTGATATAAAGTAACTTGACCAAGAGGAAATGTATAAATATTTGGGAACTGATGAAGGATAAACAATAGAACATGAATCATCTTAAAAATATTTTAGAAGACTTAAATTAATCCTGAAAACAGCATTGACATCTAGGAACAAAGTTCAAGCTATAAACCAATTTGCTCTTCCTGTCCTAATTTTCAGTTTTGGAGTGATTGACTGGCCCCAAAAGGTGCTGGATAGACTAGACAGGAAAACAAGAAGTATGCTTCATGCTCATCAAACGATTTATAAAAATCAGTGCATACCAATATTCTATATTCCATATTCTGAAGGAGGTATGGGCCTCCTTGAAATTGATTACATGTATAGATCCGCAATCATTTGACTGCATGCATATCTGTTGAACTCATAAGACCCACAAATAGCGAACATTTTGAAACATGAGGAGCAAAAATCTAAGATGACTTCCCTGCTTAGTCTGGCAGAAGCATATCAGCATCAAGCAGGAATGGAAATCAAACCAGAGGTAGATAAAAATTAGGCAGCAAGTGAGTGTGCCAAAAAGCAAGATAAAGGCTATAAGGTGAAGGATCAGATAAGAAGGAAGGCAAGAAATGTGGAAAATGCATAAATATAGTTGCAAGTATAAAAAACTCCTGGAACAACCTCGCGTTGATCAGGACTGAATGCAGGAATGGTTAAGGAGAGGTGAATTCAAACCAAAAGACGAAAGGTTAATATAAGTGGTCCAAGATAGCAGACTGCATACATGTTGGTTTACAAAGTCCATTGAACATGTGGGAGAAACAGACAAATGTAGGTTTTGTAAATCAGAATTGGAAACAGTTGTACACTTTATTGCTGGTTGTGATATACTAATGGCAGAAGGATTGTATACAGAAAGACATAATAATGTGGTAATACTGTTGCCCTGGGGATTGTGCAAACATAATAATATTGAAGTAGCTGAAAAACACTGGAAACATGAGCCATAAAGGATCATAGAAAATGATGATGTCTATATCACATGGGATCACCCATTACCAACAATTCAAAGGACAGATGTGAGAAAACCAGATATAGCGTTCCATGAAAAGAAGACAAAAGAAGCATTGATCATTGAAATTGCTACACCCAATGACTACAGTGTCTTGTGTACAGAGAGACACAAAGTTATAATATATTAGGATTTGCAGGCAGATATGAGCAATGTAGAAGAAAGATAACCAGACAGTTTCAGTAGTAGTAGGAGCAACAAGTCTTATAAAAAAGAATCTACGATTGTATTTAGATATGTTATCAGTACATGTAACGCCAGTCATTACTGGGCACACTGCAGATGCTGCAAAGAGTACTTCTGGCTAACATCAAGGATTGAAACAATACTAATTTCCTGAACTTTAATAATACTTTCACTTAAGGATGGGGTCCATTAATGTCATGGTATTAGAAACCCAAAAGACGTGGAGAAATTAAAAAAGGGAAAAGATATACCCTACCAAGGATTTTGCAATTGGCTAGCTTCCAAAGCTTTTGAACACCTTCCATCTGCCCTAATGACTGTATAGCTTGAGGTGGGCAGTTTAAAATCAGTGGTGAGCATGCCAAATTCTAAGATGCTTCTTGTCTTAGAACAAGGATACAAGAGCCTGGCTAGTCAAGGTAGGTGTCAAGAGATGAAAATAATCACAAAAGACCCATACCATGGTGGTTGTCGATGGCTGGATGAAAGAAACGGACTCTGTTGTCATTTGATCAGTTTAAGGAGTCACACTCCGGCTTTGCAAAACTAGTCTGCATTTGTAAGAAGTTACATGGATAACTTACTTGGGCACCTAATAGGCACAGAGTAGGTATAGTTGCTAGGGCTGTCTTTGGAAGAGAAATAAACCTACTGTTGTTTGCCTATTATTCTGGCTTTGCAGGGCTAGTGAGATCTGTATAATCAACACAGAATATTTTAATGTATGGCAACTGTTTGCTTGGAGCAAAGGCAAAATTCAGATCCCAAAATTTGGCCAGCAAAACCAAAGGAGGTGGAGTTTCAATACATATTAAAGACACACACACACACCTCCAGGCTGGTCAAACAGTATGATGCACAGGAGACACTCTAGGTGCAGTTAACCATTGACAGGACCCCTATTTGAATTATAGCTAGCTACAGTCCCCCAAAGTTAACTCAAGATGCCCAGGTCACCCATATGGACCTATTCAAATCTATCAATCTATCAAGATTCAACCCTGTGCCCTGATCCTGAGTAACTTTAATTACCCAACCATACTTTGGAAAAACTACTCATGCCAAAATACAAATGCCCAGAGATTCCTTGATTTTATCAATGCAAATGCCTTGGAACAGCTAGTCAATACCTCCCATAAGAGGTTATAATATCTTGGACTTGGTATTAACCAACATGACTAACCACTGCAGCACCCCTACTGTATCATCCTCCTTGGTAAGATCGGACGATAAAGTGGTCATTTTCGAAGTCACCATCTCCCCTGACCTCCTTCTTGCTAGGGTCAAATAAAAACCTTCTCCAAAGCTGATTGCAACCTCCTGAGGAATGGTTCATAGGTTCATAGATTAGTACTAAGCTAACTACCCTTGCGAGCCATTTTAAGCCTAGCCAATTATCCCTTGTGAGACTCAAACCCTGAACCTTGTGTTTGTAAGGCAAACACCTTAACCATTAGGCCACCCATGTGCAGAAACTGGCACCGATGTTCAATTCTACACCAAAGTACTATACAAACATTTATATAGATGCATGGAATCAGGAATAACTGACAGGGCAAAATCTTTCTTCCGCAAGGAAGAGTAAACCTGTCTGGTAGACATCTGCAATGAATAAACTATATAACAAAAGGAAAAAATTGCTGTCAAGGACCAAGAAGGAGCAGGTGCCCAATTGGAAGCTATCTCTCCTTAGCCTGAACAAGCAAACCATAGCACTAGTGAAATCCTCAAAAGCCATTTTCAAGTCCAAATTGGACACATCTGCTAGAGACAATTATAAGGCCTTCTTCACATATTTCCGCAGTCTCAAAGGAAGAACCCAGATCTGTTCAGAATTGGTGGTCAAGGACACCACATACACAAATGCTGTAGATATAGCCAATCTACTGGCTGACAGATTCAGTGAAAACTTCTCCCCTCTGTCCCCCCATCAATAAATCAGGACATCCCCAGTACCTGCCCCCCACCCATTATCTCTAGGGAACAGATCATCACTGCTCTCTCAAAGGCAAAAAATTCAGCCTCCATGGGACCCGATAACATCCCAGGCTACATTTTTTATTTTATTTTACATTTGTTGACCAGGCTAGTCTAGCTGGATACATGCCCATTTTCAGTAGAGGCCTGGGGAGAAGAGCTCCACTATCAAGTTATACAATTTAGCAAATATGCAAAGCTTATACATATAAAAACAAGTCAAACAAATTGAAAAAATCTGGGGAACCCCTTTACATCAGATTTTGCTACAATATGTGAGAGTGACACGCATAGTTAAGATACACAAAGGATAGTATTTGTTAACTCATTTGATATGCCCCCAAGTAAAAGGATAATCACAGATTGCAAAAATTATTATTATTATTATTATTTTATTATTATTATTAAGACAAGCTATCTTTATCAGTAAAAAAGTATAACTAGAGGAGAAGAAAGGTATAAAAGTAAAAAAAAAGTAAAAGTTATACTCCCATAATAGTGGTAGGGCAAGAGGCAAAAAAGTGTCAGTCAAGATTAGTACATGGGCATAGCCATTGGGAATTAAGGAAGGTTTTTAGTTGCTTCTTGAAAAGGTGTGTCGATACCAGTGATGCAAGTTCACTTGGAAGCTTGTTTCAATTAAAACCAACAGAGTTAGTAAACAGGTAGTCACCAGATTTATTGTGAGTTTTAAGGGAGGCAACTAGTAGCTTGTTAGCTGAGCATTTTTGTTCAGACCATTAATGGATAAAAAGGTTATTTGAAAAAAACTGTAAATTGTACAATACACGGTCCGGAATCCCAGCATAATACAGTTATTTTCATTACAGATATTATACTGTAGCCTTGGTCAGATTGGGTATGTTTATAGTATTCAGGATAAAAAAGCTGAAAAGCAAAGTCGGAAGTTTTTCTTTTAATCATGATTTATGTTCAGGCCATGACTGGATATATAAAAACTGCAAAATGCATCTCAGAAGCATTAAGATCTGTGGCTTAATGTGTTTGTTTCTTCCATACCTATCAAAGTGTTGTCTTGCTTACTCAGAAAATATGTTGAATGAATGAATGAATAAATGCTGGGAAAAAACTGAGGAGTAAGCAACATTTTGAGAAAAGGAATAAAAATGTATTCCCGATGGTGTGGTTCAGCCAGGATGTGTGTGGGGGTGGAGGTTGGTCCACCAGGAGATGTATGAGGGGAATTGGGCAGTGTGGGGGGTGCTGTGGAGTCCCTTCAACTTGGGTGCCAGTTCACCTAAGGCTGGGCCTAGCAGTAGCCTAAGCTATATGAAATTATACCAGGTCTTAGAATTAAAGGAGAGAGGAGGAAGGAGGATCAGAATCCAGAAGCCCCTGGAGAATAGTCCTAGCAAAACTTGCTCTGGACCTATGGAAAGAATTTGGTTCATAGAGCTTGGGAAAGATGTGCACAGATGACCAAGCTCCTACTCTAGTATATTTCTAGAGTCCACCCCTTTCCAAAAAAAAAAAAAACAAAGAAGTGGCAAAAGCCCTGGCAGAGTGGGCACTAACCTTGCCTGGCAGTGTCTTATTATGATGAGAATAACAAAATTAATAGAATGAGAGAATCATTTAGAAACTGTCTGTTCTGATACTGATTCTCCCTTTTCTTACCTTCATATGAAATAAGCAGTTGATTAGTATTCCTGATGTTTTTGTCCTGTCAATGTAGTATCCGAGCTGGTGGTGAACATTCAAAATGTGTAGAATTTGCACCCCACACTTCTTTGGTTCAGGAAATAAAAAGGTGGGGGGGGGTGAATAGCCTGGCTCAAAGTAAACTCTGAACCACTTTTGGCATAAAGAAGAGATTTGCTGTCAAAGTTACCATGTCTTTGTGAAAGATGAGATAAGGTTGAATCACAGTAAGAGGTTGAAGCTTGGATGCTCTTCTAGCAGAAGTCAGCCCAATGAGTGAAACTGTTTTCAAGATAAGAACTTCAAATCAACGTCATGAGCAGTGCAAAAAGAAAAAAACTGTAATTTTCTTCAGTAGCAAATTAAGGTCCTAAGTAAATGCCACCTGTGTTCTAGGTGGTGCGGTATGCAAAGGTCCTTTCAAAAACTGTTTAACTAGATGCAGGGTGGAAAGGAGATGATCCATGGGCAGACAAGCAGAGATGGCCGATATATGTATCTTGACAGAGGAGCAAGCAATGTCAGAGAATAATGACTCACACAAATACTGTAGAAACAAATAAAACCAAAAAGAAGACTCAACTGACAAAGATACCAATAACCAAAATAGAACAAAATTATCGGTCCAGGAAGACCTCAACCACTCGATTTATTAACGCCAGTAAATACAAGTACAACATTTTCGTCTGGAACACCTTGACTTCCTCAGATACTCAGAGGTTGAACCAAAACCAGCTTAAATACAATCACTCACATCAATTAAATAATTAAGTAATTGAAAATTTAAAAACATATGAACAAACTAGAATGTACATATATACAAGTAGGAATACACTGAAATCTCATAAATACTAGTTTAAAACTCACAAATAATAAAATTATATAAGAATACGTAAATATGACAGAGTATTATTTTATAACCTAGTAAATAATACCATAAACTGATATAAACTGTATAAAACAGAATAAAATAGAATACAAATTACAAACAAGGGGGAAATTTTATAATAAAAATTTTATAATAAAAATGTCTATAATTTACCTGCCTTAAATTTAAGATATGGTGCTATAGAGATAGCATCATTCAAGCCAGGACTCCTGTTGGCTTGAAGCAAAATTTGCCAATAAGTTTCCCTATGTGCTAACTGTATCTGCTAGGGGCCACCCCTGTTGTCCCGGGTCCAGGCTTCAATCACAAAAAACACAAAAGTTGCCCCACTGCAAACCAAGAAATGTCTATAAAGGGCATTATTATTATTCTGTTTTTCTATTTCATAATGATGTTCATATATTCTTTTTTTAAGGGGTCTCTCGGTTTTGCCAACATAAAATGCTTGGCAAGATTGACAAACAACCAGATAAACGACCCCTGAGGTGTTACAATTGGAATATGCAGTAGCCTTAATCCATTTATTTCTAGAGGGAAGGAATATTGTATCAGTGTGTGAAATATATTTACACTGAGAACAAGTGCCACACCTATATGTACCCTTACGGAAACTGGAGTACATATTAGTCCTGGGCTCATATTGAAGTAAATTCTTGATATTGTTGCCCTTTCTGAACAGTGTTTTAATTGTTTTCCCTTGTAAATTATTTAAATCAGTAAAATCCTGGAAGGATTCCCATTCACGTTCAACAATATTCCTAATAAGGCCAGCATTTACACTATATTTCATAGTAAAAGCTTTATTAAACCCAGAAGAAGGTTGCTCAAGTTCACCATGGGGGTTGAATGTCTCCACCTGGCCAGTGCCCAGAATAGGTCAAAATTTAGTCGGCCTGCCTTCCTGTACTTCATGTTTTACACTAGATATAAAATCATCAGGGTAACCCCTTTCTTGAAACATATTAGTGAGTTTATCACATTCGATTTGAAACTGTATATCTTCCGAGGTCATACGTGATACCCAGACAAATTGACCCTTGACAATACTCCTTTTCTGATACCTAGGGTATGAACTCAAAAACTGAATATAACTATTGGAAAATGTAGGTTTTCTATAAATAAAAGATTGAAAACCAGTATCACCCTCGCTCAGTGTTACATCCAGGTAATTGACCCTTTCTGGATGTATTTGGTGGGTAAAAGTAAAAAATTCAGTAGTAGAATTGAGATAATCGATAAATTCCTCAATCATACTAATAGGACCTGTCCAAAAAATACAGATACCATCCAGAAACCTGGAATAAGATACCCAATTACTACTGAATCTGCTGTTAATAACAAATTTCTTCTCCCATACAGATAAAACAATGTCAGCATAGGTTGGGGCACAATTGGCACCCGTAGCCACACCTGTAATTTGTTTGAATTATTCCCCCGAGAAGAAGATAAAATTATTATACAACACCAATTTAACCAATTCCAAAATAAGAAAAATATCATTGTGCCTAGCCTTAGGACATTCTCTAAAGGCTTCCTCCATCCATAGTAATCCAATGTCGTGGGGTATAATGGAAAAAAGATCAACCACATCGATAGTAAGAAATGTTAAATTTGGTACATTGAATACAGGTTGAAGTTTACGTAGGAACTCCCAGGAATCCTTGAGCAGATGTTGTTCCCTTCCCCACAGATTTTTCAATTTCCAATCCTAATATTTGGATAGGGGATGGGTCTTAGAACCCTGCACTGAAACAATGGGCCTTAATGGCGGGTTCCTTAGATCTTTGTGAATCTTTGGTATTCCAAAAATTGTAGGTACCCTAGGGTTCACATTCTCTAAATAACAGTAAGTGTTGAAATCTATAACTTCCTGATCAAATAAATCTTTGATGGCCAAATCAATTTTCTTATATGAAATATTGATTTCGCTGACAGAAGCAGGTGAATATCTAGTTACATCATGTAAAATGATGTGCATCTTACTTTCATACAGCATCTTATCCATGAGCACTGTACCTCCTCCCTTATCTGGTTCCATAACCCTGACATTTGGATTATGACCAAGTTCAGAAAGCAATTCAAATTCAGCCTTGGTTAGATTAGGAGAAAACTTATAATTAGACATTGCTTGTCGAATTTGTCTTTCAATTCTGTACTCCAAATTCCTAAGTTGGGGGTGTATAGGGGGGTTAAATGTACTGGACCTTTTAGGGGTGATATCCTGACAGTGTGCAGAAGTACCGAAAATATTTTCCAGATTAAGCTTTCTGATAAATAATTTAAGGTCTAAATTATCCTTGACAATATTGCTACTTCTTGTCGGTACATATTTAAAACCCTTGGTAAACAAATCAAAAAATGTATTGGTGAACAAAAGATCACTGTAATTGTATATATGATACCCAGCTTTAGTATATATGCTGTATTCCTCCCCTGGAATTGGGGTAACAGTAGCAGATGTTTCATTTGCCAAGCCTAATTCCTGTTCTGCCTCCTGTCCCAATAATGCCGCCCACCTCCCCTGTGGGGATGATGATCCGTGGAAAAAGAATGGGGGCTTGGTTTGCAGTGGGGCAACTTTTGTGTTTTTTGTGATTGAAGCCTGGACCCGGGACAACAGGGGTGGCCCCTGGGAGATACAGTTAGCACATAGGGAAACTTATTGGCAAATTTTGCTTCAAGCCAACAAGAGTCCTGGCTTGAATGATGCTATCTCTATAGCACTATATCTTAAATTAAAGACAGGGAAATTATAGCCATTTTTATTATAACATTTTTATTTTAAAATTTCCCCCTTGTTTGTAATTTGTATTCTATTTTATTCTGTTTTATACAGTTTATATCAGTTTATGGTATTATTTACTAGGTTATAAAATAATACTCTGTCATATTTACGTATTCTTACATAATTTTATTATTTGTGAGTTTTAAACTAGTATTTGTGAGATTTCAGTGTATTCCTACTCGGAAGTTTATACATACACGTATATATGTACATTCTAGTTTGTTCATATGTTTTTAAATTTTCAATTACTTAATTATTTAATTGATGTGAATGATTGTATTTAAGCTGGTTTTGGTTCAACCTCTGAGTATCTGAGGAAGTCAAGGTGTTCCAGACGAAAATGTTGTACTGTAGAAACAGAGTTATCTGGTCCTTAAAGGATCCTATTTCTTACTTTGGCACCAACTAGAAAAATCTTTTCCACATAACCAATATGATTCTCTAGTAACAGGTTTCCTAGTCTCCTTTAATACCTGCTGCACTTACAGATGCATAAAAGGTAGTACAGTTCTATCGTCCAAGCACTGATTTAAAGAAATTGAAGATTGGGGAATATCAAACAACCCATGCTGTGTGTGTAAGTCCATCTTGTGAGGAAACTTGTAGTAATTGTTTTGGCCATTTTGAAAAGAAGGGAGAACCACTGCTTTCTAAGCCAAAAGGGAGTCATCAGTAATGTCTTTGGACTGTCCATCTGAATCTTTAGAACACTACAGCAAAGTCCAAGGCATTTTCTTCTGGTAATCTTGCTTTCATAATAGTCACAAGTCTCATTAGTGTAGCTTTTCCCATTATGCACTGTACTAGTGGCTAGACAGTTTTATTAGTAACCATAGTTTCATTCCTCTCATAATGCTGACAGTCGTATAGTAGTCAGTTACTGAGTGTTAAATAGGGTTTGCAACCATACCTCTCAACTGTACACATTTTTGCAGAATGTCCAGATTTTTTGCCTCTTATTTTTGGTCTGTTTCTCATGAAATTGTGGTTTTCTGGCAAATCATTGGCAAACTTTTGAGGAATGAAGTCAGAATTTGAGATTCAGTCTTTTTTACCTTTCAGAAAATTCATAGTAATGCAAAACCTGCTTATTCTATCAACTGTCTAAGATTGTAAGAGCAATATTTAAAAACTGTCCCTATTTCTGAGCCTTTTTCTCCCCATTGTTTATGGCTTTGTGTAGATTTCTTGCTCTAAGAAGTTGAGAGGTATGTTTGCAACCCAAAAACTGATCGGATTAACCCCTTGGTTTGTATATCATTTAAATAACTGTCTCAGAAGACCAGGTTTCATCTGAAGACTGATATAGAGGTATTATGTTTTCTTTTATTTCTCTTCCTGACATTGATTTTATGAATCATTGTTAATGCCTACAATTACAAGAAACAACTGTGGAATAGTCAGCCTCAGACTATGAAAACAAACACTAGTAAGAATAAAAAAAAAAAAGTATATAGCAGACTCTGTGGTGTCAGGTTACTTCTGACCACTACGACTTGTGATAGAATGTCATGAGTTCCTCAGCATAGCAGAGAAAGGCTTGCTGTAGTCAGAGATAGCAGCAAAATCCCAGAGAATGAAACACAGGGTGTGTATGGCCCCCTATTGAAATGAAGGCACTCAGCAGCTGAAAAAAAAAAGACTTAAAACATTGGAGAAGAGCGAATTTTGAAAATCACTCTTCTCCTTAAAATTTCTATTTGCAGGGTGGGCAAGCCCCTTTGCACATGAGGGGGAAGTCCCCCCTCAACTTATATATACCATCTTCGAGATTGCCATACCTCTGAGAAGTGGCATTTTGGACTTGGTATATGTAGGTCTGATCTTTCAGCCATTCAGTCTCCATATTTCTGGAGTCACTGTAGTTATCGGTGTGTATACTAAGTTGTGGGAGGTAGAGGTGGCCTGAAAATGATTCACTTGGCTGAAAGTGGAAAAACAATAACAGATGCAGTTTGTGTCATAAATGTAATACAGGGATATCACAATTTCAGATTCACATACAAAACAGGGGGACAAAAGCTAAAATGTCTTGACTGGATAGGAGAAGGATTTTGAGGAGAAATATATTAATGAAAGCTGAGCAAACTGTATTTTTTCCATGTTTTCCCGAAACACACATTGGTTTCATTTAGGCATTCTGATTTCTTCCTACCGGCCAAAACGTGATGCTTACTGGCTACACTAAATTATCCATGCGTACTGTTGCACTTATGACCTGGCATTTTGCTGGAATACATTTGCATATATTAATTCATTTACCCAATGTAGCAAATAATTAAATGAATAAAACTATATTTAAATGGGGCAATGTCTGAGAAGCTGTCTCTAAGCAGAGGCTTGATAATATTATTATTACTACTATTGCTCAGCATTATGAGGAAGTCTAACAGTTTTATGTGGCTTTATGGAAATACACTGACAGCAAAAAGGTATGAGAACCAACTGGGTAAGTAATTCCAACCACTTAAAGCAAGAGCAGGTGATGACTGGAAGCCCATGAAGGACAAAACATTAATATGAGATGAGAACGAATCTCGGCTGGAGCGCCTTCTGTGTGGAATCTGCATGTCCTCCCCATGGTCGAGTGACATATAAAGACATGCAGGTAGGTGCGTGCGTGAATGGATGTGCCTTCTTTCAAGGTTGGGTGTCGGGCGGGCAACTTAACACCATAAAAATCCACTGCCAATCATTAGCAGACCGGCGTTCCGCTGTGGCGATCCCTAACTGGGAAAAGCCAAAAGAAAGACATGCTCATTACCGTTTCCTAGTCTTACTATAACCTTAAAGTGCAGCCATACTGTCTTATTTGTCTAGTACTTCCAGGCATCCAAGGACATTGGGTATGGCAGTTGAGAGCTGGGGACTGTGATGAGTCAAAAGATTTTACCAGGTTTCATGTTTCAAATAAGTTTACTTCAGAGTGGTATGGCCTGCTTGGTGTTGTCTGCGGCACCTTTCAATGATGAGGGATGTATAGAATAATTAACATAAAAAGTACTTTTATTTATTTACTTAAAGTTTGTTAACAGTGGAAGACCTTGGTTGGTGGTTGGCATAATGGTTAAGGTGTTTACTTCACAATCAAGAGGAATATTGAGGAAATGAGTGCATTCAGACAGCAGTCGCAGGGCCTACTCGACAAAGCAGGACAGCATGAACTGGTGCTGTTAATCTGTGACTTGAAGGCACATATTGGGACAGACAGAACAGCATATGAGGACTGCCTGAGTTCACATGGGTGGGACAACATAAATAAAGAAGGAAAGGACATTCTAGACTTCTTTCTGGCAGTAGCTTGATAGTGACCAACACATGGTTCAGAAAGACACAAGTTCATATACAAAAGTGGCCAACATGCAACTCAGGTAGACTTCCTCCTATTAAGGAAAGGGCATTGAGGTAGAATCAGTGATTGCAAAGTCGTCCCCAGTGAAAAAGTTAGCCCACAGCATAAACCATTGATTGCAAAAATAAGCTACAGACAGGGGTCAGAAAAGGATCTAAGGTCAACAGAGGCCAGGCTGAAGACATGGATGTTGACTGGAAAGAAAATACAATAGTTCAAGGAATTATTCAGGGTTCTACCACCCCAAGAATAGGAGGAGATAAGTGGAGTTGAAGAAGAAAGGCAGTGGCTCAAAACAACATGTGTGAGGACTGCAGAACAGATTTGTGGCCAAGCCAGGTATGGAAACTCGGTACATAGGGAGAGCTGGTGCTGGAATGCAGAAGTCCAGGATGTCATCAAAAGAAAGAAGGAGTGCAGGAAAAATTGGGAAACAGAAAAGATGTACCAGGCTAGGAAGGGATACTGGTTGCTAACAAAGAGATTAGGAAAGGAGTTGCAGTAGCAAAGCACAGGGCATCAGATACACTCTACCAGCTTCTGGAAAGTGGCTCAGTAGGTGACAAAAAGAAATTCCATCAGTTTGCAAGTCAAAGACAGAAACATAAAGAAGATAGTCAGATGCTCCATGTAAAGGATACCAGCAACAACCTGCTCACCAGTCCACAGGGGATCCAAGACAGATGGAAGGAGTACTTGCAGCAGCTTCTGAATGAAGAAAACTCCACCGAAGCTGTACTGCCACAGACACAGCCTACAATGAGAGGAGAAGAGGAGTGCACCATAGAAGAAGTAAGAACAGCACTAAGGAAAATGAAGTCAGGGAGAGCAGCAGGCTCAGTTGAGGTCACAACAGATATGATAAAGATGCTAAGTGATATAGGGATGTCTCCTTAGGGTATTCATAGCAGTGTGAAGAGAAAGACATATTCCAGATGACTTGAGAATAAGCATACTCATGCCAGAGTACAGTGTACAAGAACAAAGGGACATCCACAACTGTGGGCAGTACAGAGGAATCAAACTCCTGTCACAATGCATGAAAAGTTCTGGACAGGGTAACTGATAAACAAATTCGCAGAGTAATGGAAAGTAAGATGGGAAATGAGCAGTTCAAGTTCCAATCAGGATGCAGCAAAACTGACCCAATGTTTGCAGTGAGCAGATAGTTTAGAAAAAGATAGATATGAGGAAGGGTCCAACTGAGCATTCCTAGACTTGGAGAAAGCATATAACAAGATTCAAACTAAGTAAGCTGATTTGGGCAGGCCTGTGGTGGTTTGATGTCCCAGAAACATTGGTAGAATTAGTGCAGACTATGTATAAGGACACAATAACTCAAGTATGAATACTATTTGGTCATACAGAGGGGTTCCTAGTGGGAGTGGGTGTGCATCAGGGTTCAATTCTGAGCCCACTGCTGTTCATACTGGTGATGGATTACCTTAGCAAACAGGTCACAGAAGACAGATCAATAAAGTTGCTGTATGCAGATAATGTGGCATTATAAGCAGACTATGAGCAAGACCTTCAGCAAAGGATACAGAACTGGAATACAAAACTGAAGGTACATGGGATGAATCTGAGTGCAGATAAGACAGTGGTAGTGGCAGCAAACTGGGGAAATAAGAAGCTGAGAAATGAGATAGAAGGGAAGATAGTAGAACCAGTTAACAGCTTCAAGTATCTGGGAAGGGTGGGTCTGAATGAAGAGGTCAAAGCTAGAATCAGAGGGGCTGCATCCAACTGGCATATAGTGTCAGGTGTAGTGTATTATGGAACAATGCGAAAGAAGTTGACAAGTAAGGTGAACAAAACATTGGCATAACCAGTACTACTGCACAGTATAGAAACCTGGGCAGTAGAGACAGAGCATTCGAGGAAATTAGAGGTGACGAAAATGAAGTGCCTGAGACAGGTGGTAGGATGCACACTGTGGGACAGATGAAGAAATGAAGACGTAAGTGCAGAAGCCAAAGTAGCTCCAATAGCAGAAAAGATCAAAGAGAACAGATTACGGTGGTTTGGGCAAATGTGCAGAAAAGCAGAAGACAATCTGCTGAAGAAGACTTAGGACAGAGAGGAAGAAGGTAAGAGGAAATGAGGACATCCAGCAAAGAGGTGGATGGATTGTGTGAGAGAAAATCTGTGCCAGTCACGCAGGAGTGCCGGAGAAGACAAGAGTGTGGCATTTAATCACAAGCCAGATGATAACAGATAACACAACATACTTACACAATGCAGAAAATGGGAAAAGGGAGCTGATACTGATACAAGAATGCAGTCAGTAAAACAGGCAAGAAGAATACCTGTGCACTGTCATAACATCATATTGAATATTTCTTTGGAGAAATTGATGGGGATGGGATATGAAGAAGAGTCAGGCTTGAGACAAATTAAGGGTAGAAGGTGTGCACCTACTGCCTTCCTGGGTCAAGGAGATTCAGGCAGAACCATAGTAGTTTGGGGACATGTTTACTGGTAAGCCAAGATACACTGACCTGATAAAACACCATGTAGACCGAGTGCATCAGAGACTCATAAAGAGGCCCGTTACAGTGTGCCTGAGTGAATTAAACAGACCTTGAGAGAGGAATTGCAGCATATGTTGGCTCTGATGGTCAGACAGAAGTCCAATAATTTATTTCTGTTTTAACATGTCTTATGACATTGGAAGCAAAACTCTCACATGCACACAAAAAATGCAAACCAGGTTGTCCGTTTTATACCCAAAATACTCACTACTAGCACTAAGGACCAACACCTAGACCCACATATGCGGAGGTACTCACATATAATCTACCCAAATCACCAATGCCTCCTAAAATAACCTCTCAGTGGCCCTACACACACTCAAAAAAGACATTGTTTCACATAACATATAACTCTACAAATCATAGTAGCCCTGCTTCCAAGCCCATAAGGCAATACACCACACAACCATTCTATTTACTATGGATTCCATTGTAAGACATAGTGATGTCCCCCTTAACAGGCTAAACAAGGAGATTACAGTGAGCTGTCTGTCTGGAGCCAGGAACCACCAGATCACACATGCATTTAGGTCTTTAAACCACAAGAGATAGTATGACACAGTCATAGTCCATGTGGGCATAAACAACCTAAGATGTATCTCAATGGACTATCTGAAGAGAACATGTTATGTGTCCCACATTGGTATGAATCTGGCCTTGAGTAGCATCCTACCCTCACCAATCATGATGCCACAGTAACAGCAAAAAATGATTGACTTCAACAATTGGCTTCGTTTCTGTAGTCATAACAAGGGGATCCAATATCTGTCATCCTCGGGAGACATGATTGAATAGCCACGATGCTTTGCCAGAGATGGTTTGCACTTCCAGACACTGGAAAAAACTCGATCTCTCCCCATAGTGCCTTTTTTTAGGCCATGCCAAATTGTTAAACCCTCTTTCATAATAAAAATCACTCACAACCACCTAAAGATACTATTGCTCACCGCTAGGAGTTTAAATAAAAAATTGTACTCCCTTGAAGCACTCCTTACCCTGGAGAATGTAGTCATATGTGCAGCCACAGAAACATGGTTTAGAACCATTGAGAGTACCCCAGCTATCATAGTCTTCAATGGCTTTTATACATTTCAATCTACTCATTTCAGGATAAAATGAAGGGAGGAGGTGTCTCTGTGTTCATAAAGGACAAGTATATCACTAGACTAGTCCAATAACATGACTCACTTGAGCTGCTCCATGCCCAACTAACCATAGGTGTGACACCCTATCATTTCCTTGTTGCTACAGATCCCCTAACATGAGTCTGTAAAACTATTCCTCTTACCTAAACCTACTGGAATGGAATCTTTTTGAGCCTAAAACCACAGTTATAAGAAACTTCAAATACACCTCCATAAATTTGGAGACTTATACGACCCATAATTCACTTGCTCAGAGGTTTTTGGACTCCATTAATGCAAACATCTGGAGCAAACACTGTGATATCCAAATTAAGGGGAAACCATTGAACAGGAAGCAATTGGTCAGGTTCCATATGAAGATAATTTGGAGCCTTCCACAAAAAAAAAATACAAATGTTCACTTGAAGCTAGACAGCAAGAGAAGGAACAGAAAACTGTAGAAACTTTGATGCAGTCAATGTTGAGGAGCGATAGCCCAGTGAGTTCCCATAAGATAGAACAACGGATGAAACAGGATGAAATTGAAGAGAATGTGTCACAGGAAGATGCTATAGAACCTTCTATAGAATGCCAACAGGAATTGGAAAACAACAGATGTGGCCTCAGTTTGGAAGAAAATGAGCTAAGAGAAGAGTTGCTTGATTTAATAGTGATAGAAAGACATATTAAGATCAATGAGAGAAATAGACTGCAGAAGGTCAATAAAACCCAAAAAGTCAGAAGTCCAATAAAACAAATGAACACAGCAATTAGGACTATTCATAGAGATCCATGTGATATAACAGAAGAAACAGGATATATTACTGTGCAGCTAAATTAATAACTGATAAAGTTCTACCACAACCAACACAGGGCAGCGAGGGAAAGGAAGGGGGAAATCAAATGCAATAATGGAAATATCGAATAGAGAATACTATAAAGCAATTAAGACAAGAAGTGTCACTTTTAGAAGACTACAAAAATACTAAGAAAGATAGATGTCATAAAAGCAATGCGCAGTATTAGAACAGACCAGGATATATCATCCACTATCACAAATAACAAACTAAATATTTCAGCACAGGTGGAAAAACGTAGAAGATACGAAGATAAATATAAAGGAAAAGTACAAAATAAGCAATTTATGGATGACCCAAAAAGGTTTTACAGAGAAGTGGGAAATAAAGTAAAAGGAATTGAAAGAGCCTCCAAAAAAGAAGAAATAAATATATTTTGGAGCAGTATCTATGAAGATCCTGTGGAACATAACAAAGATGCTAAATGGATGGAAGAAGTAAAAGAAAGAATAAGAAGTTTAAAGGTAAAGGATATGAAATGGAATGAAGTAACAGCCAGAGAGATTGAAATAAAGTTAAGAAAAGCCTCTAATTGGAAAAATCCGGGCCCAGATGCAGTACCTAACTTCTGGTTAAAAGTATTAAGATCTTTGCACGAAGATTTAGCCATAAGTAAGAACTATTTATATGCACACCCAGAACAGACACCAACCTGACTAACAACAGGAAAAACAATGCTCCTACTTAAGAGTGAACCTGCAAGCTACCCTATAAATTATAGACCAATAACTTGCCTTCTGATGACGTATAAACTAAATATGGGAATTGATGCCAACAGAGTTTATAGTCATTTAGAAGAAAACTCAATTATGGCAGTAGAACAAATGGGCAATAAAAGAAAGTCATATGGAACAAACGATCATTTGTTGTTAAATGAAGTCATAGTGGAGAACTGTAAAAATTTGATAGTATCCCTCATTCATGGATAAAAGAGTGCTTAAAAATGTGTAAGATACACTCCACACTGATTGACTACATTACAGTGGCCATGAAACAGTGGCAAACCACTTTCCAATTAAGCCATGATAAAGGACAAATTATTATCCCAGGGATAAAAATTCAAAGGGGGATATTCCAGGGTAACTCTCTGTCACCGTTGCTATTCTGCCTTGCCCTTAATCCATTAAGCTGTTTGCCCAACAGCTTAGGCCATGGCTATAATTTGGCTCCTAGAAAACAACAAAGTGTAAAGACTTCTCACCTTCTCTTTCTCAATGATTTGAAACTGTAAAGCTAATCAGACAAGGAACTGAAAGCACAACTGCAGGTTGTTAAAACTTTTTCAAATGATATAAGAATGTCATTTGGTCTTGATAAATGTGCAAAAGCAACCTTTAAAGCATGAAAACTACGACACCAGGAAACATCAGTTTGGGACAAGAATGTGATATAAAAGAACTTGAGCAAGAGGGAGTGTGTAAATATTTGAGAACTGATGAAGGATCAAAAAAATAAAACACAAACAAATGCAAATAAAACTTAGTAAGGAATAATTTAGAATATTTAAATTAATCCTGAAAATAGCACTGACATCTAGGAAAAAAATTCAAGCTATAAACCAATTTGTTTTTCCTGTCCTAACTTACAGTTTTGGAGTGATTGACTGGACCCAAAACATCTTGGATAGATTAGCTAGGAAAACAAGAATGCTTCATGTTCACCAAATGATTTAGAAAAATCAGTGCATACCAGGATTATATATTCCCCATTCCAAAGGAGGGATGGGCTTAATTGAAATTAATTATATGTATAGATCTTCAATTGTGGGATTCCACACATATCTGCTGACCTCACAAGACCCAAGCGTAGTGAAAGTTTTGAAACATGAGGAGAATAAATCTAAGAGGACTTCTCTGCTTAATCTAGCAGAAGCATATTTTCCTCAAGCACGAATGGAAATCAAACCAGAAGTAGATAAAAAATCTAGCAGCAACCGAATGTGCCAAAAAACAAAAGAAAGTATATAAGGTGAGGGATCAGATGAGAAGGCAAGAAATGTGGAAATGCATAAATATAGTTGCAAGTATAGAAAACTTCTGGAAGAACCTCATGTGGATCAGCAATGAACGCATGAGTAGTTAAGGACAGGTCAATTCAAACCCGGAGATAAAAAGTTAATATTCACAGCCCAAGATAGTGGGCTACATACATGTTGGATTATAAAGTCTATTGAACATGTGGGAAAAACAGACAAATGCAGGTTTTGTAAAACCGAATTGTAAACAGTTGTGCATCTTGTTGCTGGTTGCAACATACTACTGGCAGAAGGACTGTATACTGAAAGGCATAATAGTGTGGTAAAACTGTTGCACTGAGGATTGTGCAAACATTATGGTATTGAAGTGGTTGAAAAACACTGGAAACATGAGCCACAAAGCATCATAGAAAATGAAGAAGTCTGCATCACATGGGATCACCCATTACCAACAGTTCAAAAGATAGATGCTAGAAAACTGCACATAGTGGTCCATGAAAAGGTGATAAAAGTAGCACTGATCACTTTAATTGACACACCCAGTGACTATAGTGTCCTGCATACAAAGAGACACAAAGTTATAAAATATCAAGATTTGCAGGCAGAAATGAGGGAAATGTGGAAGAAAGATACCCAGACAGTTCCAATAGTAGTATGAGCAACAGATCTTATAAAGAAGAGTCTCCAATCATATTTAGATATGCTACCAATACATGTAACTCCGTACAAAATTGCAGAAGGAGTCATTACTGGGCACATTGTGGGTGCTGTGAATCGCACTACTGGCTGGCATCAAAGAGTGAAACAATACTAATTTAATGAACTTTAATCGTACTTTGACTTAGGAGTAGGGTCCATTTCCATCATGATATTGGAAACCCAAAAGAAATTAAAAAAAGAGCAACTAGTTAGTTCCACAACTAGAGGTACAAATATCCTAGACTTGGTACTCAAGAAACATGGGGGGATGCTGCTCCCACCCATGCATTATCCCTTCCCTGGTAAGATCTGACCACACAATCATCTCCTTTAGTATTAAAACTAACCTAGAATCCCCACCAAACACCAAACCTGTTTAGAACTTTGCTCTGGCCAATCACCTTACATAAGTGACAGTTTAATAAACTTCCAAGCCCCTCCAAACCCAGATGTTACTGAGGCCTAGTCTGTGCCATACAAAAAAGCACTTTATAACCACATTCATAGCTGGTGGACCACTAGCATAAATAGGCTATTCAGCAAAAGGAAAAAATATTCTCCAAAGCCAAGAAGGAACAGAGAAAACAGTGCAAAAAGACACTCACCAGTCTAAACAAATAAATCAGAGAGCTGGTCAAATCTGCCAAAACAAACTACAGGAAAAGGTAGCCTCCCAGTTGAAAGATAAACATAAGGCTTTTTTAAATTATGTTTGCAAAATCAGGGGAAATGCTTAGCAATGCACCAAGTTAATCATGAATGGCAACACTTACACCCAGCTTGAAACTATAGCAAATGTGCTGGCCAGTAAATTCCTACCACACCCAAAGAAATACCCACAACCATCCCCCTACTGGTCATTACAAGGGAACAGGTCCTCACTGCACTTGCTAAAGCCTAAAACACAGCTTGCGTGTGTCATGACAACATTCAAGGATAATTCTTAAATAGCTTAAAATAGGATCTATCAGAACCACTAGAAAACCTGTTTAACCACATCTTCCAGATTGGTTTTGTCCCAGAGGAATGGAGGACTGTAACAGTCATCCCTCTGCACAGGGGTGGGGGTGGGGGGGCGCATCAGCTGGCCCAGGGAAATGCAGACCCATAAGTTTGACCAGTCTTATCTGCAAGGCCATTGAGAGTTAACATGGATCTGATTAATAACAATATAGGAAATCTCCAAACACTGGAACAGACTCAATTTGACTTTACTTAAGGGAGGTCTTCCTGCTCATTCTTGTGTACTCCTTCCAGAAAGTCATCAGGGCCATGGGTGCAGGTAAAACAGTACCACCACCTATCTAGATCTGGCCAAAGCTTTTGACACAATTCTGCACACAGGGATTATAGATAAGCTTACTGCATTAGACATAAACCTCTACATCATCATTTGGATAGCAAACTGTCACACTAACAGGACACATTGTCCGGACAGGCGAATCTGTTACTTGTATTGTCCTAGAAAGCTCAGTGATGGGATCCCTCCTGTATGGTATATACTTCTCTGAAATGAAGGATGTTATTAGGGGCCTCTGGCTCACAAAGGTCACCAGCATCTGTAAGCTTAGAGTAATCATCGAACCTCCAAAAATGTTGACATCCTACAAGCAGGCCTAAAAATTACAAATGACTGGTGCCAAAACCATGGTCTGAGACTAAATGCAAAAATGTATAATCATACCTATTGGTAAATCAGATATCCCTGCAAATTATAATATTGATAGTGCACTCCTAAAATTAAACCCAGTGGAAAGGGATATAGGAATACAGATAGATAGTAACATAAACTTTGATGACAGGTAGCTATGATAATGAGGAAACCCTTCTGAGTGGCTCAACTTATAAGTAAACGCATAGCACCAAGGTCAAAGGAAGTCATAGTGCCATTGTACTTAGACTTCATCAGGCCCATAAATGAGTACAATGCTCCCTTCTGCATGTATCTAACCAGGCACTTACACCAAATGGAGGGGTCCCAAACGTTTTTATCTAAACAAATGCAAAGCATAATGCACATGTCTTATGCAGACTGACTAAAGACTCCACCCCTTTACACCATCTCATATCATTTATTGATAGGTGACTTATACCTGACCTATAAGGCATTCTCTGATCCAGCCTTGATGGAAATATTTCATATTCACAAGAAAAATTATACAAGATTTACGTGTTCCATGGACCTGAACCTTACTTGTGACTCTAAGAGAACTTGCTGGGGAGACAGATTTGTATCCCAAAGATGCTTCCCATCTTCATAAAACTAAGCATATCTCTTACTCTCTTCAAAAATAATTTGCATAAATGGATGTGGAACTGTAAATTTATTCCTGGGATCCTGCCCATGTCTCTTGTGGACAGAGGCAGTCTGTAAAATGACTCTGGGCTCCAATACCACTTCATCCCATATCTGTGGAATTAAGATATAATATTGTCATATATTGGATAATATTTGCTAGGCTTGTAAAGGCTCTTGCACCATTAACATACTACTCACCTATAAACCTATGACAAAATATGTGCTAATAAAAAAGCATATTGTTTTACTTTTAATACACAGTAATGGCATACATTCCTGATACCTAATAGGTTCATAGGTTAGTACTAAGCTAACTGCCCTTGTGAGCCATTTTAAGCCTAGCCAATTATCCCTTGTGAGACTCAAACCCTGCACCTTGTGTTTGGAAGGCAAACACTTTAATAATTAGGCCACCCTCCCAACCCTAATCTGAAATTATCTTAAGTTCAAGAAGCCAGCAAGTGGAGGGAGGGGTGGGGTGATACAGGGGGTGTGGCAGATGAGGGCCCCACCAAAATTGTAGAAAATGGGCCCCACAATTGCTAAGGCCAGCCTTGTCTGTTTCTCTACTTAGCATATCACTATGGTCTTTACCGTGATTACTAGTAAAGGGCCTGGCATTCAAAGATGGTTTAGAGATTTGAAAGCATTTTCTAGTGCCATCATTTCATTGACACTTATGTGTTTCAGTTTGTTCTGCATATTCTACATAACTGGAACATTCACCCACTTTGGATACAATGCCCCAAAGTCTGAGGAATTTGTGGTTACAGACTGAGTATGGGATGGAAGGGAGAAAGAAAGACCTGGGTTGAATGACAACTAATCTGCATGCTAGAGTAACCTTTCACAAATCCGGGCATTGGGATTTGAAATGATAGGGGGTGCTAGTGCTAGGTCAAAGTTGATCTGATCTACAACTACATTTTCTCGTGCAAAGTCTGGCCAGTCACGAGAAGAGTGGTGTTAATAAATATACAAATATACAAATATCATAAAGAAGAACTGGCATCTACTACAAGAGATACCATGTCTTGTTTCGATGATTGGTGACGCACCAAATTTTAGTTTTAGAAATAATGTGTCATTGAAGCAACATTTATGCAACAAAGAGCATAAACCTCATAGAAAAAAATTTTCTAACAGACAAGGCACTTTTCCATGCAGGAATTGTGCAGCCTGTCAGTATATATATATATATATACTAGAAACGAGTATATCCATCCACTGAAACGTTTTAAGTTACATACAAAGAAATATTATGACTGTAAGAGTACAGATGTTATTTACTTTAGTTTCTGCCAAGTGTGTCATGTTTACTATATAGGTAAAACAAATAGAACCTTTAAAGATAGAATACTAGAACATGCGAGAGACATACGGAACCAGACGAAAACTAATGCCCTGGCTGATCATATTTTAAACACAAATGGTAGTCATTGTTTTAAATTTCTGGTCCTACAACAGATATTGAGGACTAACAGAGGTGGGGATGTGGAGAATTATACAGAAGAGGCAGAACAAAAATGGATTATTAAGTTAAACGCAGATAGATATCCAGGATTGAATGACTGCACCTCATTAGTCCCTTGCCTCAAAGCAAGATGTCTTAAACATTAATTTGTTAAGTTTTATACTAAAATTGTTATAGTTAGGAAGATTTTTTATGGAGAATATTTATAACAATGTGCTTTTATATAGGTTCAAATTTTGGTTTTAACTTGTTAATATGTTTTATGAGACGTACACTAGGAGTATTTAATTATGTTGACTATATTGCTTTAAATGTTTGAAATGATGCTGATTGCTTAAAGTATTTAACTCAGCATGGTTTGCATTTGTATTGTCTGATGAAGCAACATTGAGTTGGGAAAGCGCTCACCCTCTGTTTTTTAAATAAATTGTGGAGTTTTAGTGTGTAGCTTTGGTGCCTTTATTTTATTCTAATAAAATAAATCTGAACTAGAAGGAACATTTATTTTATATTTTGAATGTTTTGGGTAACTCCTTCGATGGTCTTTCTCCTGTCATAAAATCTTTTAAGGGCCTCAGCAGAGGATGGGCCAAATAATACCTCCTTCTCCAGCAGAGCATTCAGTTCATCATCTCTGAGATACTCTGATAAATTCTGCAAATGTTGCCAGGCATATCTACTCAAAGACCCAGTGGCAACTGCTCTAGAAGCAGTTATAAGAACATTTTAGAAAATGTTTTGTTAATTTAAACACAGAAGATATTAAAGAATTCAGAGATGCCTTAGTCTCTGAAATAGGGAGCAATTCATTTAATTCATATTGTGAAAGGAATACAGCAGAAACTTAGCCGTGAACCTGACAATTCACTGTTCTGGAGGATAAGGTGGCGAAAACATAAATTGTCTTCTCAAACTTATTAAAGACTTTCCCATCTTTGCAGAAGGAATAGGGCTAGTTGCTATAATGTGTTTGGCAAGAAATGGTTTTGACAGAGGAAAACACTGCATGGTCTGATCTAGGGAATGAAAAAAAGAAATTGTGAGCCTGGAGAACCTTATATAATTTATCAGGCTTTCTAGGGGCAGGTAGCTGACTGTTAGGCAAACTGATGGTTGCAAGTAAAGCATCCATCCTCTAAGGCTGGCGAAACAGGAGGAACAGTTGCAGGTTGAGGAAAATTCTCCTGTAACAAATCATACTATTTTTGCTAAGACTGTGGTATTTCTTGTTGCTCCCACTGAAATATTTCCTCCCTTCTGGCAATAGTATAATTAAAAAATAATTATTTAGGAGTAGCATCTGAAGGAAGATTTTACTCAGTCAGATTTCCCCATCCTATGGAGTGAGAACATGAGAAACACAATCTCTAAGTCCAAGTCTTGTACCTCAGACTGATAAACAGCATCTCAGAAAGAGGAAAACATTTCCCTTTTTAATGAAGGAAAAACTCAGAATGTAAAGGCCAAAAGACTTATTTATTTATTTTGCATTTGTTGACCGGGATTGTCCGACTGAGCTGAAGAGTCCTTTTTCAGTGGAGGACTGGTGAGAATAGCTCCAACATATTATACAATTTTCATTATAAATTACCATTAAACAGCAATGTTACAGGATTATTACAACTCATTAAATAGCAATACAATGTTATACAGTGCCAATCAGGAGTATAGCAAAACTATTTCAAGATGTATAAAAAGAATATATCATTAATATGAATATAGTTTTTGGGATAAGTGGTTACAAAAACCCAGTTTTAACATAATGTAGTTACCTGAAGGCAAGACAATTACAATAGAATGTTTCTCTGAGGAGATTTGCTTAATAAATTTTAGAAGACAGTAGAAAGAGTATTCAAGGAAGATTAGAGAGAGCTAGTGAGAAGAGTGAGTTAAGGGTAGAATGTAGATTAAGGTATGAGAAGTAGGGGATGTTTAAGGACGGAGAACGCAGTGGCAGGACCAATGACGTTTAAAATGCTCTTTGATGGCTGTCTTAAATTGTTTAGGATGTGTAAGGGTCTGTCTGCCCTAGATGACAATGACAGAAAAGAAGAAAATACATAATTTTATGTTTCCTTTTCCTGGAAAACTACCCAGAAAAAGTGCACTTTGAGGAATGGACCTTTCCATAAGAATCAAGCTCCTCAGAGCAGCATTGTGAAGGAACAATGTCCACTCCTTTCTCCAGTGTCAACAAGAGTGGTTCTCCCTTGACTGAAGAGCATAGCTGAATAGCTGCAAAGGGCATGCTTGTCTCTTGGTACCTAGTGTATTCCCATGGAGTAACACCAGACTGTCCAATTAAGTTCTGTAGTACATTTTTAATGACACCATACACACACATTTTGTGAGAAAAATTTAACTTTCCCTCACAAAAATTGGAAGACATTCCCCAACAGTGTACTTATCTGTCCTGCTTTGAAGAAGAAGTAGCAAACTGTTGATCTTTTTAAGCTCATAGAAGAGAGTGCTTTTCAATGGCAAGAATGTTCTGAGAGTTTTGTGCCATAACCATTGACTTTATACAGCTCACCTTGAATTCTACAACACTTGGTGTGTGTGAAAGGTGCCCTAAAGCTTTGGAAGCAGGCCAGTCATCCAGTCCTTTTCAGGATGTATTATATGTAGCTTAGGCTACTGAAACTGTGATCTTTAGATGAACACATTTAGCTATAGGTATAGCTATAGATATAGATATTTAGATAAATGAGTGTGTGTGTGTGTGTGTGTGTGTGTGTGTGTGTGTGTGTGTGTGTGTGTGTGCGCGCGCGCGCGCGCGCGTGTGCATGCATGTGGTTGTGAAGTCGCATGCCTGATTATGTATTTGTGCACAAATGCAGAAAAATGGATATACCTTTATACTAAAAAAAATAATGTAATTTATCAATGTCTGCATCTCAAAAAGGTCAGCTCTCTTTCACAATTTCTACTTTCCATAATAGGCTTCACTTACATAATTATCCATACCTCTTTTCCTAGTTCTGACAGGATATCCCAGATATTCCTCATTATGGAGATCTGAGAGAAATAAAATGCACAAATTGTCTACTCTTGTCAGTTCTTGTAAAATCTTTTGATCTGTAAAGATCTTAAGAAGCCTAGCTGTACATTCCTATGGTAGATTTTAGTTCTTATAATTTGCATACAAATAACCCAGGGGGACCAAACAAGGATATACTGACACATTTGCATATTTCCCCATTCAAGAGGGACAAGATTTCTAAACTGGGGGAGAATTTGTGGTTGCCCATCAATTCATCCAAATTACATCTAAATAGACTAAATTAAATACTTTACTTTACATGGAGTGGAAGACAATTACATTTAAATGTTATTCTCTGTGATGCAGACCTCTCCTTTCAAACATGATCTATTAATTTTGTTAAATAATTTGAAACCCAATTAATGGGTGTTTATGATACTATCAGACTTGTGAATGTGTAATAGTTCTGACAGAAATGGGTCTGTTGAAGCTCAGTACCCAAATGGCAGAGGTTGCATCTTATTTGCCTTTATGATACTGAGAGAAGGGTCAAGGCTTTGAGGAAGTCTACATAGTTTTTGTGATTCTAGGTGAGATATTGTTGCGCTTGTTCCAGTTGTGACAAGTTGAGCATTACAAACTAATTAATCTTATCTAATATGTCTTTTGACATTTTGTTCCTGCCTATTAATTTGTATTGTTAGGGACATATCCAATAACAGCAATGTGCTCTAGCATATGTAAGTATATGAGTTGGGATACTATTTTCCAGAATGGGTTTTGTTTTTGCAATGAACGTATGAAGATTTCTAATTAATAAATAAGAGCCTTAGAAAAAACACAGTTTTCTGCAGATGGGACAACATTTGAAATGATGATTATTTATTTCATTTATCATAGCTGCTCTTATTCTATAGCTCATTGGACATGTGTGCTGCATATACTACATGTTTAGACAGATGATACAATAAAGCTTTACTAAGTGCATGTCACAGAGAGTATTAAAATAATACTATAATTTGATTGAAATAAGAATTAATTTATTTTCTAGTTTATCTGCAGATGAT